>NC_136527.1:1211540-1214040 GCF_053919585.1 Euprymna scolopes
GTCGCCTGCTTAGAGGGTAGCCCCCTTCGGGAGATTCGAAAGCGCACCTCACAGCGGAAGAGCTTCGGAACCAATCGGACCGTACCCAGACTTGCAGCTATTTGTTAACTTGGAAGTGGAGTCAACACCCCGACACTGAGAAAAGAGCTTTCCAAAAGCTCAAAACCAGTTGCATGCAAAGTCGGGGAAACTGGGAGCAGGCTGGGGAGAACACAGGGCCTTGCAGGGAGGCCCATTTTTCTCTTTCGTTCGGTTTACATCTTTCGGGTATTGTTCTCCTTTCAGCCTGCCCCCTTCACGCCTTTTTGCTCGCCACATGCAAGCGTATAAAAAGACGACCAGATGACGGACGCAACAAACTAATGCCGACATTTTCTGGATTTTATTTTTTTTTTGCCAGAGCCCATTTAGCCGTGTAGCTGTTAAACTACAACGTTACACCCCCCTACCACGGTGAGGATAGGGTTGGACTTTAGGGGGGAAAATACACATCCAGAATTTTATCCAAGAAATTCTACAGTTTATCGACCGCCCTTAAATAATATTATATATATACTTTCATCTAACAAATTAAATTAAAAGACGTCAATTTAGATTTAAATTAAAAAATATTTTATCCAACGACAGCACGGTTTATAAACTGCACAATTGTCACGTGAAATTCTACAGTTTATCGACCGGCCTTACATAATATTATATGTATACTTTCACCTAACAAATTAACTTAAAAGAGGTTAATTTAGATTTAAATTAAAAATATTTTATCCAAGAACAGCACGGTTTATAAACTGCACAATTGTCACGTGAAATTCTACAGTTTATCGACCGCCCTTAAATTATATTATATGTATACTTTCACCTAACAAATTAAATTAAAAGACGTTAATTTAGATTTAAATTAAAAATATTTTATCCAACAACAGCACGGTTTATAAACTGCACAATTGTCACGGTAATTATACAGTTTATCGACCGCCCTTAAATAATATTATATATATACTTTCATCTAACAAATTAAATTAAAAGACGTTAATTTAGATTTAAATTAAAAATATTTTATCCAACAACAGCACGGTTTATAAACTGCACAATTGTCACGTGAAATTCTACAGTTTATCGACCGCCCTTAAATTATATTATATATATATACTTTCATCTAACAAATTAAATTAAAAGACGTCAATTTAGATTTAAATTAAAAATATTTTATCCAACAACAGCACGGTTTATAAACTGCACAATTGTCACGGTAATTCTACAGTTTATCGACCGCCCTTAAATAATATTATATATATACTTTCATCTAACAAATTAAATTAAAAGACGTTAATTTAGATTTAAATTAAAAATATTTTATCCAACAACAGCACGGTTTATAAACTGCACAATTGTCACGTGAAATTCTACAGTTTATCGACCGCCCTTAAATTATATTATATGTATACTTTCATCTAACAAATTAAATTAAAAGACGTTAATTTAGATTTAAATTAAAAATATTTTATCCAACAACAGCACGGTTTATAAACTGCACAATTGTCACGTGAAATTCTACAGTTTATCGACCGCCCTTAAATAATATTATATATATACTTTCATCTAACAAATTAAATTAAAAGACGTTAATTTAGATTTAAATTAAAAATATTTTATCCAACAACAGCACGGTTTATAAACTGCACAATTACCACGGTAATATCGCTTGCTAGGTTTCTAACAGTATTTAGTATAATAAAATATAAATACCTTTAAATTTGTTTGGCATCAGAGAAATAGGCAAAAATAAAACAGCGGCAGGGCAGCGGCTTAGCTGGGTCTTTTGGCTGGTCATCTATTCTTCTGGAACATCTCTCGCTGCCACGGTCAAACTGAATTTACAGCCCGTTTTCGGGCTCTTTTATATTTCACCATCGGCGTGAAAACCGTTAACTTTTTCCGGGAAAAATCAGACATTTTCCAGTCGACGTTACAAACTTTTTACCTTTTATGGAGTTTGTGTTAAGTAGCTGCCTTTTCATTGGTTGATTTAAACTTGTTTAGTTTGAAGAGTGAATGTGGACGTGTGTGCGTCTGTGTATGTGTGTGTTAATGCAAGTGTGTGCGTATGTGGGTGTGTGCGTCGTTGGCGTTGCAGCATGTGGAGGAGAGAGTAGACACATTCTCTGTCTCTTTCGGTCTCTCCCCCCTTTTCCCTCTCTGTCTGTCTATATATAAGGACACGGAGAAGCGCGCGTGCGCGAGAGCGAGAGAGAGAGAGAGAGAGAGAGAGAGAGAGAGAGAGGTTAGCAGCTGAAACTTTTAAAAGTTATAAAAAATTAAAACATAATTATAATATATATATATATATATATATATATATATATATATATATATATTTCCGCTAAATTTCGTCCTATGATATATATATATATATATATATATATATATATATATATATATATATATATATATATATATATGTTTATATATCATAGGACGAAATTTAGCGGAAATCTATAGC
>NC_136527.1:1219040-1266540 GCF_053919585.1 Euprymna scolopes
TTTACTTTTTTTACACTTTTTATTATCTTCGAAAAATGTACACAAATGTAAACAAGCAGTTTACGAGTTGAAAGGCATCGTTAAAATATTTTTAGCGAGTTCTTTAAACTTTATACTTTTTTTCGTCCTCTTCAAGTCCAATGTAAACAAGTTCTTGATAAGCCGTTCCTCTTAAGTAATCCCATTTACAAAATTTATACTTCTAACGATTACAATGATATTGTCCCATTGACTACTGTACACTCTTTAAACCCTCGAGTGGGCTCTGGGCATTGATAAGTAGTGATTCCTTTGTAAAACAAAAAATATTTCAATACTTTGATGGTGAATCTATAGTCAGTCTGTGCTAGTTTTACTTTTCATTTCAAAATACACGCATTAATAAAACTGTCTTGAAAACTCTCTCTGCTAATTTTCCTTGCGATATTCGTTTTCAGCATACCTGAACAAACTGAGGGTTGGCCCCTTTCATATGCCACCCATTCA
This sequence comes from Euprymna scolopes, assembly GCF_053919585.1. Lineage (NCBI taxonomy): Eukaryota > Metazoa > Mollusca > Cephalopoda > Sepiida > Sepiolidae > Euprymna > Euprymna scolopes. The sequence continues at coordinate 1,219,527 of NC_136527.1, forward strand.
ACATGGTCGCCAGTGATTTACAGTTCAAAATACACGCATTAATAAAACTAGCTCCGAAACAATTTGTCTCTGCTAATTTTCCTTGCGATATTCGTTTTCAGCATACCTGAACAAACTGAGGGTTGGCCCCTTTCATATGCCGCCCGCTCAACATGGTCGCCAGTGATTTACATTTCAAAATACACGCATTAATAAAACTAGCTCCAAAAATATTTCTCTCTGTTCACCCGTAGTTGGTGTTTAAAGAACGCGATCAGATCTTGATCAGAAAAAGACAACACCCCCCGGCAACCTTGCAGACGCGACGTCCAAATCACCATTCTCGCCACGGCCAGGATCGTAACGTAGACCATTTGTCTTTCCCGGTCCCACGGCGGCCTCACGTTGTCCACCACATTGGATACAGTAATTGGGCGAGAATGCTCAGGATCGATGCGAGCCGTCACTCCGCTGACATACGACCAGTACTGGCGGAGTTCGCGGCAATCGAAGAAAGAGTGATCTGTAGTTTCTACGGCCGTTGTCCCACAACGGGGACAATCAGGCGACTCCAAAAACCCGGAACTGCATTGTATGTTGTTGAGTGGAAGTGCATTTCGGGCCAATCGCCAGGTCAGAGAGAACTCTGAATTGTTCAGATGACTCGAACCTGGCGCCCAGCTCCACACGGAGCGGATCTCACTCTGCTGCCAGCCCAAACGCGCGCATAGCGGGTCGTCAGCGGCCCCCTTCACTAGATCCCTGTGGAGTTCCCTACGGGTAGCAGTCACAAGGTCACTGGACCTTGGTAGTCGTTTTAGCGCGGCTCGGCACTCTTTCATGTAGGCAGATTCTCCCCGCGGCCTGCGACGGCTCTCGATGGAAGGGTCGAGAACGAGGTCGGGGAAGGCGGCAGTAACCACGGGGTGCCACGGTTGGTCTTCCTGCATATAGTGGCTCAGAAAGGCCAGCCTCTCAGCATCTCGATGACACTTCAAGTCCGGCATTCCCAAGCCTCCCTCACACGGACGTTGAATACAGACCTGTCTGCTCACCCAGTGTCTTCCTCTGTCCCAAAGGAGCGAGGACAAGAGTTCGACAAGAGCTACACTTTGATCTTGACCAAAAGTAACATTGGCGAAACGAAATCTTTTTATTGAACAATAAAGGGGAAGTAACTAGCAACGGATTGTGCACGTCATCTAAGGGAGGTAACTCTAAAACCAATTGTATAACAATTTTTAAACTTATAATCAAAGTAAAAACGAAACCTTAATTTTATGATTAATCAGTTAAGTATATAATAAAGGAATAAAGGTGCTTGTGCAGTTTAGCAAACGCATCAAAATACGAAGATAAAGAAAAATATTTATGATGTACGTGCCAGTTATGGAATGAAGTTATCATTTTAAAATTCCGGGCATTCCGGCATATCCCTCGAGACATTTCATTGTTTTTTTTTTTTGTTTTTTTTTTTTTACATAGGCATCACCACATTATCAAGGCCCAGAGGCCACTCAAGGATAAGGGTTAAAGAGTGTACAGTAGCAATTGGACAATATAGTAATCATTAGTAATGAAAATTTGGTAAATTGGAACGGCTCATCAAGAACTTATTTACTTTAGACTTGAACACAACCATATTGTAGTCAGCCGGAAAGCAGGAAAACGGAAGACAATTCCACAGGTGTGCAGTTCTAAGAAAGAAGCTTTGTTCATGGAATCTACGTTTAGGTTTAGGCACAGATAAAGAGTGGGGAAAATTATTGATAGTGTTTACAGCTAGACGAGTGTTTCTTGTGAAAGTTTGGCGAGGGGGGACCATAGATTGAAGCATAACCTCCCCTGTTTTCTAGACGGTGATAGACGATTCGGCGTCCCCTGACGAAACATATTCCAACAGATATTATGTAATATATGATACGTAATATCATAGTATCATTTTAAATTATTTATTAACATCTTATATGAAAATAAGTGGAACAGTGGAATGGAACACTGGAACACTATGAACAATATGAACAATTCTTATTTTTATTTTTTAAAAATGCGTAATTTCATTCCTTGTTAAGTTAACTTTCTATTTTAACATTATTTAAAGTAAATAAATATTGAAACATTATTTAATATTAAATATTGAAACATTATTTAAAGTAAATAAATATTTTTTTACAAAAAATATAATTCTTACACTAAACTACTTATGACAATATAAATACTACTACTACTACTACTACTACTACTACTACTAATAATAATAATAATAATAATAATAATAATAATAATGAGGGAAGACGTGGCTGGTTACCTTTAATGCATCTAAAACCAAACTCCTGTCCTTGCATCATTGCTCTGATCCCCATCTGGCATCAATTGGGATGGGTGGCTCTCGTCTGGGAGAGGCCCCGTGTTTTGACAAGCTTCTGGGTTTGACCTTTACCCCTGATCTGAAATGGAACACGTACATCAAGTCTGTTGCCAAGGCCGCTGGAAAGATGGTGGGATCCTTCTACCACTCCAGAAGATATCTCACTACTGATGCAATTCTCTATCTATATAAAAGCCAAGTACGTCCAAGGATGGAATACTACTGCCATATCTGGGCAGGAGCTGCTAAAAACAGCCTATCCTGCCTTGATAGAGTACAAAATAGACTTTGTGGCTTAGTGGGGGATGCCCTTTTCTCTACCCTTCAACATCTCTCCCACAGAAGAGACGTTGCGAGCCTATCCTTGTTTTATCGTTATTTCCATGGCAGGTGCTCGTCTGAACTCCAATCTCTGGTACCCCCTCGCCAATCTTTCACAAAAAACACCCGTCTAACTGAATCCACTGTGAAAAATTTCCCCCACTCTTTATCTGTGCCTAAATCAAAACGTGGATTCCATGAACAAAGCTTCTTTCGTAGAACTGCACGCCTGTGGAACTTTGTTCCGTCTGCCTGCTTCCCACCTGACTACAACTTGGATGTGTTCAAGTCCAACATTAACAAATTCCTAATGAACCGCCCCCTTAAGTAAACACTTCATCAAATCTCCACACTAACGTAATGTACTTGCAATAACCCTTATCCCTGAGTGGCTTCCGGGCCTTGATAAGTTGTGACCACTGTGTAAAAAAAATAAAATAAAAAAATAAAATAATAATAATAATAATAATAATAATATTTATAAGTCCTCTATATTTCTCCTATACCCTTCCCCATCCCTCCCATTATCCAATCACCCCCCCCACACACACAAAAGAATGATGCCAAATAGCCAAGAAGGGCCAAGGATGATGAAAAGACCGAGGAGAGAGCACTGACCAGACCTCCGCTGGATAAGTGCGAAGAGAACTGGGACCTTGGGGCGGTTTATTGACACTCAAATTCCAGTGGAAATCGATGGTGGGCGGCTGTTGCGATAATGCAAATTCACTTGCAAATGTTATCAAAAGAGGTTAAGAGCACTGGAAAACTGGAGGAACTCGTCACTTAGCTTCCAGAGAACACCGTAGGCTATTTTAAAGGAGAGATCCTTTAGGACCTGCGTGAAAGCTCCTTGTGAGCCAATAATAATAATAATTCGTTTAAGAATGTGATGAATTTCTTCTGTTAAAAGCTGTTGAGGGGGGTTGCTTGTTTTTTTTTTGTTTGTTGTTTTACAAAGGAAAAACAAATTTTAGTGACATCAACGAGGCGGGGGGCGCCATTGAAGATAAGTCCGTTTGTCAAACCGCACATGAAGTTCTAATAATGTTATTACTAAATTTTGAAATGATTTCTTCAAAGACAAGTTTTTAATTTTGTGTACGGAAATTGCGTCGGTGTGGACAACAGATGTACGCACAATCGAAACGTTCCTTGTACAGCCACTTTAAATATCTGTGGCGAGTCGCTACAGTAGTTTATTTAGTAATTGTGGCCTGGTAGACCAACACAAAACCTACTTGTGCGTACAGCAATGGCCACCACTTATAACATAAAATATCGTATTTAAATTTTTCGTAAATAAGTAGCTTTCCAGATACTGAGCAATGTAATACTTTATGTTATAAGTGGTGGCTATTGTTGTACGCGCAAGCGCGCATACGTTTGCGTGCGCGTGCCGCAAACATCTGATCGCAAAAATATGCGGCAAAATTATGAACAAATATGGCCGCCGCGTTACATTACTATATGAAACGTGCTGAAAAGTACATTTTCAGTATCGTGAAAACTAGTTGCCGGCTCCAATTCTAAATGCGATATTCGTTTTCAGCATACCTGAAAACCGCTTGGCCACAATAAACATTTATTTAACGCTTCTTTTAAATGGTACAAAAGTTATGATGATAATATTAAATTAGATTACAACAATTACTTGGCCTTCGGGCCGGGATGAAAGTGTAGTATCTGTTCCGGCAGATACTGCAAGCTATGACTAGCTATGACTAGCAAAGACCAGATGTGGGGGCAACCCCGTATGCCTGACCTTTAACCAGCTCCCATTTCCCACCTCTCGGGAGCTGGTCCCCTTTTTCCCTTCCCCCTCCCTTCACTCCTCACATTAATAATTGGCCTTGTGCCTAATTTGCTCGGTGGGGGAGCAAATAAATACCATCTGTTCTTCAGATGCTGCACTTCTATTTCTTGTTCTCTTTCAGTGGAGGAGAAATCCTTCACGACTGAGACAATTTTTATTTTTGTACCTTTTCTCCACGTTAAAAAACGACCCTGGTGTCTAACTCTGTCCCGTGGGGAGGCATAGTAAATAGGTACATCGGGTTATATAGGGGGGGGGGGGTAAATCTGTTTTGTGCGTTGGAGGTACTTAAAGAAAATGAAAGAAGTAGAGGAAGGAAAAAAGAAAGAAAGGAAGACGGAAAAAAGAAAGAAAGAATTCTTGGCCTTCATTTGTGGATTTGGTCCTCTTATCTTGCTCTGCACGTGACAGTCATTTTCTTTGCGGTAGTCCTATTTGCTTTCGGTAGTCTCTCTCTCTCTCTCTCTCTCTCTCTCTCTCTCTCTCTCTAAATCGAAGTACAAAAAAAAAAAAAAAAGAAAAATAGTGTCAAGACAATTAAATTACGATCAAAAGGTCATCCATTAAGATTTGGATATTTATTTGTGAAAATTGAAAACAACGAAAACAAACAAACAAAAAATCCTGATCACATTCCAGTGCCTTTTGACTGTTTATTTATTTTATTTATTTATTTATTTATTTATTTGTTTTTACGAAGACTTACGTCAAAACTTAAGACTAAAAACAGTCAAACGTCCGTTCAGATTGCAATACTGATTAAAAATTATGGCGACAAAGTAAGTGTTCATTTATTTAACCCCCCCCCTTTTGTTTTCATTTTCTTTTTTGGTAAATTTTCAGATTAGGTCCACCTCCATAATTTTCTTTTAAATGACGACTACTGTATGTTTTGGACTATGCTGAATACGAAAATTTATAAAAGGTGTCATTGAAAAGAAAATTATGGCGATGGACCTAATCTAAAAAAAAATAACTTTTTTTTTTTTTTTTTTTTTTTTTTAACGGAAACCGAGTTAAGCAACGTTTGTATCCTTATGGCTTTTTGGTTTTTATCCAGAATTCAACCTAAGAATTAAAAAAACGGTATTTTTTACGACCTGCCCCAGCGTAGTAAACACCCCTAACCACCCATGTTAAGAACCGCTTTCGGAATAACCACCCCAACCTTCTCATGTTAAAAACGGCTTTCAAGGCTGTGGGGGGGGGGTATTCCGAAAGCCGTTCTTAACATAAGGAGGTGTTTATAATACGTTGGGGCACGTCGTAAAATATTACGAAAACAAATACAGAAATTTGGGTACTTGTTAAGATATAGTCGACAAATCGATTTTTTTGTTGTTGTTGTTTAATATATCATTTAAAGCAAAAACAATATTACGTATTTATTTGTCATGTCAGAAATAGTAATATATCCAAAAATTATGAAAAATCATGGAGTAGAACACCTGCTATTGTATTTTTAGTAAAAAAAAAAAAAAAAAAAAAAAAAAAAACCTATCACTATAAAAAAACAAATATTGCAGAAAGTATTCTTTTCAGAGTTATGTCCCCCTGCCTTTAGCCTCCTACTGCCTTACCCAATTTTCCGTAAGAATTACTTTTGGCGCTTCAGGAGAAGCGTGGACCCTGCGTAAACGAGTTTCAATTTAATGACTGCTCCCTGAGGTTTTCTTTCACTTTCTTGGGTTTGTATTACTGTACACATAGATTCGAAAAAGTTGTCAAAAAACAAATATATAACAAATAAATGTTATCAAAGGCAAGGTAAGTTACTTTTCTACCTAACTGGATATGTTTTCAGTGTTTTTATTTAATGTAACATGTTTATTCAGCTCGAAAAACAGAGTTTACCGAAAATTTAAAATGGCGCCCGACTCTCTCCTGAACACAGTAAGTTTGGGAAAAGGAGTTAAAAAATAAAAAAAATATACAAAATACTGATAGAAACTAGCTCAATATATGTTACCGTGACATAGGCTGACATATATGCGGTGGCGGTGGGTGGGGTTTTAACAATATGTTGTATAATTTTTTTATTTTTTACTCATTTTCCCAAACTTACCGTGTTCAAGAGAGTCGGGCGCCATTTTTAATTTTCCAATACATCGGTAAACACTATATGTTTTTCAAGCTGAATAAACATGTTACATTTAATAAAAACATTAAAAAAAATTGTCCCGTTAAGTCGCTTTTGACCGAGTTATCTCCCCGTGGCATGTTAAAAAAATCCAAACATGGCTCCTTTGAGCGCGCTGTTATAAAAACGTGTTTTTCCGCTGTAAAAAAAAAAAAAAAAAAAAAAAAAAAAAACTATTCGATTAAATTAAGTAAACAAAATTTTTTCAGAGAACTTATACATACAACGGATACAATATAACCCTTTTTGTTTTTTTTGTTTTTTCGATATTTTCATTTTTAATATGTTGATTAAACTGCACAAGTACCAATTTTTCAATTTCTTAATCGTATATCTTTCCAATTAACTCTGTTTATTTAAGTTAATATCTTATATATTTTCTCAAACTGTTTAGGTATTTTAAAAATAAATTTATTTACAGAAACATGAAAAAAATAAAACCATGAATGTGTCACATTTTTTTACTGTTCTAGCAGTTTTTAAAAACGTGAATGTGCAACAGAAAATAGTTATCAGTTTTGAACTGTGATTTTTTTTTTCACATATGTAAAAAAAAAAAAAAAAAAAAAAAAAAGTAAATTTTTACATTAGGTCCACCTTCACAAATTTTTTTTAAATGACGACTTTTCAAGGTTTTCGACTATGCTGAATACGAAAATCTCATTTAAATTTTTTCAGACACAAGTAGTTTTCGAGGCATGAAGACCTGTATTACACACAGTAATTCACTGGCCGCCATGTTGGTACGCGCGTGCGATAAACAAATCTACTCATCTGAGCTCCAATCTATGATCCTCACCAAACTTTCACATAAAACACGCGTCTAGCTGAAACCACTATCAATAGTTTCCCCCCACTCTTTATCTCTGCCTAAACCTGAATGTAGATTCCATGAAAAAAGCTTCTTTCTTAGGATTGCAGTCACGCCTGCGGAACTCTGTTCCGTTTGCCTGCTTTCCAACTGAATACCATATGGTTGTCTTCAAGTCCAACATAAACAAGTTCTTGATGAATTGTCCCTTTAAATAATCCAATTTACCAAATTTCCACGACTAACAATTAATACGATATTGTACTATTGACTACTGTACACTCTTTAATCTTTATCCTTGAGTGGACTCCGGGTCTTGATAAGAGAGGACTCCTATGTAAAAAAAAAAAAAAAAACAAAAAAAAACGTTAATTCCTATCATTGAACGCGAAATTGAATCAAGTTCAAAAATACATTCTGATGAATGATCAGCTTATAGAAAACTTTATCAAGTTGAGTACGATCACAAAATCGTCAATCATCAAGAAGACTACGTAGATCCAAATACAGGTGCGCACAGCCAATAAATTGAGAGGACAAAATTAGCAAGATTGAGATTTTGAAGAAAAAGCGAGGAATTCCACAGCATCTGCTCAAGTCACCCTTAGATGAAGTACAACCGTGGACGTCTTTTAGCTGGGGATGAAGTATCTACTCTAGTCGCACTTGGATGAACAATGCTGGTGTGTTTTGAAAGGAGATCAAAACCACTTTGTAGCAATCTTAAACGACATTAAACAAGTTTTTATTTTTTTACTAAATTAGTGATTCAATTTTACAATAAATAAATAAATGGATAAGTTTTTGTTAATTAATTTTTTACTAAATTAGTGATTCAATTTTACAATAAATAAATGGATAAATAATAAGTTCTTGTTAATCAATATTTTATTTTACTAAATTAGTGATTCAATTTTACAATAAAAAAATGGATAAATAAGTTTTTTTTTTTTATTACATTTTCACCCCAAACAAGGCATATTGCCACTTTGGTGTAGGGGGCTACTATCAGGGGAAACATCTACTGGGGTACTATGTAGGGATTAGGGCAGCGAGATGTTGGTTCACGTTGCACTTGAACTTATGCATGTCAGTACAGTTGGGGAAGCAGTGACCTGGAATGGAATTCCAAAGTCTAGCAGTTCTGGGGAAGAAACTACTGGAGTAAAAAGATCTTTTACATCTAGGGATCTCTACAGTGTAGGGGTGGGATTTTGCAGCTTGTCGCGTCTGTCGAGGGTGTTCACGTCGTGGGGGCACAAGTGCTTGCAGTTCTTCAGAGCATTCACCATTATAATACTTGTAGAACAGGCAGAGGGATGCAACGTTTCGACGATGGGACAGAGGCTGAAGTTTAGATGCCAGTTTAGGGCCTATCAGATTTGCGACTCTCTTTTGAACCCTGTCAAGGAGCGAGAGACTAGTAGCCGATGCACCGGCCCAAATATGACAGCAATACTCCATACATGGGCGAATAGTGGCCTTATATAGGTACAGGATACTTTCGGGTGTTAGAAGTTTTCTAGCACGGTAGAGAGAGCCCACCTTCCTTGCAGCGGCCCTGGCAATGCCCTCGATGTAATTGTTCCAACTCATGTTTCCTGTGAACGTTAGGCCAATGAGCTTGAGAGACGTACTCTCAGATAAAGAGTCGTTGGCCATTGCTTAAGGTGGTAGAGAAGGTTTCTTGTAATTATTGAATGAAACCAGTTTTGTCTTGGTGGCATTGAACGTTACCATCCATTTTTGTCCCCATTCCACTACTGATTGGAGGTCATCCTCTAGTGTTTCTGCCATTACTTTAGATATATGTTCATTTGTTTTCCTGTCGTGCCTGCTATAGAGTGTGGTGTCATCAGCATATCTACCCATCTCAGAGGCAATTTTGTCGGGGAGGTCATTTATGAATATCAGGAACAGCAGAGGTCCAAGGATAGATCCCTGGGGCACTCCCGCATTTATATCATATTGTTTAGATGTACGACCGTCGAGGACAACCTGGATTTTTCTCTTATCTAAGAAGGATTTAATTATGTTAAGTATTCTACCAGTGATACCGTATGATCTGATTTTACTGAGGAGACCCTCATGCCATACCCTGTCAAAAGCCTTAGATATATCTAGAGCTACCACTCTGCCCTCTCCCGCTTTGTCCAGTGAATGGTATATGCGTTCAGAGATTACAGTGAGGATGTCTGCCGTGGAACGGGCTTGTCTAAATCCATATTGATGGTCGGTCAGAAGTTTAGCATCTGTAAGGTGCTGGACTAGAGCATGGTTAATTAAGGTCTCAAATATTTTGGCAAAAAGTGGGAGGAGGCTAATAACTATTTCCTCAAAGAAAACCAGCCCCACAAAAACCAAACCACGATCTCGCTCAACATCTAAAAGCAGAGATAAATCAAGCATAAAAACTAACAAACCAATTGAACACAAAGAACCAGAAGCCATGGAAACAGAAACCGAATCTACCAATGATAAAAAGCTCACAAGTGCTCAAACGCACATGAAACAGTCCAATGATTCAAATACAAGAACTACAGACCAAAATAAATTTAAAACCTCCTTGGAAACAATGGAAATAGAAGACAAAACTTCTAAACCCCCATAAAAAAGAAAACACCCCTATTCCCAAGACAAAAGGGAAATCAAATACATAAAATCTAAACTATGGCCAACAAAATAATCCAATGGAATTGCAGAGGTATAAAAGCCAACCGGAATGAATTACTTCTACTGATATCCGATCTATGTCCCACAATAATATGCCTACAAGAAACCTTTTTAAAACCATCTGAAAATATCAATCTTCAAAGTTTTACTGAATACAACTATACAACAAATAACCCAAATAGAGCTTCAGGAGGAACATCCATTCTCATTAACAAAAACACGGCACAAAGCCAAATAAATCTACAAACTAACTTACAGGCAATTGCTGTCACAGCCACCCTACATAGAACGGTCTCAATTTGCTCCATTTATCTGCCTCCAAACGACCCCATAGATGAAACCGAAATAGAAAAACTCATCAACCAACTCCCTCGCCCCTTCTTATTATTAGGCGATTTTAATAGTCATAATGTTAGTTGGGGATGCTCAAACACAGATAGAAAAGGAATCACTATAGAAAATATTATCAACAACAACAATCTATGCATACATAACAACAAAAAACCAACCTTTATTCACTCCACTACAAATTCGTCCTCAGCAATTGACCTCTCTATAAGTGATCCTAGTATCTTTATAGATTACAATTGGACAGTGCATATAGATACTTGTGGAAGTGACCACTTCCCAATAACTTTAGAACATTTTGGTCCTGAAATAATCTCAAAAATTCCTCATTGGAACCTTAAAAAAGCTAACTGGAATGAATTCAAATTACTATGCAAACACAAACTCCTACCTGAAAAATGTGAGAAAGACCCAATCACTCACTTTACAGATACCATTATCTCAATAGCAGAAGAATGTATTCCTAAAACAAAATCATCAACCAAGTATAATCGTCCCTGGTTTAATAATGACTGTAAAAAGGCTATCAGGCTACGATGTGCTGCATTAAGAAAATTCAACAATCAACCAACTACTCAGAATTTAAACAACTTTAAAATATGCAGGGCTAAAGCACGCCGAACAATAAACGAAGCCAAAAGGGAATCATGGAAGAATTTTGTGTCTAAAATCAATAACACCACCAAAGACAAAACTGTATGGAATATGATTCAGAAAATATCAGGAAAAAACACCAGTTCCCCTGTCAACCACCTCTGTGTAAACAATAGTAAAATAACTAAAAAAGAGGACATGGCAAACCTGCTTGCAGATACTATTGTAAATAATTCATCTTCTAAAAATTACGATAAAAAATTCCAGATCTTTAAACAGGAATCAGAAAAAACCAAACTGAACTTTAAAAGTAATAATGAGGAAGAATACAACAAACCTTTTACCATCCATGAACTAAAGGATTCATTAAAAAAAAAAGCCAACAACACGGCTGAGGGACCTGATAAGATAACATGAATTTCTAAAACAACTACCAGATGAACCATTAAAGTATTTACTTTCTATTTATAATGACATCTGGCTCAATGGCAATCTTCCAGCCATATGGAAACAAGCCACAGTCATTCCTATACCAAAACCAGGAAAGGATGCATCTGACCCCTCCAATTATCGCCCCATAGCTCTAACAAGCTGTGTGTGTAAGATCATGGAGAGAATGGTCAACACCAGGTTAATTTGGTTTCTGGAAACAAATAAAATAATAACTAATTTTCAGTGTGGCTTCCGAAAACATCGTAGCACAACAGACCATTTAATTCGTTTAGAAACTTTCATCAGAAATTCATTTATACAAAAAAAGCATATGACTGCTATTTTCTTTGATCTTGAAAAGGCGTACGATACCACATGGAGGTATGGCATCATGAAAGATCTCAAAGAAGCTGGAGTGAAAGGAAGACTACCCATCTTCATCAACAACTTCATAAATAATAGACTATTCAATGTCCGTGTAGGAACATGCCTATCGGACATCAAAGAACAGGAAACGGGAGTTCCACAGGGAAGTATTTTGTCGGTAACATTATTCAGCCTAAAAATTAACAGTATTGTTGAATGCATAAACCAAGGCGTGGATTGCTCTCTATATGTTGATGATTTTTTAATTGCATATAGCTCAAGACATATCCATATAATTGAGCGTCAACTTCAACAATGCATTGACAAAATAAAAAAATGGACAACTAAGAATGGCTTCAAATTTTCCATTAACAAAACAAAATGTATGCACTTTTGTCAACTAAGAAAACTGCACCCAGATCCTCTTTTAAAACTAAATGATATTCCGATTCCTGTTATAAATGAACATAAATTCTTAGGGTTAATACTAGACAAAAAACTTACATTCATCCCTCATATAAAACATCTTAAAAATAAATGTAATAAAACCCTACAGCTAATGCGGGTCATTGCCCACACAGATTGGGGAGCGGACAGACAAACCCTATTAAAGTTATATAGGTCACTAGTGCGATTGAAACTAGACTATGGTAGCTTCATTTACGGTGCCACCAGAAAGTCGTATATAAAGATATTGGACACCGTTCAACATCAGGGCCTCAGACTTGCGCTGGGAGCCTTCCGAACTTCCCCCATCGATAGTCTCTATGCAGAAGCCAATGAACCCCCATTATCAATTCGACGCGACAAACTAGCCTTGCAATACCTGACCAAAATTCTCTCTTGCCCAGAAAATCCTGCTTACAACTGCATTGCAAACTCACTAGATTACTCGCTTTATGATAGAGAAAAATCACAGCCAACAAATGCAACCTCTAACTGTACCTTCAATCCAAATTACCAAAATCTATATTACCAAAAAGTAAAAGCTATAAAACCTTTTGGGCTCCGTACAAAACCACTAGTAGAAGATGCAGGTATCACAATCACCAATATCCATAATGTCAACCAACTAAGCCTTCCAACCTGGCTACTAAAATACCCTGAAATCATCCTTGAATTAAATAATCTCCCAAAAAAAATCAAACCCATCCACTAACCTATCAAGAAAAACTCCTTATCATTCAGGAAAAACACCCAAACCATCAGCACATATACACAGATGGGTCCAAAGACAGCAACAAAACCGGATGCGGAGTCGTATCCACTAACATTACCTTACAGAAGCGACTACCAGACCATGCCTCAATTTTTAGTGCCGAAGCCACAGCCTTAGATATGGCACTAGATCTCATCACTGACCTTACCCACAACAAATTTATAATTTTTTCAGACTCCCTATCGGTACTCGAATCCTTAAAGAATAAAAATTTAAATAACCCACTACTCATCAAACTGCTACAAAAAATACACACTCTCTCACAAAACAAAAGTATCAAATTCTGCTGGATCCCCAGTCATTCTGGAATTCAGGGCAATGAAAAAGCTGACATAGCTGCCAAAAATGCTTTAAAACTCCTTAAAAGCAATATAAAAATTCCACATTCTGACTACAAACAACAAATAAATAATCTGATTATGAAGAAATGGCAAGAAAGATGGAATAACTGTCCAAATAATAAACTTTTCAAGATCAAGCCCACAATAGAAGAACGATTACCAGATGCCAGAAGATCACGTAGAGAGGAAGTGATTTTGTCCCGTATTCGCATAGGACATACGCACATAACCCACTCCTTCCTGCTAAAAAAAGAAGACCCTCCAGAATGTTTTGCATGCCAAGAACCTTTTACAGTAAAACACTTTCTTTTGGATTGTGGCGATCTCGCGCATATCCGGCAAAATTATTACCATGTCAACAATATGAAAGAACTATTTAAAAAAATAAACTCCAACAAAATAACATTTCTGAAAAAAGTAAATCTGTATAAAAGAATATAACTTTAATTCAATCCAACTTTACACCCCACCCCCAAAAAAGGAAGGAAGCACATCACCTAATGATACAAAAAGTCTGATTTGACTCACTGATTAAATTACAATATCTATTCCAAAAAAAAAAAAAAAACTGAATTCGGCATTAAATAACCAAAAAAAAAAAAAGAAGGTTGATATGCCGTAAAACCAAACCAAACCAAACCAATCCATAGAATGGAAATATGTCACAAAGTTTAGCAAGGTTTTTTTAATATAGATCCACAAAATATTGTGATAAGTGTTTCAGTGTGAACAAGTATGGTATAATAAATTATGGGTTTATCTATTTTATTTTTACTTTCATCATATTTTGCTTTGGTTTTGATACCCCCAAATTCAACCCAAATTTACAACCCTTCCTTTTCATAACCTATCATACTTTCATAAATCAGAGTCCATTTTCTGTAGGCTGTGTTTGAACCCAGTCAACGACGGGTACTTTTGCTAGTATAATCTATTGTTTATTTCTGACTTCCCATCAGAGCTGCATTATGCTGAAAAAAGTCATTTGTGTGAGACTGTGTACCTCCACCTGACAACATAAGGATGAGCCAAAGTTTTATCTGGACCTTAATTCTCCATGTCGTACAAAAGTTAGTTTTCGCCTTTTTTCGTCCTCATTCCACTACAGATTGGAGGACTTCCTCTGGTGTTTTTGCCATTTACTTAAACATGTGTTGTCGACTAAAGATTTATTTTGATTTTAAAATAAACCGATTTGTATTAGTTTACTATTAGCGTACAAAATGATATTTGAATTTTTCCATAAACAACTGAAAATAGCCGACGATTGGTATGCAAAAAAAAAAAAGATGCTATAGGAACAAAGTACTTTAAGCCCCCCCCCTCCCCGCTCCCATGTTACGAACACGTTTATCTCTGCATTGTTTCCACAAAGCTAATTCATATGTCTGGCAGTGTTCTTTTTTTTTTTTTTACACAGTGGTCACCACTTATCAAGGCCCGGAAGCCACTCAGGGATAAGGGTTATTGCAAGTACATTACGTTAGTGTGGAGATTTGATGAAGTGTTTACTTAAGGGGGCGGTTCATTAGGAATTTGTTAACGTTGGAATTGAACACATCCAAGTTGTAGTCAGGTGGGAAGCAGGCAGACGGAACAGAGTTCCACAGGCGTGCAGTTCTAAGAAAGAAGCTTTGTTCATGGAATCCACATTTTGATTTAGGCGCAGATAAAGAGTAGGGGAAATTTTTCACAGTGGATTCAGCTAGACGGGTGTTTTTCGTGAAAGATTGGCAAGGGGGGACCAGAGATTGTTGTTCAAACGAGCACCTTCCATGGAAATAACGATAAAACAAAGATAGGCTCGCAACGTCTCTTCTGTGGGAGAGAGGTTGCAGGGTAGAGAAAAGGGCATCCCCCACTAAGCCATGAAGTCTATTTTGTACTCTGTCAAGGCAGGATAGGCTGTTTTTAGCAGCTCCTGCCCAGATATGGCAGCAGTATTCCATCCTTGGACGTACTTGGCTTTTATATAGATAGAGAATTGCATCAGTAGTGAGATATCTTCTGGAGCGGTAGAAGAATCCCACCATCTTTCCAGTGACCTTGGCAACAGACTTTATGTACGTGTTCCATTTCAGATCAGGAGTAAAGGTCAAACCCAGAAGCTTGTCGTTCTTAGATATGTTGGATAATTAACATTGTTAAAAGTTAATAAACCACAGGGTGATCCAAAAATAAACGGGCCCAACTCTAATTAGGCCTCGTTTCTTGTGTTTTGTCCAAGTGAAATGAAACTTTGGTCATAACTAGTTTATTATATTCAAAACATCACATCAAAACACTAGGGTCTTTGGCCCTTTTTCTCTGTTCTACAGCATATGTTCTAGATGGCCTCCATTTAGCTTTTTTTTTTTTTGGGGTCACCCTGTATTATCGATCTATCTGTCTATTTATCTATCTATTCAAGGTTAAAATAGTTTATATTGGGAGTTATTTATTGTTTATAGAATAAAGTGTAGCAATGGGTTTTAGCTGAAGATGTTTATATAAATTAGCTAGGTTAAATATAAGCAAAATAAACTTTCTTATTAATGAGTTCAATTTACGATAAAAGAAGACGTACCATTTAAAATCGCTGCAAATCATTTCTGTGTTTGCATATTTTAAAAGTAAACATTAATCAGAAGTGACTTTTCCAGGGCATTCATTGTCAAGCTCAAATATCATCTGATGTGATATTGTAAACAAACACAGACAGAATTTGATGAATGACATCATGATTATTTATTATTTAAAAAAAATTTTTTTTACAAATTAGTCCACAGGGCAAAATTCTATAATAATACATATGCAATCTGAATAAATTAAAATATGTTTAAGTGTAATGTATGAGCAGACAACACCGAGCTGCCAACTAGTATATATATATATATATATATATATATATTTTTTTTATCATTCGTTAGAAAACCATCTAGTCAGTAAGTTATTTAATCACCTGCAATCACTGCATCAACTCGCTCTCGAATTTACTATAGTACCAATAATTTATTTTTCAAGGGATCATATATATATATATACACACACACACACACACACACACACACACACACACACACACACACAGTAGCGTCCAAAAGTTAAGGAACGGGCAATCATTTTTTTTTTTTTAATGGTTTCTAACTTTATCTATGAAAAAGGAAAAAAACATTTTTGATGGATTTTCCAATGTTTAATAATGGTAGTTAAATAAAAAATATTTAAAAAAATTTTTGATTTTGAAGACATATTAGTTTTTTGCCTGTAAATAAATTTAATTAAATTACAGGCATCCAAAAGTTAAGAAACGAGGGGAAATTATTAATGAAAAAAAAAAAAGAATCCTATCAGTATTTAGTGAAAATCCCCTTGTTTTTAATCACACTATGGAATCTTTTGCTGCAAGACAGAACCAATCGTTCACATGTTATAGGTGAAATATTATTACAGGATTTTTTTATACATTACATAATATTACTTTTCCAAAATTCATCCAATCAAAACCATAACAAAAAATTTATGACAATGAAACAAAATGCTGAACAGTACAAACTGAATTTTAAATTGAAAAACCTAGATTACAATAAACTTCTTACATTAATCAAATTAAAAAATTTTTATTAAGATTCCACAACACAGCTGTAGAACCAGATGTAATGCATTATGAATTTGTGTAGCAAAAATTACTACTAAGAACTTATAGCAAAATTATAGAAAATGTCAAACATATTAGTTAGGCTGAAGAATTTGGTCTAAAGAATGGGATAGACATGTGAGGAACAGTGCATGTTTTAGACACGTGAGACATGTCAGGCCACGTTTTTTGGCCATGGCTGAGAGATGAGTTCTCAATATAGTTAGAGTTTGAGTAGACAGAGTTGGAGAGAATCAATCAGGCCACGGGATCGATATGCACGTTTTGTGTTGTGTGATTCTACCAAAACAAAGGTAAAGTGAAATTGTATTTGTATAATGAACTTTGTGTATAAACACATCCTTAAGTAATATGTCTCCATCATGTGACCCCTATCAAGAAGTAATGGCTGTCTGCTCATATGTAAAAGAACTGATAACTCATCCGTCTCCTAAAATGTGTGTAAAGAAAAAATCCACGTTTTGATTTAGGCACAAATAAAGAGTGGGGGGAATTTTTCACAGTGGATTCAGCTAGACGGGTGTTTTTTGTAAAAGATTGGCGAGGAGGGACCAGAGATTGGAGTTCAGATGAGCACCTGCCATGGAAATAACGATAAAACAAGTATAGGCTCGCAACGCCTGTTCTGTGGGAGAGAGGTTGCAGGGTAGAGAAAAGGGCATCACCCACTAAGCCACAAAGTCTATTTTGTACTCTGTCAAGGCAGGATAGGCTGTTTTTAGCAGCTCCTGCCCAGATATGGCAGCAGTATTCCATCCTTGGATATACTTGGCTTTTATACAGATAGAGAATTGCATCAGTAGTGAGATATCTTCTGGAGCGGTAGAAGGATCCCACCATCTTTCCAGCGACCTTGGCAACAGACTTGATGTACGTGTTCCATTTCAGATCAGGAGTAAAGGTCAAACCCAGAAGCTTGTCAAAACACGGGGCTTCTAGATGAAAGCCATCCATTTCAATTGATGCCAAATGGGGATCAGAGCGTTGATTATGTAAAGATAGGAGTTTGGTTTTAGAAGCAAAACAGGCATTAAAATAGATACACATAAGATATATAAAGATGAGCATGCATTAATAAAATATATAAAATATATATCTATCTCCCTCAATTGTATTACATGTCTCTTTAAAAATGTACCCTGCCTCTCTCCAATCTGAACACTCAAAAACAATATATAATACTAGCGGGGGTACCCGGCGTTGCCCGAGTGTTTGTTTCCGGGACAGGGGGGGGGAGTTTTAAAAAATGTTATGGTAGGTAAGTAGGAAGGATCAAACCCGGACTCATGAGTAAAAGTAGGAAAATAAAGTGTGAAAAAAAAACAAAAAAAACATCTGCAACGTTAACAGTTCGGCCACCAAGAAAAGTCCATTCCAGTTGTTTAGGAAAAAAAAACAAAAAAAAAAAAAAACGACTACGGTAGGTCGGCGCAAACGTGAAAATATAATGTGAATTGTCCAGCACGCTAACCACTACGCCACAGAGCACTGCAGCTTAGTTTAGTGATTTTAAATAACTTCTCATGAAAGAACTACGAAGCCAAACCGGTGTTCTCTTCTCAACTGTTCCTTGTGAACGATCCCCAAACGGTGTTAAGTGGTGGCAGGGGGAGGAGGAATTTATTAGAGAGAAAATATTTTACCACTTCCATTGATCTTAACCGATTTTGGCCGTGACTTCTCAGCAGAAAAAGTATAGAAATCTAAGATTATCGAGGAATTTGAGAAATAATAAGCCTATAACACACCTCAGATATTGTTCTGCCGTTTGTGCATATTATATTTGCATGAAATATCTTGATTTTTAATCCTATTAAGGTCAAAATCCGACGGGAAAAAATGAGTTCATTTTATTTATATAGAGATAATAGACGTCATCTCTAAAAAATACCCCCCCCCCGCCTATGCAACAGACATACCAATATTGCAATAAGTTTTACTCTTGCATCTTTTACTACTAAGTACTAAATAGGAAGCTTTAGTTTTGGAATGAATAAACCAGAATACTGAACAGTTATGAGACAGTAGTTATGTAAACCTTGTGAGTAAATTAGATACACATAAGATACACAGGCGTGCAGTTCTAAGAAAGAAGCTTTGTTCATGGAATCCACGTTTTGATTTAGGCATAGATATAGAGTGGGGGAAATTTTTCACAGTGGATTCAGCTAGACGGGTATTTTTCGTGAAAGATTGGCGAGGGGGGGGGACCAGAGATTGGAGTTCAGACGAGCACCTGCCATGGAAATAACGATAAAACAAAGATAGGCTCGCAACGTCTCTTTTGTGGGAGAGAGGTTGCAGGGTAGAGAAAAGGGCATCCCCCACTAAGCCACAAAGTCTATTTTGTACTCTGTCAAGGCAGGATAGGATGTTTTTAGCAGCTCCTGCCCAGATATGGCAGCAGTATTCCATTCTTGGACGTACTTGGCTTTTATACAGATAGAGAATTGCATCAGTAGTGAGATATCTTCTGGAGCGGTAGAAGGATCCCACTATCTTTCCAGCGACCTTGGCAACAGACTTGATGTACGTGTTCCATTTCAGATCAGGAGTAAAGGTCAAACTCAGAAGCTTGTCAAAACACGGGGCTTCTAGATGAGAGCCATCCATTTCAATTGATGCCAAATGGGGATCAGAGCGTTGATTATGTAAAGATAGGAGTTTGGTTTTAGAAGCAAAACAGGCATTAAAATAGATACACATAAGATATATAAAGATGAGCATGCATTAATAAAATATATAAAATATATATCTATCTCCCTCAATTGTATTACATGTCTCTTTAAAAATGTACCCCACCTCTTTCCAATCTGAACACTCAAAAACAATATATAATATAATAGACATCATCTCTAAAAAATACCCCTCCCGCCTATGCAACAGACATACCAATATTGCAATAAGTTTTACTCTTGCATCTTTTACTACTAAGTACACATAAGATACACAAAGATAAGCATGCATTGATAAAACATATGAAAATATACATATGATGTATAAAAGAAAACAGACATTATTAAAAAAATAAATATAAATGATATTCACAAAAGATATCAGAATTTACTTTTAGAGAGTTTATTCTAAGTGTTGGTAACTTATTCAGAGATATAATAGAGAGTAATAAATATAATCATCCAAATCTTTGTAGACATACCAATATTGTAATAAGTTTTACTCTCACAACTTTTGCTACTAAGGTTTAAAAAAAAAATAGGCGGCTTTACTTTTGGAATGACTCACGTATATCATTTGTGAGAATTTTAAATTGGTTGACTTACCGAGGGTAGGTCGGTGGGGAAGAAAGGAGTGCTGGTAGCTGTGACCAACACGGCCAGTGGTCTGTTAAGCAAAGAAACTGACATTCCAATCGCACGTGTGAATCTCGTTGACTGAGAGTTTGAGTAGATAAAAGTACACTTTGACCATCCTTACTCACTTGTTACTTTTATAAGGAGTTATGTAAACCTTGTGAGTAAAGTTTAGTTTTGGAATGAATAAACCAGAATACTGAAATGTTATGAGACCGCAGTTATGTAAACCTTGTGAGTAAAGTTTAGTTTTGGAATGAATAAACCAGAATACTGAAATGTTATGAGACCGCAGTTATGTAAACCTTGTGAGTAAAGTTTAGTTTTGGAATGAATAAACCAGAATACTGAAATGTTATGAGACCGCAGTTATGTAAACCTTGTGAGTAAAGAAAATATATTATTATAAGATTCACAGACTGTAAATGTATAGAAATTACTACTAAGAACTTATAGCAAATTATGAACGAAAGGTGAATGTCTAGACTTATGGATAGCAATCCCAAAACTATAATAGCAATCCCAAAACTATAATAGCAATCCCAAAACTATAATAGCAATCCCAAAACTATGTACCCATCTCAGAGATAATTTCATCAGGTAAGTCATTTATGAATATCAGAAATAATAAAGGTCCAAGGATCGATCCCTGTGGCACACCCGCATTTATATAAAATGTTTTGGACATACGCCATCGAGGACAACCTGGATCCTTCTCTCATTTAAGGAGGATCTAATTATGCTAAGCATTTGTCCTGTGTACCATAGGATTTTATTTTTATGAGAAGACCATCGTGCCATACCCTGTCAAAAGCCTTAGATATATCTAGGGCTGCTGCCCTCCTTTCTCCTGCCTTATCCAATGCTTGGTATGAGTTAGAATATCTGCAGTAGAACGGGCTCGCCTAAATCCATGTTGATGATTGGACAGAAGTTTAGCAGCTGTAACGTGGTGGATTAATTATTTTTTCGCGACTTTTATATATATATATATATATATATATATATATATACACACACATATATATATATATATATATATATATATATATATATATATATATATAATTATTTTTTACTATAATTATTAAATACCTACAGACACTAGTGTTTCATCCTTTCGGGAATCTTCAGTGCAGGGTGTCACGATTAATACCATTTGAACCCCGCATCACGAGACATCTCTGGCTCGATTTAGCGAAGACCTAATCCATTCGGCTACCATTAACCGCGTGAAATAACGTCGAATTTAAACATTTTAATTTTAAATGTTCATTTACGTCAGTCAGAAAGTGATCTAATCGTTATACGATGATCTATGCATAAGATCTAAATTGACCGACTTTAATTCAACTGAAAGTGCTCAACGATAAGAAATGAATTTCTTAAAGGGGCTGTCATAATTATTATTTTTTTTTTTACTGTGGACTGGCGCATTAGCGCAAATCCGCATCTTGAGTTCCTCACAAATAATTGTGTACAGTTCCCACACTGACATCAAACTGTGCACTTATTGTCTTTATAGACACACGACGGTCCTTATTTTTTTTTTTATTACATTTTCACCCCAAACAAGGCAAATTGCCACTTTGGTGTAGGGGGCTACTATCAGGGGCAACAACTACTGGGGTACTATGTAGGCAGCAAGGTGTCGATTCACGTTACACTTGAACTTCTGCACGTCAGTACTGTTGGGGAAGCAGGGACCTGGAATGGAATTCCAGAGTCTAGCGGTTCTGGGGAAGAAACTACTGGAGTAAAAAGATCTTTTACATCTAGGGATCTCTACAGTGTGGGGGTGGAATTTAGCAGCCTGTCGGGTTTGTCGAGGGTGCTCATGTCGTGGGGGCACAAGTGATTGCAGTTCGTCAGAGCATTCACCACTAAAATACTTGTAGAAAAGGCAGAGGGATGCAACATTTCGTCGATGGGACAGAGGCTGAAGCTTAGATACCAGTTCAGGACCTATCAGGTTTGCGACTCTCTTTTGAACCTTGTCAAGGAGCGAGAGACTAGTAGCAGATGCACCAGCCCAGATGTGGCAGCAATACCCCATACATGGGCGAATGGTGGCCTTATAGAGGTACAGGATACTTTCGGGTGTTAGTAGTTTTCTAGCACGGTAGAGAGAGCCCACCTTTCTTGCAGCGGCCCTGGCAATGCCTTCAATGTAATTGTTCCAACTCCTGTTTCCTGTGAACGTTAGGCCAAGGAGTTTGAAAGATGGACTCTCAGATAAAGAGTCGTTGGCCATTGCTATGGGTGGTAGAGAGGGTTTCTTGTAATCATTGAATGAAACTAGTTTAGTCTTGGCTGCATTGAGCGCGACCAACCACTTTTTTGTCCCCATTCCACTACAGATTGGAGGTCTTCCTCTAGTGTTTCTGCCATTTCTTTAGAAATGCGTTCATTCGTCTTCCTGTCGTGCCTGCCATAGAGTGTAGTGTCATCAGCATATATACCCATCTCAGAGGCAATGTTGTCGTGGAGGTCATTTATGAATATCAGGAACAATAGAGGTCCAAGGATAGAACCCTGGGGCACCCCCGCATTTATATCATATTGTTTAGATGTACGACCGTCGAGGACAACCTGGATTTTTCTCTTATCTAAGAAGGATTTAATTATGTTAAGTATTCTACCAGTGATACCGTATGATCTGATTTTACTGAGGAGACCCTCATGCCATACCCTGTCAAAAGCCTTAGATATATCCAGAGCTACCGCTCTGCCCAGTGAATAGTATATACGTTCAGAGATCAGAGTTAGGATGTCTGCTGTGGAACGGGCTTGTCTAAATCCATATTGTTTGTCAGTCAGTAGTTTAGCATCTGTAAGATGATGGACCAGAGCATGGTTAATTATGGTCTCAAATATTTTGGACAAAAAGTGGGAGGAGGCTAATGGGGCGATAATTTGATGGGTCTGTCCTTTTGCCAGAATTCTTGAATACTGGTACCACAGAAGCAGTTGATATACCGTAAAATGAAAACAACCAAACAACCAAATTGAATCTTTTATGCCACTCAAAAACTGATGCCTGATTCATGCAAGATAGTCCAAAAGCAGTCTGAAGCATTCCATACGTTTCTGTGGCAATTTTTCAAGTTTAAAACAGAATTTTAATGCATATCGTTCTTCTAAAGTGTTTTCACATCCAGATTGCATTTTTAAAATTCACCAGCTGTGAAAATCAGGCTTTAGTAGGGTTTATTCCAATTCCTGGTGTAGCTGTTCATTTGAACTTGAAATCATAAAAATTGGTCAGTCATCTCATAAGAATGAGATGTATCGCAATAACATAGTGAATTTTTCAGAGTCTACGGCAATTTTAAATGCATGTACAAAAAAAGCCTGGAAACTTATTGGCGGCACCTTGTATCAAACCCTTTGGATTGGATTGCATGAAGAAGATGTTTCTCACCCCAGCATCCAGGACACTCCCACGTTAAATCCCAAAACCGAATGATCTATGATATAAAAGTGAAAATATGTGTGTGTGTTTGGAGCGTAGGGGGCGCTCGGACCAGTTACTGTTTCTTCGAACCTTTTATATGCTACCTAGATTATAATATCTACGATTTACGAAACGAGGATGCATGTATCTTTAATTTCGGCGACTTTTACATGATTTTTTTTCACAGTATTTCTTGGTCTACGCGTGTTTATTTTCAAGATAAAACTGAACCCGTAGCAAATCAAGCCCCCTGGCACTTTGCCAGGGACGTCCAGAAAAGCAATGAGGTTTGATCAGTGCGGGGGAAACCCCTTATATCAAACAATTGGTATTCTTTTGGACACTCCCCTATTTATGGGAAGCTGGTTTTCCTCAACATCTTGGGGGAAACGCAGACACTGGCTTGCAGACAAAGTTAAGTTTCTCTTATGGCGTGATCGTGTGACCTCATTAAGTTCATGCACTTGTCGTTTAAGTTTTTAATCGTTAAATTAAAACACTTTTCATTCCTCTCCCGTCGTGGCCAAGCAGTAAGATGCCTTTTTTTTTTTTTAATTTCCATCTTCGCGTCAAGGCTTCGGGTTCGAGCTTTTACCTACCTAGCATCTGTTTTTTTAAATGTATGTATGTCTCACAAAAACTTTTGACAGAGGTGATGGATTTTCATGAGATTAGTATCATTTTGAAGCTCGACCCTTCGGACGGCAAATATCGAAAAATTGGCTGAAAATATTAATTCCTTCACCCTTAGCTGGGCACATTTCTCTAGGGAATAGGTCGCTTTTTTTCGCCAATATTTTTGAAAGTCATCCCCTCTTTTTGATTGTCTAGCCTTAATTTAAACCTATGTCACTTCCGGTTTGGCGATGGGCGCAACAGCTAGCGTGTCATGTTATTTTTTTCACATTCTTTTCCTCGTTTGTGGTACGTCGGGTTAGAGCCTGCCTGCCTACTACCACCTTTTTTTTTTTCGGTCGCGATTTTCCTTTTTTTTTTTTTTTTTTTTTTTCTCTCAACCAACACCCTTACACACACCTCCATTTTCTTTTCCGTCTTTGTGTCACGGGTTCGAGCCTGCCCGCCTACTACCACTTTTTTTTTTTTTTTTTTTTTCTCTCAACCAACACCCTTACACACACCTCCACTTTTTTTTCCGTCTTTGTGTCACGGGTTCGAGCCTGCCCGCCTACTACCACTTTTTTTTCTTTTTTTTTTTCTCTCTCAACCAACACCCTTACTCACACCTCCACTTTCTTTTCCGTCTTTGTGTCACGGGTTCGAGCCTGCCCGCCTACTACCACTTTTTTTTTTTTTTTTTTTTTTCTCTCAACCAACACCCTTACACACACCTCCACTTTTTTTTCCGTCTTTGTGTCACGGGTTCGAGCCTGCCCGCCTACTACCACTTTTTTTTTTTTTTTTTTTTCTCTCAACCAACACCCTTACACACACCTCCACTTTTTTTTCCGTCTTTGTGTCACGGGTTCGAGCCTGCCCGCCTACTACCACTTTTTTTTTTTTTTTTTTTTCTCTCAACCAACACCCTTACACACACCTCCATTTTCTTTTCCGTCTTTGTGTCACGGGTTCGAGCCTGCCCGCCTACTACCACTTTTTTTTTTTTTTTTTTTTTTTTTCTCTCAACCAACACCCTTACACACACCTCCACTTTCTTTTCCGTCTTTGTGTCACGGGTTCGAGCCTGCCCGCCTACTACCACTTTTTTTTTTTTTTTTTTTTTTTTCTCTCAACCAACACCCTTACACACACCTCCACTTTCTTTTCCGTCTTTGTGTCACGGGTTCGAGCCTGCCCGCCTACTACCACTTTTTTTTCTTTTTTTTTTTCTCTCTCAACCAACACCCTTACACACACCTCCACTTTCTTTTCCGTCTTTGTGTCACGGGTTCGAGCCTGCCCGCCTACTACCACTTTTTTTTTTTTTTTTTTTTGCACAACCAACACCCTTACACACACCTCCACTTTTTTTTCCGTCTTTGTGTCACGGGTTCGAGCCTGCCCGCCTACTACCACTTTTTTTTTTTTTTTTTTTTTTCTCTCAACCAACACCCTTACACACACCTCCACTTTCTTTTCCGTCTTTGTGTCACGGGTTCGAGCCTGCCCGCCTACTACCACTTTTTTTTCTTTTTTTTTTTCTCTCTCAACCAACACCCTTACACACACCTCCATTTTTTTTTCCGTCTTTGTGTCACGGGTTCGAGCCTGCCCGCCTACTACCACTTTTTTTTTTTTTTTTTTTTTCTCTCAACCAACACCCTTACACACACCTCCACTTTTTTTTCCGTCTTTGTGTCACGGGTTCGAGCCTGCCCGCCTACTACCACTTTTTTTTTTTTTTTTTTCTCTCAACCAACACCCTTACACACACCTCCACTTTCTTTTCCGTCTTTGTGTCACGGGTTCGAGCCTGCCCGCCTACTACCACTTTTTTTTCTTTTTTTTTTTCTCTCTCAACCAACACCCTTACACACACCTCCACTTTCTTTTCCGTCTTTGTGTCACGGGTTCGAGCCTGCCCGCCTACTACCACTTTTTTTTTTTTTTTTTTCTCTCAACCAACACCCTTACACACACCTCCACTTTCTTTTCCGTCTTTGTGTCACGGGTTCGAGCCTGCCCGCCTACTACCACTTTTTTTTTTTTTTTTTTCTCTCAACCAACACCCTTACTCACACCTCCACTTTCTTTTCCGTCTTTGTGTCACGGGTTCGAGCCTGCCCGCCTACTACCACTTTTTTTTTTTTCTCTCAACCAACACCCTTACAAACACCTCCACTTTCTTTTCCGTCTTTGTGTCACGGGTTCGAGCCTGCCCGCCTACTACCACTTTTTTTTTTTTTTTTTTCTCTCAACCAACACCCTTACACACACCTCCACTTTCTTTTCCGTCTTTGTGTCACGGGTTCGAGCCTGCCCGCCTACTACCACTTTTTTTTTTTTTCTCTCAACCAACACCCTTACAAACACCTCCACTTTCTTTTCCGTCTTTGTGTCACGGGTTCGAGCCTGCCCGCCTACTACCACTTTTTTGCACAACACACACATACAAACACCCGTGCATCTAGGCTAGTATTAATGAATGTTGAAAAATTTTTTTGACGAATGCATCTTTTTTATCGTTTCAGATATCCTTGGTGATGGCACCATTCACCCGAAAGATCTAATCCGTGGTCCTGCTTGGTTAGTTGGTTACCGTGGAAACGAGATGAACCGGTTGACACGCCGCCTGCGCTTTGAGGGCCCGAAACTCCGTTACCTTTACCCGACTAAGTACCACATGATCAGGAAAAGGATCAGATGGCTTTACCGTTTCTATAATATCCGAAGACACAAAACGAGTTACTGAATTTTTTTTTTTATTAACTTTTATAAGCGATTGTGTAATAAATGTTTGTTCAATTGAAATTGTTCAGCAGTTTTGTTTCCTTATGATGCCATTGGA
This sequence comes from Euprymna scolopes, assembly GCF_053919585.1. NCBI lineage: Eukaryota > Metazoa > Mollusca > Cephalopoda > Sepiida > Sepiolidae > Euprymna > Euprymna scolopes. The sequence continues at coordinate 1,246,806 of NC_136527.1, forward strand.
GTATCATTGCCGTACCATTTTTAATCGTATATAGTAATACCATTCTTGTATATTGTAGTATCATTGTCGTATATTGTAATACCATTGTTGTATATTGTCATACCATTGTTGTACCATTGTCGTATATTGTCATACCATTGTTGTATCATTGTCGTATATTGTCATACCATTGTTGTATCATTGTCGTATATTGTCATACCATTGTTGTATCATTGTCGTATATTGTCATACCATTTTTGTATCATTGTCGTATATTGTCATACCATTTTTGTATCATTGTCGTATATTGTCATACCATTTTTGTATCATTGTCGTATATTGTCATACCATTTTTGTATCATTGTCGTATATTGTCATACCATTTTTGTATCATTGTCGTATATTGTCATACCATTTTTGTATCATTGTCGTATACTGTGATACCATTGTCATTGAAATGTTTGTTTAATTGAAATTGTTCAACAGTTTTGTTTCCTTATGATGCCATTGGAGTATGTTGTTGTATATTGTGATACCATTTTTGTATCATTGTCATATATAGTGATACCATTGTCGTATCATTGCCATACAATTTTTGATCGTATATAGTGATATCATTCTTGTATATTGTAGTATCATTCCCATATGTTGTCATACTATTTTCGTATCATTGTCGTATATTGTGATATCATTTTCATATTATCGTATATTGTGATATCATTAGAGTATGTGATACCATTGTCATATATTGTGATACTATTGGAGTGCGTCGTCATGTGTTGTGATGCATTGGAGTATGTTGTCGTATATTATGATACCATTTTCGGATATTGTCGTATCATTATTGTATATTGTGATACCATTTTCATATATTGTCGTATACAATGATACCATTGTTGTATTTTGTCATGTTGTCGTACCATTTTCGTATCATTGGCGTATATTGTGATACCATTGTATATATTGTTGTATCATTGTCGTATATTGTTGTCATCGAAATGGCATAATGATGACAATGGTATAAAATTTGTTGAAAACGTTTTATTTTTTTAAATTTCTTTATTTATAAAATGTGGATTTTAAAAATCCTTTAACAAAAAAAAAAAAAAAATTTCACCATCAAATTCTTTTTGGAGAAGAAAACATTTTCAGGGATTAACTTTCAATTATTCTTGGAGAGGCTTTTCTGTTTCCAGTTTTTTCAATGAACACACGACCATTCTTCGGCCGAGCAAAATGTAATTCTTCAGCAAATCTCCAGTTAGCGTTACCTAAACAAAAATAAAATAATAAAATCAGAATAAATTAAAGATTTTTTTTTTAATTATCATTTTATTTACTTTATTTATTTATTTATTTAAAAAATTATTTTATTTTATTTTTTTTTAATTATCATTTTATTTACTTTATTTATTTATTTATTTAAAAAATTATTTTATTTTATTTTTTTTGGGGGGGAATCCTTTCAGATGAAGTTTCATGATTTATGCATTCATTTTTTTTTTTTTTTTTTTTTTTGCGGACTGTTCATCTTCATAATTGTTATCCTCATCTTCATAGTTATTTTCTCACCAAGATTTGGTCAACTCATCCTCCAACCTTCTTGAAAACATAATTGTAATCAGTCCAAAATTTTGTTTCATTTGATATGCTAAAAGCCAAATTTTGTTAATAATTCCTTTGAATCGTGTCGTGGTGGCCATCTTGGATTTTTCATTTTTGATGATGAAAACTTACCTTGTATTTTTTAAACTGTGTTTTATGATGCTTCTATTTAGAGCCATTAAAATGAAACTTAATTATGCTAATTAGTTTAATGTACTTGAAAACTTAATTCTGATCTGTACAAAATTTTCTTTAATTTGATATGCTACCAAGCCAAATTTTACATAAATTGAGCATTCACACGTTGACGCTCCTCCTACAAAAATTTGGCAAATGTGTATTTCAGCGGCTTAAATTCAAGTTTTACACGTGTGGCTGCTCAATTTACGTAAAAATTCTTCATTTCTTCGAAACTACTTGTTTGCTGGAATTTTAGACGTTATTTTCGTTTTCAACATCCTCAAAAACTTATAAATGTCTTAACTTTCCAAGTTTTTTTTCTATAGTGTGGAAAGTCAATTGTCTGCCCCCTTGCCGATCTTATATTCCCAACATTGCCAATAGGTGTCGCTAGCAGTGTATCATTCAAAAACAAGATGGTGGGAAGTTTTTCTTTGATAAAATTTCTCATAATATTTGATTTGCTTACATAAAAAAAAAAAAAACTACTTGATCGATTTACGTGATTTTTGGAATATGACATTTTCATGCAGTGACAAGTACGTACATTATAAAAATTTTTTTCAGATTTTTATAGTAAAAAAGATTACTAGTGGCCCATTTATAGACTTGCACCAAATTTTCTTTAATTTGATATGCTACCAAGCTATATTTTGTTAATAATTTCTTTAAAGCATGTTATGGCGGCTATCTTGGATAGTTGTTGTGATTTTAACCAACTGATCCTTTTATTTATTTATTTTTTTACCCCTATCAAGGCATATTATCACAGACGTAAACAGCTACTATCGGGGACGATGCTTAGGAAAGATTAATAAAATGTTATGTTAATTTTATATTATATTTAAACTTCTGCATATCAGTACAGTCAGAGAAGCGGGTAGCAGGAAGGGAATTCCAAAGTCTAGCTACTCAAGATAAGAAATTATTGGAGTAGGAAGCTTTTTGACATTTACGGACCTCAACAATAAATGGATGTGATTATTTTGCTAAACAGGTTTGTTGGTGATATGTACGTTGAGGGGGTACAAGTGAAACAAGTTCATCAGAACACATTCCATTAAAATATTTATAAAACAAGCACAGAGATGCAACATTGTGGTGATGGGACAGGAGTTGGAGCTTAGTTGACAGTGGGACCTATTAGATTGAAAATTCTTTTTTGGGCCCAATACAGGAGGGAGAGGCTAGTGGTAGAGGCAACAGCCCAGATGTTGTAACAATACTCCATTTCAGATGTGAGTATCTTCTCGCTCGATAGAGGGAACCCATCTTCTTTGCAGCATGGGAGGGGATACTATCTTCAAATTCTATTTTATTCTAAACGGGGAATGGGCAAAGGACTTATACTAAGTAGATATAAATAAGTCCCTCTTACCATTTTTTTTTTTTTTTACACAGTGATCACCACTTATCAAGGCCCGGAAGCCACTCAGGGATAAGAGTTATTGCAAGTACATTACGTTAGTGAGGAGATTTGCTGAAATGTTTACTTAAGGGGGCGGTTCATTAGGGATTTGTTAACATTGGACTTGAAGACATCCAAGTTGTAGTCCGGAGGGAAGCAGGCAGACGGAACAGTTCCACAGGCGTGCAGTTCTAAGAAAGAAGCTTTGTTCATGGAATCCGCGTTTTGATTTAGGCACAGATATAGAGTGGGGGAAATTTTTCACAGTGGATTCAGCTAGACGGGTGTTTTTCGTGAAAGATTGGCGAGGGGGGACCAGAGATTGGAGTTCAGACGAGCATCTGTCATGGAAATAACGATAAAACAAGGACAGGCTCGCAACGTCTTTTCTGTGGGAGAGAGGTTGCAGGGTAGAGAAAAGGGCATCCCCCACTAAGCCACGAAGTCTATTTTGTACTCTGTCAAGGTAGGATAGGCTGTTTTTAGCAGCTCCTGCCCAGATATGGCAACAGTATTCCATCCTTGGACGTACTTGGCTTTTATATGGAGAGTAGATAATGCAGTGGATGTGTTATCAGTAGCTCCAGTAACTCTCGCTTCTCTTTTTTTGTCTCTCAGTCTTCATTTCTAATGAGTGATGTTTCTGACAAAGGGTGAAGAAAAAGCTGCTTTCCAGGTCGGTAGTACTTCATGAACAGTAGTCTGAGATGTCGGAAATTTTCTGTCTCTATGTCTATCCTTGCGGCCATGTCACTAGTAAGGGTGCTGGAGGTAAACATTTTAATCTGTTAATCATTAACCGCCTGATGGTCAGGGACCCGAACCTTGGAATAACCACTAAGGTGGCTGTCCTATCAGCAGGTGCAAAGTACTGGGGCTGCTGTATTGCTATTTGGTGAATGGATTCTGGACCATGCAGTAGTCTCTGGTGGAGCCTCTCGATGCCATACTAGTGAGTAATTGTTACAGCTTTACCTTATGTGCTACAAAAAAAATAATTTCCCATCTTTCCTCTCTTACTTTCCCTCTCTGTTCTGCTTTAACCAAGTATGCTGACCTGTTCCACAAATCCCAAAATCCTCAACATGAAATATCTCAAAGAAAACATGAATAAACCTAGAACCCCATCCTCCTACGTAGACCCCTACTACCATGTCTCCTTCTCCAACATCAGGGGTCTACGTTCCAACCTTCCAGAGGTTGAAACCCAATTACAGGAGATGAAACCTGACATATTCTTTCTAAGCGAAACTGGAATAGGGCCGACCACCTCCCTAGATGAGTTTATAATTAAAGGATGCTCTAACAACATCTAAATCTGACCTCCAAGATTGCCATGGGCATGGAATATGTGCCTACATTAAAGATGGCTTCCCGTGTGGCAGGGATATCTCCAGAGAAGACCCTAATCTACCTTATATGTGCTTCCGGATTGCACTTGCTTACACCACCGCATTTATATTTACCCTCTATCGCCCCCACAACAGTGGAGTTACTGTCTTTAAGAGTATATCAGAAAAAATTGATCACATCCTGTCTGCTCATCCCTCGGCTTACATTCATATTTGCGGTGACTTCAATGTCCATAATGTGGAATGGCTGACCCACTCAAATAAGACTGATGATGAGGGGAGGTTCTGTCATGATTTTGCCATTGCCTATGACCTCACTCAGATTGTTCGCGAGCCCACCCGTGTGCCTGATACTACTGGTCAGTACGCAAGCCTTCTAGACCTTTTCCTATCCACTTCCCCTGAGCTATGCTCATGTTCAGTTCTATCTTCTCTGGGATCCTCTGACCACTGCGTTGTATTAGTTAAGATAAAAATGAAATATAATAAATCTACAGACGTACCTCTCCACCGTACTGTATACCGATACTCTATGGAGGACTGGGATGGCTTCCGTAAATTCATATCTGATCTAGTTCTCCATGCCATGTTTAAAAAGGATGTGTCCTCTATAGTATCAGATCTGACCGAATGGTTACTTGTAGGCATAGACCAATTCATACCATCCAAAAAATTCCAACAAAAACCTAACAGCCAGCCATTGTTCTTCCCTGAATGTGCTGCTGCCATCGCACACAGAAATCACTTCCATAGCTACCAACGTAATAGATGCACTGAAACTAAAGCTGCTTTCAGAACCGCCAACAACCACTGTAAAAGAGTAATAAAAAATGCAAGAGAGCTATATGCTGAATTTGTTAAATCCAAAGTAGCTGAGCAGCGGCTTGGTTCCCACCAGTTCTGGCAAATAGCAAATAGGACCCTGAACAAAAACGTGCATTCTATCCTAACCATTATCAATGGACCAGAGGTCATCTCGACAGCATCCGACAAGGCCAAACTATTTGCCAAAAACTTTGCGGCAAATTCTACCCCATGCGACAAAGGCCATAACAGACAACATGCTATGCAACATACAAATATCCGTGCATGAGGTCGCCAAGCTAATCAAGAACCTTGAGTCCAGTAAAGCAACTGGTCCTGATGGTATTCCAATTATAGTGTTAAAAAAATTACAACCAGAACTTGCCCCCATACTTACCAAACTGTTTAAGGGTTGCCTTAAGGAGAAGTGCTTCCCAACACCTTGGAAAACCTCATCAGTATGCCCTGTATTTAAGAATACAGGTGATAAGTCATCCTCCTCTCAGTACAGACCAATAAGTCTCCTGTGTGTCATGAGTAAGTTGCTGGAATCCACAATAAATAGAGAAGTAGTCAACCACCTCAGCAGAAATAACCTTCTTAGTGACACGCAATATGGTTTCTGTTCTGCCAGATCTACAACAGATGTGCTAACGGTTATATCTCATAGGATTAGTGAATCTCTCGACAAAGGCTTCGTTTCTAGAGCAATTGCTCTTGACATATCAAAGGCCTTCGATAAGGTATGGCATAAAGGCCTACTTCACAAGATTTCCAGCTACGGTATAACTGGAAATGTTTTCTCGATCATTAAATCATTTCTCTCTGATAGGCTCATAAGAGTAGTTGTTGATGGCAGAAATCAGAGGCCCACAGTATTAATGCTGGAGTCCCTCAGGGGTCCATACTGGGCCCAACTCTCTTCCTGATCTACATCAATGATCTCCCTAAACACATAGTAAAATCTTTTGTTGACATCTATGCTGAGGACACGACCATCTATGGCAACATATCAAAGGAAAACTGCTTCTGTGGTACCAGTATTCAAGAATTCTGGCGAAAGAACTGACCCATTAAATTATCGCCCTATTAGCCTCCTCCCACTTTTTGCCAAAATATTTGAGACCTTAATTAACATGCTCTAGTCCAGCACCTTACAGATGCTAAACTTCTGACCGACCATCAATATGGATTTAGACAAGCCCGTTCCACGGCAGACATCCTCACTGTAATCTCTGAACGCATATACCATTCACTGGACAAAGCGGGAGAGGGCAGAGCGGTAGCTCTAGATATATCTAAGGCTTTTGACAGGGTATGGCATGAGGGTCTCCTCAGGAAGATTAGATCTTACGGTATCACTGGTAGAATACTTAACATAATTAAATCCTTCTTAGATAAGAGAAAAATCCAGGTTGTCCTCGACGGTCGTACGTCTAAACAATATAATATAAATGCGGGAGTGCCCCAGGGATCTATCCTTGGTCCTCTGCTGTTCCTGATATTCATAAATGACCTCCCCGATAAAATTGCCTCTGAGATGGGTATATATGCTGATGACACCACACTCTATAGCAGGCACGACAGGAAAACAAATGAACATATATCTAAAGTAATGGCAGAAACACTAGAGGATGACCTCAAATCAGTAGTGGAATGGGGACAAAAATGGATGGTAACGTTCAATGCCACCAAGACAAAACTGGTTTCATTCAATAATTACAGGAAACCTTCTCTACCACCTATAGCAATGGCCAACAACTCTTTAGCTGAGAGTACGTCTTTCAAGCTCCTTGGCCTAACGTTCACAGGAAACATGAGCTGGAACAATTACATCGAGGGCATTGCCAGGGCCGCTGCGAGGAAGGTGGGCTCTCTCTACCGTGCTAGAAAACTTCTAACACCCGAAAGTATCCTGTACCTCTATAAGGCCACTATTCGCCCATGTATGGAGTATTGCTGTCATATTTGGGCCGGTGCATCGGCTACTAGTCTCTCTCTCCTTGACAGGGTTCAAAAGAGAGTCGCAAATCTGATAGGCCCTAAACTGGCATCAAAACTTCAGCCTCTGTCCCATCGTCGAAACGTTGCATCCCTCTGCCTGTTCTACAAGTATTATAATGGTGAATGCTCTGAAGAACTGCAAGCACTTGTGCCCCCACGACGTGAACACCCTCGACAGACCCGACAAGCTGCAAAATCCCACCCCCACACTGTAGAGATCCCTAGATGTAAAAGATCGTTCTACTCCAGTAGTTTCTTCCCCAGAACTGCTAGACTTTGGAATTCCATTCCAGGTCACTGCTTCCCCAACTGTACTGACATGCATAAGTTCAAGTGCAACGTGAACCAACATCTCGCTGCCCTAATCCCTACATAGTGCCCCAGTAGATGTTTCCCCTGATAGTAGCCCCCTACACCAAAGTGGCAATGTGCCTTGTTTGGGGTGAAAATATAATAAAAAATAAAAAAAAAAAAAAAAAGGCCGTAAATGATGATGTTCTCTCTGATTCTCACTCCTCTTATCTTGAGCACGTGGTACAGTGAGGGAAAAGGTGGCTGGTTACCTTTAATGCATCTAAGACCAAGCTCCTATCTCTACATCATAAACGCTCTGATCCCCATCTGGCATCAATTGAAATGGATGGCTCTCGTCTAAGGGAGGCCCCATGTTTTGATAAGCTTCTGGGTTTGACCTTTACTCCTGATCTTAAATGGAACACATACATCAAGTCTGTGGCCAAGGTAGCTGGGAAAATGGTGGGATCCTTCTACTGCTCCAGAAGATATCTCACTACTGATGCAATTCTCAATCTATATAAAAGCCAAGTACGTCCAAAGATCAAGCCAAGTACATCCAAAGATCAAGCCTTTATGATCAAGCCTTTATGTGCTTTAGACTAATCATGCAACACAACATTAGCTACTTTTACTTTCTCTACCGCTCTCCCTCGACCCAAGACTGCACCATGATAAACAAAGTATCTGACAGCATAGACACAGCACTCTCCTTCGACACTAGCGCCCAAGTACATGTATTTGGTGACTTTAATGTCCATCACAAAAACTGGCTTGGATTCTCTACTTACACAGATGCAGCAGGCAGCGCAACTCCTAGCTTCTCTGTATCTCACTCCCTATCGCAAATTGTTACTTTTCCAACCCGCTTCCCTGATCAGGAAGAACAACACGCATCACTATTAGATCTGTTTTTGACTACAGTTCCTGATGATTGTGTAACGAAAGCCGACAGCCCACTTGGGAACGCTGATCATGCGGTGATAATGGTTGAAATCGCTCTAAACTCTAGAGCCAAAACTGAAGAGCCAGTGCTCAAAACAACGAGATATTATAAAAAGGCTGACTGGGAAGCTATCAGAGATCTTATCAGAGACGCCCCATGGGGAAATATTTTTCTCTTCCTGCTGAACAGTATGCAACCGAGACCACTGAATGGTTCAAAACTGCAATCGAAGCACATGTTCCCATGCGGAAATTCTATAGCAAGCCCCACTCTCCCCAATGGTTTACTTCGACTTGCGTAACTGCCATTGCTCAAAGGCAGCATGCATTCCGCAGGTTTAACCGACATAAGTCCAGTTCAAACAGACAAAAGTACATAGAAGCTAGAAGTAACGTTAAGAAAGAAATAGTGACAGCTTAGAGGGAATTTACGGAAACCACTAAAAAACGCATCGAAGCACAAAAACTAGGAACTCGTGACTTCTGGAAAATCTACAACAGTGTAGTAAATAATGGCCAATCAACAATTCCCCCACTAACCAACAATCACGAGGTTCTTTGCTCAGCAACCGAGAAGGCTAACATGCTTGCCAGTCGGTTTGCCTCCAACTCTACACTGGACCTTCTAAACCACCCACTACCTCAATTTCCTATGCGGACAGACGCCACGCTAGACGATCTGGAAATCACCCCTGCTCAGGTGCATGCTATCATAAAAAACCTTGACACTTCCAAAGCATGTGGACCCGACCTCATCCCAGCTGTGCTATTAAAAAAGTGCTCAGCCGAAGTAGCTCCAGTTCTCTCCAAACTCTACAACAAATGCCTTAATGAATCTTGCTTTCCGAGCTGTTGGAAAACTGCTTCTGTGGTACCAGTATTCAAGAATTCTGGCGAAAGAACTGACCCATTAAATTATCGCCCTATTAGCCTCCTCCCACTTTTTGCCAAAATATTTGAGACCTTAATTAACATGCTCTAGTCCAGCACCTTACAGATGCTAAACTTCTGACCGACCATCAATATGGATTTAAACAAGCCCGTTCCACGGCAGACATCCTCACTGTAATCTCTGAACGCATATACCATTCACTGGACAAAGTGGGAGAGGGCAGAGCGGTAGCTCTAGATATATCTAAGGCTTTTGACAGGCTATGGCATGAGGGTCTCCTCAGGAAGATTAGATCTTACGGTATCACTGGTAGAATACTTAACATAATTAAATCCTTCTTAGATAAGAGAAAAATCCAGGTTGTCCTCGACGGTCGTACGTCTAAACAATATAATATAAATGCGGGAGTGCCCCAGGGATCTATCCTTGGTCCTCTGCTGTTCCTGATATTCATAAATGACCTCCCCGACAAAATTGCCTCTGAGATGGGTATATATGCTGATGACACCACACTCTATAGCAGGCACGACAGGAAAACAAATGAACATATATCTAAAGTAATGGCAGAAACACTAGAGGATGACCTCCAATCTGTAGTGGAATGGGGACAAAAATGGATGGTAACGTTCAATGCCACCAAGACAAAACTGGTTTCATTCAATAATTACAAGAAACCTTCTCTACCACCTATAGCAATGGCCAACAACTCTTTAGCTGAGAGTACGTCTTTCAAGCTCCTTGGCCTAACGTTCACAGGAAACATGAGCTGGAACAATTACATCGAGGGCATTGCCAGGGCCGCTGCGAGGAAGATGGGTTCTCTCTACCGTGCTAGAAAACTTCTAACACCCGAAAGTATCCTGAACCTCTATAAGGCCACTATTCGCCCATGTATGGAGTATTGCTGTCATATTTGGGTCGGTTCATCGGCTACTAGTCTCTCGCTCCTTGACAGGGTTCAGAAGAGAGTCGCAAATCTGATAGGCCCTAAACTGGCATCAAAACTTCAGCCTCTGTCCCATCGTCGAAACGTTGCATCCCTCTGCCTGTTCTACAAGTATTATAATGGTGAATGCTCTGAAGAACTGCAAGCACTTGTGCCCCCACGACGTGAACACCCTCGACAGACTTGACAAGCTGCAAAATCCCACCCCCACACTGTAGAGATCCCTAGATGTAAAAGATCTTTCTACTCCAGTAGTTTCTTCCCCAGAACTGCTAGACTTTGGAATTCCATTCCAGGTCACTGCTTCCCCAACTGTACTGACATGCATAAGTTCAAGTGCAACGTGAACCAACATCTCGCTGCCCTAATCCCTACATAGTACCCCAGTAGATGTTTCCCCTGATAGTAGCCTCCTACATTAAAGTGGCAATGTGCCTTGTTTGGGGTGAAAATGTAATAAAAAAAAAAAAAAAAAAAAAAAAGATGGAGTACTGCTGCCACATCTGGGCAGGAGCTGCTAAAAACAGCCTATCCTGCCTTGACAGAGTACAGAATAGACTTCGTGGCTTGGTGGGGGATGCCCTTTTTTCTACCCTGCAACCTCTCTCCCACAGAAGAGACGCAGCGAGCCTGTCTTTGTTCTATCGTTATTTCCATGGCAAGTGCTCGTCTGAGCTCCATTCTCTGTTCCCCCCCAGCCAATCTTTTTAAAAAAACACCGTCAATAATTTTCCCCACTGCTTATTTGTGCCTAAATCAAAACGTAGATTCCATGAACTCTGTTTTCCCTCCCGACTTCAACCTGAATGTCTTCAAGTCCAACACAATCAAATTCCTGATGAACCGCCCCCCCACCCAAGTAATGACACCTTACCAATTCTCCAATACTATTGCTACACTATCCCTTTGATTACTGTACACACAATAACCCTTATCCCCGAGTGGCCATTGGGCCTTGATAAAATAAAAAAAAGCAATGTATTTGTTCCAGTTAATATTGCCTGTGAATGTTAGATCGAGGAGTGTGAAGGAAGAATTCTCAAGTAGGGTGCTATTCCTCATGGATATTGGTGGTTCGAGAGGCGTCTTGTAATTGTGAAAGTGGGACCTATTAGATTGAAAACTCTTTTTTGGATCCACCAGCATATGGAGGTCATTTTCTAACAATTCTGCCATTCTAGCTTTGGGTAGGATTGAAACCGCTATCATTCATATCTACATTGCGAGTGAAACAGTTGCATTTGTGAGTGAGTTTTCAAAGTGACGACTAGAAATAATGAAACGCTTATCTTTTGGCGATTGTATTTCTTTCACTGACAATCTTCCAAAGCTCACTAATGAGTGAAAAATATCTTTTCAACTTTTATATATATATATATATATATATATATATATAAAAGCTAAATTATTTAAACAATAAAAGTTTAATAGAACAATATACTTTTTTTTTATCTAGGACCTTTTAATGAAGACCGTTTAAAAAAATCTGAAGAAATTAGAATGTTTATACCTTCAAGTGTCAACATAAAATTTGTTGTATATTAAGAATTACACTTGTTTAAAAATATACAGAAAAATCTTTATGATGTCACAGAACTAAGATGTCATATTCTAAAAATCATGTTGGTTTGGCTAGTAACTTTTCTATTTGGCTAGTAAACGAAAGTATTTAGTTGTCAAAGGTCAACTAAAGATAAGTTTGTCCGTAGTGTCCTGCCACCTTCTTTGCAGCAGTTTTCACAATGTATTTGTATTCAAAATATATCTCCAATGTATTTGTTCCAATTCATATTGCCCGTGAATGTTAAGCCGAGTAGTTTGAAGGAAGAATTCTGAGGTAGGGTGTTATTTGTCATGGATATCGGTGGTTGGAGTTCCATCCTTTGTGTGTGATGGTGTATATATATATATATATATATATATATATATATATATATATATGTATATATATATATATATATTAAAGAACACTGAACGTAGTGCCATAATTAATTACTGAGGATTTTTTGTTTTGTTGGTAGTTTAAACATTAAACCATTAAAAAAATCTTTAAAAGAGACCAAAATACAATCGCCATTTAAAGAAACACGCACATCTTAAAAAAAAAATAGATATATACTGAGTGAAAAATATCTTAATTAATAGTTAAATATACTTTTTTTTTTCTTTTTTTTTTTAAAAAACATTTGAAGAAATTAGAATGTTTATACCTTCAAGTATCAACATTTGTTGGTATATTTTTATTTATTTTTTTTTACATGGGGGTCACCACTTATCAAGGCCCGAAGGCCACTCAGGGATAAGGGTTATTACGTGTACAGTAATCAATGAGATAGTATTGTAGTAATCATTAGTATTGGGGGTTTTGATAGAGTGTCTTACTTAAAGGGGTGGTTTGTCAGGAGTTTGTTTATGTTGGACTTGAAGACGTCCAAGTTGTAGTCAGGTGGGAAACAGACAAGTGGCAGAGAGTTCCACTGGCGTGCAGTTCTAAGAAAGAAGCTTTGCTCATGGAATCTACGTTTGGATTTAGGCACAGATAAAGAGTGGGGAAAATTATTGACAGTAGTTTCAGCCAGATGGGTGTTTCTCGTGAAAGATTGGCGAGGGGGATGAGGGATTGGAGATCAGACGAGCACCTGCCATGGAAATAACGATAAACAAAGACATGCTCGCAACGTCTCTTCTGTGAGAGAGAGGTCGCAGGGAAGAGAAAAGGGCATCCCCCACTAAACCACAAAGTCACTCTGTCAAGGCAGGATAGGCTGTTTTTAGCAGCTCCTGCCCAGATGTGGCAGCAGTACTCCCTCCTTGGACGTACTTGGCTTTTATACAGATAGAGAATTGCATCAGTAGTGAGATTTAGAATTACACTTATTGAAAAAACATAAAAAACACAGAAAAACTTTATGATGTACATACTCGTCACAGAACGAAGATGTCATATTCTAAAAATCATGTAGGTTTGGCTAGTAACTTTTCTATTTGGCTAGTAAACGAAAATATTTAGTTGTCAAACGTCAACTAAAGATAAATTTATCCATCGATCCCTGTTCAGACAATACTTATCCGGAACCATAGAGATTGAACGCCTCCATCCACTGCACCACGGACCCCAAAAGGCGATCAAGTTTTCGTATTTGTTTATTTTCATAATATTGCGTTGTAATTTACTTATAAACGTATTTTATACATATTTTATTTTAACAATTGAGACAACAGCAACTATGAAAGACAGTAATTACTGAGGATACAGTTAAGAGACTCAGCATTTCTATCCCATCATGGTTAATCGTTAATCATTAAAATAAAATATGTATAAAATACGTTTAAATTTTATTTAAAATTATATTTCGGAAATATACTCCATCCTCAGAATTTTATACATTTTTTTTTTTTTTACTTTTTTTTCTTTGCTATTGAAATTAGAAATTATTTATTTATTTGTGGATTGTTATCTTCATAGGTGTTGTTATTTCACAATATTTCAACCAACTATTCCTCAAGCCTTTGTCAGGTGATTAACCGCAACACCAGAGGAATAGTTGGCCAGTGAATAGTAAAACAACAACAAATATGAAGATGAGGATAACAGTCCGCAAATAAATAAAAATTGATTTGTTGAGCCTTTTTAAGGGAAAATAAGAACACTAAGTAAGAAGGAATTAATTAACGGTAATCGGAGAAATAGTACAGCTATATAGTTCAATATTTAAAGATTTATAAAGAATCGGAATCAGTAATTGTATCGGAATCGAGAAAAATATTGGAATCGTCGCATCACTAGATTCCATACACGAGTTTTGTCTGTTGCAATATTTTTGATATAATATAAAGGTTGGAGGTTACATCGGCCAAAACGCTGTGAAAATAAAACTCAAGATGCACATACTAGAAATTATTCACCCTCATCTAAAAAAAATGCAGAAACATAAATTCTGTTCAAGTTTCGACAATTTTTTTATAGACGCCAAAAAAACCAAAAAATCAAAAGAAAAACATTAGATCTAAAAACCTAAAAAAATGAAAAAATAAAATAGATATAAAAAAGCTAAAAAATGAAAAAATAAAATAGATATAAAAAACTAAAACATGGAAAAAATAAAATAGATATAAAAAACTACAAAATGCAAAAAATAAAATAGATATAAAAAACTAAAAAATGCAAAAAATAAAATAGATATAAAAAAACTAAAAAATACAAAAAATAAAATAAGTATAAAAATCTAAAAAATGCAAAAAATAAAATAGATATAAAAAACTAAAAAATGAAAAAATAAAATAGATATAAAAAACTAAAAAATGAAAAAATAAAATAGATATAAAAAACTAAAAAATGCAAAAAATAAAATAGATATAAAAAAACTAAAAAATACAAAAAATAAAATAAGTATAAAAATCTAAAAAATGCAAAAAATAAAATAAGTATAAAAAACTAAAAAATACAAAAAATAAAATAGATATAAAAAACTAAAAAATACAAAAAATAAAATAGATATAAAAAATAAAAAATGCAAAAAATAAAATAGATATAAAAAACTAAAAAATGCAAAAAATAAAATAGATATAAAAAAACTAAAAAATGGAAAAAATAAAATAGATATAAAAAAATAAAAAATGCAAAAAATAAAATAGATATAAAAAAACTAAAAAATGGAAAAAATAAAATAAGTATAAAAAACTAAAAAATGCAAAAAAAGACAAACAAAAAAAAATGCAAAAAGCAATCAAGCAAAAAAACTAAAAAATGCAAAAAATAAAATAGATATAAAAAAACTAAAAAATACAAAAAATAAAATAAGTATAAAAATCTAAAAAATGCAAAAAATAAAAAAAGTATAAAAAACTAAAAAATACAAAAAATAAAATAGATATAAAAAACTAAAAAATACAAAAAATAAAATAGATATAAAAAAATAAAAAATGCAAAAAATAAAATAGATATAAAAAAATAAAAAATGCAAAAAATAAAATAGATATAAAAAAATAAAAAATGCAAAAAATAAAATAGATATAAAAAAATAAAAAATGCAAAAAATAAAATAGATATAAAAAAATAAAAAATGCAAAAAATAAAATAGATATAAAAAAACTAAAAAACGCAAAACATAAAATAAATATAAAAAACTAAAAAATGCAAAAAAAAAAATAATTATAAAAAACTAAAAAATACAAAAGATAAAATAGATATAAAAAACTAAAAAATGCAAAAAGTAAAATATATATAAAAAAACTAAAAATGCAAAAAATAAAATAGATATAAAAAAACTTAAAAATACAAAAAATAAAATAGTATAAAAAAACTAAAAAATGCAAAAAATAAAATAGATATAAAAAACTAAAAAATGCAAAAAATAAAATAGACATAAAAAAACTAAAAAATGCAAAAAATAAAATAAGTATAAAAAAACTAAAAAATGCAAAAAATAAAATAAGTATAAAAAACTAAAAAATGCAAAAAAAATAGATATAAAAAAACTAAAAAATGCAAAAAATAAAATAAGTATAAAAAACTAAAAAATGCAAAAAATAAAATAAGTATAAAAAACTAAAAAATGCAAAAAATAAAATAAGTATAAAAAACTAAAAAATGCAAAAAAAATAGATATAAAAAAACTAAAAAATGCAAAAAATAAAATAAGTATAAAAAACTAAAAAATGCAAAAAATAAAATAAGTATAAAAAACTAAAAAATGCAAAACAAAATAGACATAAAAAAACTAAAAAATACAAAAAATAAAATAAGTATAAAAAACTAAAAAATGCAAAAAATAAAATAAGTATAAAAAACTAAAAAATGCAAAAAATAAAATAAGTATAAAAAACTAAAAAATGCAAAAAATAAAATAGATATAAAAAAACTAAAAAATGCACAAAATAAAATAAGTATAAAAAACTAAAAAATACAAAAAATAAAATAGATATAAAAAAAACTAAAAAATGCTAAAAATAAAATAGATATAAAAAACTAAAAAATGCAAAAAATAAAATAGATATAAAAAAACTAAAAAATGCAAAAAATAAAATAGATATAAAAAAACTAAAAAATGGAAAAAATAAAATAAGTATAAAAAACTAAAAAATGCAAAAAAAGACAAACAAAAAAAAAATGCAAAAAGCAATCAAGCAAAAAAAAACTAAAAAATGCAAAAAAAAAAAAAAAAAATTTGCTTGATCTCAACTTACGGTTTTAAATATTTTCATCATGATGTCCATAAAATCATTCCTGCTGACCCAATCCATAGCGCAACGTGCCATGACGCTTGTCAGCTTCTGGTAATAAGGTTTCTTTGGATTGTATTCTAGGAATGAAAAAAAAATACAATTTTACCTTTTTTGAAGATTACGGGGTGAAACGATAAAGTTGTCCCCCTAAAAAAACAACTTTTTTTAAAAACTTATCGAAAAAATCAATTCAGGTAACTTGATTATGTAGTAGAGTTACATCTATTCAATGAGCCTCAGTCACCGCCTCGATACGGGCCCGGAACTGAGTGCATGCCTTTTCCACAAGTGCTGGCGGGAGCTTGACAAATACTTGATGGATGGCAGTAGCCAGAAACTTTGTTTTAATCACCCTCGATATTTTTTTATTTTATTTTTTTATTACATTTTCACCCCAAACAAGGCACATTGCCACTTTGGTGTAGGGGGCTACTATCAGGGGAAACATCTACTGGGGTACTATGTAGGGATTAGGGCAGCGAGATGTTGGTTCACGTTGCACTTGAACTTATGCATGTCAGTACAGTTGGGGAAGCAGTGACCTGGAATGGAATTCCAAAGTCTAGCAGTTCTGGGGAAGAAACTACTGGAGTAGAAAGATCTTTTACATCTAGGGATCTCTATAGTGTGGGGGTGGGATTTTGCTACTTGTCGGGTCTGTCGAGGGTGTTCACGTCGTGGGGGCACAAGTGCTTGCAGTTCATCAGAGCATTCACCATTATAATACTTGTAGAACAGGCAGAGGGATGCAACGTTTCGACGATGGGACAAAGGCTGAAGCTTAGATGCCAGTTTTGGGCCTATCAGATTTGCTACTCTCGATATATGAAAGTCTGGCATGAAGGGTTGCTAATGAAAATCATACAGTATAACTGGAGGAATGCTAAATACAATTAGAATCTTTTTTAGACAATGGGACCATCTAGATTGTCATTGATCAATGTTCCTCCTAGCAGCATAACATCAACGTTGGAGAGTCTCAGAGGTCAATCCTTGGACCACTCTTCCTGATATTCTTCAATGACCTTCCCGATAATATTGTATCCAAGATGGGGTATATTTGCTGATGATATAATGATGTGTAACATGCATAAGGGAAGAACGGATGTACACAAATCTAAGGCAATGGCTGAATCTTTAGTAAATGACCGCACTTGTTTATATTGACCTGTTCTCTTGCAGGTGTTTAACCTCGGCAGCTGTGAGGTCAACTATTTGACCTATAAATCTCTGGTGACGTCAATTTTGACAGATCTGCACTTATTTTACCCTGCTGACAACCTGTGTGTGTGTGTGTGTGTGTGTGTGTGTGTATACACAGTTTCAACACGCGACACTAGCAGGCTGCCTGGCATTGTCTGGTCATAAAATATGCATGAATATTATTTTTCAATTCATGCAGCTTTTGTATTTATTATTTATATATAAAAGGCTATATGTCTGTCTGTTTGTCTGTCTGCTTTTCTCCATATTTTCAAACTCTATCTCTTCTAAAACTAAAAGTTGCAAAGCGGCGCTAGGGGCCTTAAATAATTGAATTTTTTATGGACGGTTATTTTATGGGTTTTAGTTTTTTTATTTTTTATTTTTAATCAGTTTGTATGCATGTAACGTTGGTACAGTGGTAACGTCATCAGCTTTGAATGCTACAGTTTTGCTTTCGGTTTTGATTCTAGCTGATGGTACCTAAATACTTTTTTTTACTTTTGAAATCAGGACTCTATAATAATATATCCGAATTCTGGAAAAATGAAAATATCATATTTAAACATATTTGGAAACAAATGCCAATATAAGCGGAGAGCACATACAGCGCCTAGAATTCCCAAATGCTCACCCATCTGGCACTAGCCAGGCTCAAGGTTGCTTAACTTTGGTGATCTGACGAGAGCCAGTGATTATGGCGTACATTTAATCCATTTACGCAAACGTCGAATAACAAGGTTTTTTTTATACAAATCACTGGAGACAAGTTAAAATAATTTTTAAGGGGTTAACAATGGGTCAAAATTGAAAAAATCGTTATACGTCTTAAGTTTATTTTTAATCAGTTCATTGGTGGTAACGTCACCAGCTTTGAATGCTACAATTTTGGTTTCGGTTTTGATTCTAGCTGATCGCACCCAAATACATTTTTTTTTAACTTTTGAAATCACGACCCTATAATAATATATACGAAATCTGTACAAATTAAAATATCATATTCAAGCATTTTTTTACATTTAATCTATTTACGCAAACATCAAATAACAAGGTTTTTTTTATACAAATCACTCGAGACAAGTTAAAATGATTTTTAAGGGGTCAAAATGGGTCAAAATTTTACGACTGCTAGTTCAATAATAATCTAAAAGTTTTAAATACTGCTACCATATCTGGGCAGGAGCTGCTAAAAACAGCCTATCCTGCCTTGACAGAGTACAAAATAGTCACCACTTATCAAGGCCCGGAAGCCACTCAGGGATAAGGGTTATTGCATGTACAGTACGTTAGCGTGGAGATTTGATGAAGTGTTTACTTAAGGGGGCGGTTCATTAGGAATTTGTTAACGTTGGACTTGAACACATCCAAGTTGTAGTCCGGTGGGAAGCAGGCAGACGGAACAGAGTTCCACAGGCATGCAGTTCTAAGAAAGAAGCTTTGTTCATGGAATCCGTGTTTTGATTTAGGCACAGATAAAGAGTGGGGGAAATTTTTCATAGTGGATTCAGCTAGACGGGTATTTTTCGTGAAAGATTGGTGAGGAGGGACCAGAGATTGGAGTTCAGACGAGCACCTGCCATGGAAATAACGATAAAACAAGGATAGGCTCGCAACGTCTCTTCTGTGGGATATTTTGTACTCTGTCAAGGCAGGATAGGCTGTTTTTAGCAGCTCCTGCCCAGATATGGCAATAGTATTCCATCCTTGGACATACTTGGCTTTTATAAAGATAGAGAATTGCATCAGTAGTGAGATATCTTCTGGAGCGGTAGAAGGATCCCACCATCTTTCCAGCAACCTTGGCAACAGACTTGATGTACGTGTTGTTCCATTTCAGATTAGGAGTAAAGGACAAACCCAGAAGCTTGTCAAAACACGGGGCTTCTCCCAGACGAGAG
>NC_136527.1:1271540-1279040 GCF_053919585.1 Euprymna scolopes
TTGTAAAGCAGGCAGAGGGATTCAATATTTCGTCAATGGGAAAGTAAATTCAAAATGACGTAATGGAAACGTAAGGTATTTACAACTTCTCTTCCAATCGTAAGGTATTTACAACTTCTCTTCCGGTCGTACGTCTAAACAATATAATATAAATGCCGGAGTGCCCCAGGGATCTATCCTTGGTCCTCTGCTGTTCCTGATATTCATAAATGACCTCCCCGATAAAATTGCCTCTGAGATTGGTATATATGCTGATGACACCACACTCTATAGCAGGCACGACAGGAAAACAAATGAACATATATCTAAAGTAATGGCAGAAACACTAGAGGATGACCTCAAATCAGTAGTGGAATGGGGACAAAAATGGATGGTAACGTTCAATGCCACCAAGACAAAACTGGTTTCATTCAATAATTACAGGAAACCTTCTCTACCACCTATAGCAATGGCCAACAACTCTTTAGCTGAGAGTACGTCTTTCAAGCTCCTTGGCCTAACGTTCACAGGAAACATGAGCTGGAACAATTACATCGAGGGCATTGCCAGGGCCGCTGCGAGGAAGGTGGGCTCTCTCTACCGTGCTAGAAAACTTCTAACACCCGAAAGTATCCTGTACCTCTATAAGGCCACTATTCGCCCATGTATGGAGTATTGCTGTCATATTTGGGCCGGTGCATCGGCTACTAGTCTCTCTCTCCTTGACAGGGTTCAAAAGAGAGTCGCAAATCTGATAGGCCCTAAACTGGCATCAAAACTTCAGCCTCTGTCCCATCGTCGAAACGTTGCATCCCTCTGCCTGTTCTACAAGTATTATAATGGTGAATGCTCTGAAGAACTGCAAGCACTTGTGCCCCCACGACGTGAACACCCTCGACAGACTTGACAAGCTGCAAAATCCCACCCCCACACTGTAGAGATCCCTAGATGTAAAAGATCTTTCTACTCCAGTAGTTTCTTCCCCAGAACTGCTAGACTTTTGCATTCCATTCCAGGTCACTGCTTCCCCAACTGTACTGACATGCATAAGTTCAAGTGCAACGTGAACCAACATCTCGCTGCCCTAATCCCTACATAGTGCCCCAGTAGATGTTTCCCCTGATAGTAGCCCCCTACACCAAAGTGGCAATGTGCCTTGTTTGGGGTGAAAATGTAATAAAAAAAAAAAAAAAAAAAAAAAAAAAATTTTTCGGATTTTTAATCATGTAAAAACGCACTTTATCTCCTTTTGATGGATTAATTGTTGCTATTTCTTCTGATGAGTTAAGGGCAAAATAGATTCACTAGTTAATATAGTAATTAATTGATTGATTCTGTGCTACGAAACAGATACTCTCAAAAACTGTAAATGTCAACTGAATTAAAGGAATAAATTGTAAGATGGTCAACATCATGAACTTTGGAATATAAAATTTTGTCATCCATTCATTATATATATATGACCATATATATTTTGAATTTGGAAACAGATGAGTCTCACAGGTAAGGAATTCATTTTTATTACATGAAGAGAGTAGCCAAATTAATTAAGAATAGGAAACTAGATCTAATATCTGTAACATGGTTTCTTCTTAAGATTAAGGGAGGTGGTGTTTGATCAACACTGCTTGGGAGCCATGATTTAATATACTGTTTTGTTTTTAAATTCCCGAAACAGTGTTTCATGGTAAACAACTGATGATCCCTTACATTACCATTGGTACTATAGTGAATTTGAGAAAGCAAGTTTTTTTTTATAGTTTTAAAGGTTAAAAAAAAAATTCCAAGACTATATATATATATATATATATATATAAAACGGAAAAAAGAATTCTTTTAGACCCTTCAAACAAATATGTAACATATATATATATATATATATATATATATATATATATATATATATATATATATATATATATATATACATATATATATACATATATATATATATATATATATATATATATGTATAAATATATATATATATATATATATATATATATATGTATAAATATAAATATATATATATATATATATATATATATATATATTTATACATATATATATATATATATATATATATATATATATATATATATATATATATATATATATATATATATATATATATATAGTAGGACAACAAGAGTATGAAATGAAGACACAAAACTATATATTGGTAGATATAGGATGGATCATTTATTGAATAATGGAATACAGGCAAAATTTGGGGGATAGAAGGGACTCTTTATGCCAGGGCATTTCAAAGCCTAGTGCTTCTCATCAGAAGAGTAGAGAAGGTGCTAGGTAGCATGGGGAAGGTGCTAGGTAGCATGGGGAAGATGCGGCGTCTAGCGTAAGTTTCATTAGGGACGAAAGAGATTAAGAGGAATTATAGAATGTTGTGGAAAGCTTTTTTTTTTTTTTTTTTTTTTTTACAAGGGTGTCACCACTTATCAAGGCCCAGGGGCCACTCGAGGATAAGGGTTAATAGGTATACATTAGTCATTGTGATTTTAGCATAGTAAACAGTGGGAATTTTGTAACTTGGATATCTTAGGGGGACGATTCAATTAGAACTTGTTCACATTGGACTTTTTCTTTTTTTTCTTTTTTTTTCATAGGTATCAACTCATTATCAAGGCCAAGAGGCCACTCAAGGATTATTGAATTCTAAATAAATAAGGAGAAGCTTGTTATATATAGTATGATATATTCCTCTTAATCTCTTTCGTCCCTAATGAACCTTACTCTTCTGATGAGAAGCAATAGGCTTCGAAATGCCCTGGCATAAAGAGTCCCTTCTATCCCCCAAATTTTGCTTGTATTCCATTATTAATTTATTTTGTGTCTCCATTTCATACTCTTGTTGTCCTACTGAAAATGTAATAAAAAAAATTTTTTTTTAAATTTCAACTGATCTACAATTGTATTAGAGTTTATTGCTTGGCTGCGAGAAATGTTGCCCTTTCTGAGATTAACTTTATTTTCGTTTTTATGTTCAGAATTAAAGTAAAAAATGTGGGATAAATGGCTACTGCATGAATTGAATGATAATAAAAAAAAATGCTCATTTTGAAGTGTCTTCTATGCTCTTTCTGCACAATAAAAATGAGCGTATTGTGATGCGTGACGTTTGGCTTAGTGGTTGGACACTTCTCGGAGCCGAAATTGCACTAAAAAATGGTTACGGTGACTGTTTTGGTGGTCTACGGCCAATCTCATTCATTACAGCTTCTTGAATCTGGGCGAAACTCATATATTATAACATATTATAATTAAAAAAATATTAAATAAATATTAAATAAAATTATATGTTTATTATAAAAAACAGCTTCAGCGAACTTATATAATAATTTTTTTACCAGCACTCATCATCTAAACAAAGAAGACACCAAGAAATTACGCTGCCTTCGGATTCTTACCTTTTGCCGTAGAAGATTCAAAATACGGATTGGACTCCTTTACCTCACTGCTACCAAAGACTTTCACTTCGGAATTCACCATACAATTTGGACACGATATTCAATACCCTTTTCATTTTGAACCAATATATAATTTCCCTTACTCTATGATTTAAAAATTTTTAAAACTTTTAATTATGATTTTCTATGTTTATTGCATTTAGCAAATTAGGTATAAACCATTATAATTTGCTAATATTTTCTCCTCTGAAGAGATGGGTAGACATCGAAAACTTATAGGTTAAGGGGTTATTGAAATGTATTCTTTGTCTTGCATATAATAAAAATTCTAGATTTGAAATTTAACCATTTCACGTCATAAAATTTAAATTACTAAATTTTGATTTATTTGCTCTATCTGGTATATTGATTTAAAAAAGCATAAAGCAGAAGACCAGTACCCGCATTAAGCTGGTCTGCAGTTTAACTTGTTGCTGGCTATCTTGCTCTTGCTTGTTGCTGGATCTCAACATTTTGAACAGAGAGAGAGAGAGAGACTTAGCTGTCACACAAAGTTAAGACTCTGTAACATCATCTGTGTATAGATACTCCCTCAAGCATTTGTCTATAAAAATGATCCTGTGGCGATGGAAGTCATTTTTGCGCTCATGGACTTTAAGTGTCTGAGGGAGTGGAACTCGTCTGACAAGACGTTGCAATCATCATCATGTATGTATGTCTACCTGCCTACCAACACTTCTTTTTTTTTACATCTCCAAACACCCAGGCAACGCCGGCCCCCCCCCACTAGTTTATAAAATAAATCTCACTGTTTAAATGCATGTATGTATGTATGTATGTATGTATGTATGTATGTATATGTGTATGTATGCATGCATGTATGTATGTCTGTATGTATGTATGCCAACCTGCCTTCCAAAACTTCTTTTTTATATATAAGAATTATTCATGACATATTACAGATGCTTCGGTGTAAGAATTGAATAAATCATCACTTGTATAATTTACCTGTTGGCGTGTCAGATTGAGTGGCTTTTCAAACTCCTCAGTAGCCGGTTTCAGATTGACAGATTTTGTTGTGCCAATTTCCTGGAAAAATGTCATAAAATATGAAATTATACAAATTAGTCGATGCATTAGAATTGAAATATCATCATGGAATTATTTAGAAGCATAACCTAAAATAAGGAATATCTTAACATGTATTTTATGTAATCTATTATATAAATCTCACCTGTCTGTTTAAATGTATGCATGTATGTGTGTATGTATGTTTGTATTTCTCACAAAAACTTTCGACAGAGGCAACGGATCCTGACAAGATCTGGGATGATAAATATCGAAAAATTGGCCAAAAACATTCATTCTTTCACCCTAAAGTCAGCCACTATCCTCTTTGGCCTAATGGTTAGTGAGGAAGTCTAACTACCCTCAGTTTTCGAGTTCGATTCCACCTCACTGTTTATCTTTTTTTTTTCTTTTTTTTTTTTCACATTCTTTTCCTCTATTACCGTTCGAGTTGTTTTTTTTTTTTTAACACAATAAATATTTGGAGTTATAAAGAACTTGAAGCATTAATTTTTTTTTTCCAAAAGTAATAGATTTGCTATTAAATAATACGAAAATGGTTAATATGCCGTTAAAGAAAGACAATGAACCAACCTTGAAGTGAACATGGTATGTACTGTGTGTGGTTGTACAACTCAATTCACTAAAGCAAAACAAACTGAGAAACTAAACCATTCAAGACAAAACATAAATGTCCATTTTTTTTTCTCATGTTCTCAAATGTCTTAATATTTGTGATCCTAGTTTTTTGTCTCTTGTGCGAAACATACCATACCTAATTGCCAAATGTTGTAATATTTGTGATCCTAGTTGTCAAGTGTCGTAATATTTGTGATCCTAGTTGTCAAGTGTCATAATATTTGTGATCCTAGTTGTCAAGTGTCGTAATATTTGTGATCCTAGTTGTCAAGTGTCGTAATATTTGTGATCCTAGTTGTCAAGTGTCGTAATATTTGTGATCCTAGTTGTCAAGTGTCGTAATATTTGTGATCCTAGTTGTCAAGTGTCGTAATATTTGTGATCCTAGTTGTAAAGTGTCGTAATATTTGTGATCCTAGTTGTAAAGTGTCGTAATATTTGTGATCCTAGTTGTCAAATCTCTTAATATTTGTGATCCTAGTTGTCAAATGTCTTAATATTTGTGATCCTAGTTGTCAAATGTCTTAATAATTGTGATCCTAGTTGTCAAGTGTCGTAATATTTGTGATCCTAGTTGTCAAGTGTCTTAATATTTGTGATCCTAGTTGTCAAGTGTCTTAATATTTGTGATCCTAGTTGTCAAATGTCTTAATATTTGTGATCCTAGTTGTCAAATGTCTTAATATTTGTGATCCTAGTTGTCAAGTGACGTAATATTTGTGATCCTAGTTTTCAAATGTCTTAATATTTGTGATCCTAGTTGTCAAATGTCTTAATATTTGTGATCCTAGTTGTCAAATGTCGTAATATTTGTGATCCTAGTTGTCAAATGTCGTAATATTTGTGATCGTTGTTGCAATGCTAATTTTGACTCAAACACAATTTCAATGTTTACTGAAGTGATGTCTGTTCGAAAAGTTTAGATTATGGGATCTGCCTTTAAGCTCATTTTGCCAAAAGGTTGAGGATTCGAATGTGGAGGCAGAAAAACTTAAGAGGGAGTTAAAAGAAAATTTCCCAGACGTATTTTCAGGCGGTTTGGAAAGGTGTACAAAAGCGGTAGCAAAATTTGACGTTAAAGTAAATGAACAGCTAGTGTACAGAAAGAAAAGAAATGTTTCATACGCCGCTATCGAACAGATAGATGGTGAATTAGAAAGACTCGAAAACATGGGTGTCATCGGAAAAATTGATCACAGTGAGTGGGCTGCACCAACGGTTTACATCAAAAAGAAGAGTAAGGAGATTCGGCTTTGCGCTGACTTCGCGACCAAGGCATTACAAGATCACCATTATCCTCTTCCGAGACCTGAAGAGATATTTGCGAAACTGATTGGAGGGAAATATTTTTCTAAAATCGACATCAGTGACGCGTACTTACAAGTTCCAGTCGATGAGGAGTGTTCAAAGCTGCTATGTATTAATACCCATAAGGGATTGTACAAGTTTAACAGACTTCCTTTTGGGGTCAAAGTCGCCCCTGCAATTCTTCAGCAAATTATGGACATTATGTAAAATGGGTTGGATTTCACAGTAGGGTACCTGGACGATGTGTTAACGAAAAGCGCTAGCAAAGAACAACACAAAGCTCATGTAAACCAAGTATTTAAAAGGATCCAGGATTATGGATTTAAAGTAAAACAGGAAAAATGTACATTGTTCATGGAGAAAATAAAATTCTTGGGGCAAATCATCGATAAACATGGAAGAAGGCCGGGTCCAGATAGATTGAGTGCAATAAAGAATATGCCTGCTCCAGAAAATATTGCGTCTTTACAAAGTTTCTTAGGTTTGGCAAATTACTACAATGTATTTGTGCCAAATATGCATAAATTAAGGTCGCCTTTAAATGAACAGTTAAGGAAAGCCCAAAAATGGGTCTGGACGCAAGAGTGTGAAGAAGCATTTCGGGAAATTAAAGAGACTTTAACGTCTGACTTGTTTCTGGCACATTATAATCCTGAGCGTGAAATTATAGTTGCAAGCGGTGCCAGCTCCTATGGCATAGGAGCATGCATTTTACACTAAATGGATGATGGAAAAGTGAAACCCATAGCACATTCATCTCGATCACTTTTGCCAGCCGAAAAGAACTACTCACAAATTGAAAAAGAGGCGCTAAGCATTATATTCGCGGTAAAGAAATTTCATTGTTTCCTGCGTGGTAGGCAATTTCTGTTACAAACAGACCACAAACCATTATTAACAATTTTCGGATCGAAAAAGAGACTACCACAACATACGACGAATAGACTCCAAAGATGGGGTACCATACTTCTGAATTACAATTTTCAAATGGAGTATGTACCATCTAAAACATTTGGTCATGCAGATTGGTTATCGAAGTTAATACCTAAGCAGACAGAACCATTGGAGGATATGGTAA
>NC_136527.1:1284040-1571540 GCF_053919585.1 Euprymna scolopes
CAGGGATAAGGGTTATTGCAAGTACATTACGTTAGTGAGGAGATTTGCTGAAATGTTTACTTAAGGGGGCGGTTCATTAGGAATTTGTTAACATTGGACTTGAAGACATCCAAGTTGTAGTCCGGAGGGAAGCAGGCAGACGGAACAGAGTTCCACAGGCGTGCAGTTCTAAGAAAGAAGCTTTGTTCCCTGTTATTAGTGACAGTCCAGTGATGCATTTTGAGGATGCTGGCAATGGTCCTGTTGTCATAACTTGGATTGGTAGAGAGCATGAGTTGTACAGTGGCTCATCTCCGATCATGCTTGTTGAACATTGTGTCGTTTTCAGACATGAAAGAAGGCTCCTATCGCTCTTGGGATTTGTACACAACTGGTTAACTAATAGATGGTCTGCAACCAAAAATAATAAAAAAAGAAAACCGGTTTTCATCAAATGGAAATGGAATCATGCCGTCTTTTCTAGGGCGACAATTTTATTGTTCCACCCTGTACATCATTTTTTTTTAATTCAATTTTCACCTCAAACAAGGCACAGTGCCACTTTGAAGTAGGGGACTACTATTGGAGACATAAGTTGAAGGGGCATTATGAAGGGAGATGAGTAGCAAGATGTTTGTTAACATTACACTTGATCTCTACTGTAAAAGGGTGAGACTTAGTTGCTTGTCGGGTTTGTCGGGGGTAGTCACGTCGAGGAGGTACAAGTGTTTGCAGTTCGTCAGAGCATTCACCATTAAAGTATTTGTAGAACAGGCAGAGGGATGCAACATTTCGTTGATGGGACAGAGGTTGAAGCTTAGATGACAGTTCAGGACCTATCAGGTTGGCGACTCTCTTTTGAACTCTGTCCAGGAGCGAGAGACAAGTAGCAGATGCACCAGGCCAAATGTGATAACAGCACTCCATATATGGGCGAATGGTGGCCTTATAATTTTCTAGCACGGTAGAGAGAGCCCACCTTCTTGTGCAGCAGTAAACCATCATACAGATTTTTTTTTGTATTTTTGTTTTTTAATATATGGGAGAACACTGGACAAGCACCGTCCTTTCTTGCTTGTCTATTTTGAAAATTCTGGATAATCAAGAGGTGGAATTTGCATTAACTGAACAAGAGGGAAATATTAACCAGATGTTTGTTTACATTACATTTTATATCTATCGGCACAGCAAGGGTTGTCAACCAAATGCTGGCCAATAGCAGAGTCCAAGGCTGCAGAAGGAGGGAGACCTCCGAACCCCATCCTCCCTTGTCTGATCTTCGATGGAACATGCTGGTTTATATGAGTCAAAAGGTGCAAGGATGTTCGCCCAACCTAACCAGCATCGCACTGGCATTTAAACTGATATACAATATTACTATTTTAATACTATACTAATAGATTGGTTCGAGGTGCTACATAGAGCGGACTCCAAAAACCATTTAAAGATTTTGGAGGCCGTCTCTATCGCGGTGCGTCAACCTTCTTTGTGCCGGCAAAAGGAAACATCAAACGCATTGTTTCTCTTTGGGGAACTTTGAATTTTTCTCCCGCTTTTTTTTTTTTTTTTTTCTCTCCCTCGTTGTGCCAACATTTTTAATCGTTTTTTAAACGTAAATAAATTTAATTAATGCCCCCGTACGTTGGCACATTAAATAAGTTCCCCTATAGAACTCTTTATTTTCGTCACAATATTATTTAGATTGCTATCGATTTGCTCCTGAAGAGATGATAGCCGAAAGAGCTCTCGAGAAACTTCCGCCTACAATTTTATTTAAAACCATATATAAATTCTGTACCTCTAAACATTTATTTAAAACTTCCATACCTACTAACTCTAACCCTAATCCTAACAAATAATGCAATTTACATAAAACTTCCATACCTAATGACTCTAACCTTAATCCTAACAGATAATGCTGTTTACATAAAGCTTCCATACCTACTAACTCTCACCCTAACAAATAATGCTGTTTACATAAAACTTCCATACCTACTAACTCTAACCCTAATCCTAACAAATAATGCTGTTTACATAAAGCTTCCATACCTATTAACTCTAACCCTAATCCTTACAAATAATGCTGTTCACATAAAACTTCCATACCTACTAACTCTAACTCTAATCCTAACAAATAATGCTGTTTACATAAAGCTTCCATACTTATTAACTCTACCCTAACAATAATGCTATTTACATAAAACTTCCATACCTACTAACTCTAACCCTAATCCTAACAAATAATGCTGTTTACATAAAGCTTCCATACCTACTAACTCTAACCCTTATCCTTACAAATAATGCTGTTCACATAAAACTTCCATACCTACTAACTCTAACCCTAATCCTAACAAACAATGCTGTTTACATAAAGCTTCCATACCTATTAACTCTACCCTAACAATAATGCTGTTTACATAAAACTTCCATACCTACTAACTCTAACCCTAATCCTAACAAATAATGCTGTTTACATAAAGCTTCCATACCTACTAACTCTAACCCTAACAATAATGCTATTTACATAAAACTTCCATACCTACTGACTCTAACCCTAATCCTAACAAATAATGCTGTTTACATAAAGCTTCCATACCTACTAACTCTAACCCTAACAATAATGCTATTTACATAAAACTTCCATACCTACTAACTCTAACCCTAACAAATAATGCTGTTTACATAAAGCTTACATACCTACTTACTCTAACTCTAATCCTAACAGATAATGTTGTTTACATAAAGCTTCAATACCTACTAACCTTATCCAAACTCTAACAGATAATTCTATTTGCATAAAGCTTCCATACCTACTAAATCTAACCCTAACAAATAATGCTATTTACATAAAACTTCCATACCTACTAACTCTAACCCTAATCCTAACAAATAATGTTGTTTACATAAAGCTTCCATACCCACTAACTCTAACCCTAATCCTAACAAATAATGCTGTTTACATAAAGCTTCCATACCTGTCATACCAATCTATTTTATATCTATCGGCACAGCACGGGTTGTCAACCAAATGCTGGCCAATAGCAGAGTCCAAGGCTGCAGAAGGAGGGAGACCTCCGAACCCCATCCTCCCTTGTCTGATAACCAGCATGTTCCATCGAAGATCAGACAAGGGAGGATGGGGTTCGGAGGTTTCCCTCCTTCTGCAGCCTTAGACTCTGCTATTGGCCAGCATTTGGTTGACAACCCGTGCTGTGCCGATTGATATAAAATAGATTGGTTCGAGGTGCTACATAGAGCGGACTCCAAAAACCATTTAAAGATTTTGGAGGCCGTCTCTATCGCGGTGCGTCAACCTTCTTTGTGCCGGCAAAAGGAAACATCAAAGGCATTGTTTCTCGTTGGGGAACTTTGAATTTTTCTCCCGCTTTTTTTTTTTCTCTCCCTCGTTGTGCCAACATTTTTAATCGTTTTTTAAACGTAAATAAATTTAATTAATGCCCCCGTACGTTGGCACATTAAATAAGTTCCCCTATAGAACTCTTTATTTTCGTCACAATATTATTTAGATTGCTATCAATTTGCTCCTGAAGAGATGATAGCCGAGAGAGCTCTCGAGAAACTTCCGCCTACCATTTTATTTAAAACCATATATAAATTCGGTACCTCTAAACATTTATTTAAAACTTCCATACCTACGAACTCTAACCCTAATCCTAACAAATAATGCAATTTACATAAAACTTCCATACCTAATGACTCTAACCTTAATCCTAACAGATAATGCTGTTTACATAAAGCTTCCATACCTACTAACTCTCACCCTAACAAATAATGCTGTTTACATAAAACTTCCATATCTACTAACTCTAACTCTAACAAAGAATGTGTTTTACAAAAAACTTCCATACCTACTAACTCTTACCCTAACAAATAATGCTGTTTACATAAAACTTCCATACCTACTAACTCTAACCCTAACAAATAATGCTGTTTACATAAAGCTTACATACCTACTTACTCTAACTCTAATCCTTACAGATAATGTTGTTTACATAAGACTTCCATACAAACAAACCTTATCCAAACTCTAACAGATAATTCTATTTACATAAAGCTTCCATACCTACTAAATCTAACCCTAACAAATAATGCTATTTACATAAAACTTCCATACCTACTAACTCTAACCCTAATCCTAACAAATAATGTTGTTTACATAAAGCTTCCATACCTACTAACTCTAACCCTAACCCTAACAAATAATGCTGTTTACATAAAGCTTCCATACCTACTAACTCTAATCCTAACAAATAATGCTATTTACATAAAACTTCCATACCTACTAACTCTAACCCTAACAAATAATGCTATTTACATAAAACTTCCATACCTACTAAATCTAACCCTAACAAATAATGCTATTTACATAAAACTTCCATACCTACTAACCCTAATCCTAACAAATAATGCTGTTTACATAAAACTTCCATACCTACTAACTCTAACCCTAATCCTTACACATAATGCTGTTCACATAAAACTTCCATACCTATTAACTCTAACCCTAACAATAATGCTATTTACACAAAACTTCCATACCTACTTACTCTAACCCTAATCCTAACAAATAATGCTGTTTACATAAAGCTTCCATACCTATTAACCCTACCCTAACAATAATGCTGTTTACATAAAACTTCCATACCTACTAACTCTAACCCTAATCCTAACAAATAATGCTATTTACATAAAACTTCCATACCTACTAACTCTAACCCTAATCCTAACAATAATGCTATTTACATAAATCTTCCATACCTACTAACTCTAATCCTAATCCTAACAATAATGCTATTTACATAAATCTTCCATACCTACTAACTCTAACCCTTATCCTAACAAATAATGCTGTTTACATAAATCTTCCATACCTACTAACTCTAACCCTAATCCTAACAAATAATGCTATTTACATAAATCTTCCATACCTACTAACTCTAACCCTAATCCTAACAAATAATGCTATTTACATAAATCTTCCATACCTACTAACTCTAACCCTAATCCTAACAAATAATGCTATTTACATAAATCTTCCATACCTACTAACTCTAACCCTAATCCTAACAAATAATGCTATTTACATAAAACTTCCATACCTACTAACTCTAACCCTAATCCTAACAGATAATGCTATTTACATAAAACGTCCATACCTACTAACTCTAACCCTAATCCTAACAAATAATGCTATTTACATAAAACTTCCATACCTACTAACTCTAACCCTAACAGATAATGCTATTTACATAAAACTTCCATACCTACTAACTCTAATCCTAACAAATAATGCTATTTACATAAAACTTCCATACCTACTAACTCTAACCCTAACAAATAATGCTATTTACATAAAACTTCCATACCTACTAATTCGAACCCTAACAAATAATGCTCTTTATATAAAGCTTCCACATTTAACTCTAATCCTAATCCTAACAAATAATGCTATTTACATAAAACTTCCATACCTCTTAACCCTTACTCTAATCCTAACCTTCCCACACCCATATTTACCTGTTCATCCGTCAAGTTCTCAGGTAACTTTAAAGACTGGAGATTTCCGTTGCTCGCCGTATCAGTTTCTTCTGAAAAAAAGAGAGACTTTTTTTAAAACTTTTAATTGAATACAAACTTCTAACCGAAAAAATCTGCAATTTTTTAAAACTAAACACAAAAATTGAGATTTTAAAAAACTTTTGAATACAAAGCTGGAGACTATCTTAAATTTCCAACAGAAAAATTTTTTAGTTTCTTTTTAACTTCTAACTGAAAAAAAAAAAGAGAGTGTATTCACACATAGGGCAAGCTTTTTAATCGGTTTTTGGCCGAAAATTTCGCTGCCCAGGGGTAAAAGTTTAAAAGATTTTACCTTCGCGGTCTCTGGCAAACTATTCACCCAATTTTAGGTCTAAACATTTGAAATTTTACATAAAGGGTATTCAGACATGCAGCAAGCTTTTTAATCAGTTTTTTCAGTGAAAATTTGACTGCCAAGAGGTCAAAGTTGAAAGAGTTGACCTTTGCAGACTCTGCCAAATTCCTCCGGCAATTTTGGGTCTAAACACTTGACATTTTAGATGTAGGTTACTTCGAAATAACATGGGTTAAAAAGAGTTCTTCCATATTCCTTTTTCTGTAACTCTTATTGGCTATATAATGTAATAAAGTTTCTATGTAACCTTACTCTTTATAACACACACACACACACACACACACACATATATATATATATATTGAAGTTTTACATTTGGATTTTACCGTCACTGGATTTTTTATCTTCCACCAGACTATCCATTCATGTGTAATCACCTTTTTCTTCACCATATTCCCTCTGCTTAACTTTTTTTGTTTTCAAGTAAGATCTTTGACTTACTTGTTGTTTCATCAAATACTTCTGCATGCAAAATCCGATCCCGCATTTTGCTAATTCCTACCCTTTGATGAGAAAGAAAGTATTTCTTCGAAACTCTACGGATTAAGGACTATCCATTTATCTAGTGTTTCCTTTTCAGATTAAATGTTTTTAACTCATTTCAAAGTGTTTTTTTTACATATTTTATTAACTGTTTGCTCATATATATATATATATATATATATATATATATATATAGTAATTTATAAAATATATATGGCGATTAAGCTACACTGAATATTCGGCGTTTCATCCACTCTAGGATTCGTCAGGCTAGAGTGGATGAAACGCCGATTATTTAGTGTAGCTTAATCGCCATATATATTTTATAAATTGCTAACTAGCTCTACCTACGTATTGAGCACTTTTGAAGTAAATACTTAAAGTTTACGCATAAATTTATACTTTCATATATTAATTTTATGTGAGAAAATGAAGTAGTTATATATATATATATATATACATATATATATATATATATATATATATATATATATATATATATGCACATAAAGTTATAAACAGTACATAGGGCCCGAGCAAAGCCGGGCTAAACTGCTAGTATATATATAAAATGAAATCAAAAGAGATGCAATGGTAAACTTCAATCTAAGTATTTATATATAGATCATTTAATCCCAACCAAATAAAAACGCTCAATACACAGGCAATATAGAGTAAAGCTTATAAGAGAAAAGAAATTAAAACTAAGTTGAACTTCACAATCAAATTTATTGTTCGACTGAATACTCCAAAAAACAATTTACAAAGTCCTTATTCCGCGGAGTTTCAAGGAATGCTATTCTTGCTATTTTTTTATTTTTTAAAATTCTTTTTTTTTTTTTACACAGTGATCACCACTTATCAAGGCCCGGAAGCCACTCAGGGATAAGGGTTATTGCAAGTACATTACAGTGTGGAGATTTGATGAAGTGTTTACTAAAGGGGGCGGTTCATTAGGAATTTGTTAATGTTAGACTTGAACACATCCATGTTGTAGTCCGGTGGGAAGCAGGCAGATGGAACAGAGTTCCACAGGCGTGCAGTTCTAAGAAAGAAGCTTTGTTCATGGAATCCACGTTTTGATTTAGGCACAGATAAAGAGTGGGGGAAACTTTTGACAGTGGATTCAGCTAGACGGGTGTTTTTCGTGAAAGATTGGCGAGGGGGGACCAGAGATTGGAGTTCAGACGAGCACCTGCCATGGAAATAACGATAAAACAAGGATAGGCTCACAACGTCTCTTCTGTGAGAGAGAGGTTGCATCAGAGGACAGAAAGGAATCAGCAAATTATATTTCTTTTCTCATATATATATATATATGCTAACATATATCTATATATACTTATATGCTCAAATAAGTGTGAACATTTCCAAAGAGTCCCACCCCCCAATACCGATTCTAATACCCCCAAAAGTTCCGATTTTTCCGATTAATTGTCCCAACACTAATATATACATACATTATATATATATATATATATATATATATATATATATATATATATATATTAGTGTGTTCGGACGATTAATCGAAATCAGAAAAATCGGAACTTGAAGACATCCAAGTTGCAAGTTGTAGTCAGGTGGGAAGCAAGCAGACGAAACAGAGTTCCACAGGCGTGCAGTTCTAAGAAAGAAGCCTTGTTCATGGAATCCACGTTTTGATTTAGGCACAGATAAAGAGTTTTTCACAGTGGATTCAGCTAGATGGATGTTTTTCGTGAAGGATTGGCGAGGGGGGGACCAGAGATCGGAGTTCAGACGAGCACCTGCCATGGAAATAACGATAAAACATGGACAGGCTCACAACGTCTCTTCCGTGGTTGAAATGCTCACACTTATTTTAGCACCTAGGTGATAAAAGTCGATGCATTGCCCCTCAGAGTTCACGGTTGACTGCTTTTTTTATTTTCTATTTTTAATTTTTCTGGCACTGACCTTGTTTTGCATTTCCTTTTTCTTTTTTTCCTTTTTCTTCTTGCTCACACTTTCTAATTTGCATATGTGTACTTTTTTGGCTGCTGCTGATCTCTTTGCAAGCCAGCCATCCTTTGCTGCTGCTGACATTTTACCACGCACTCATATGCACTATGTTTCACTTTTAGGTGCTCCTCATGGTCTGGTTCCGATGGCCAACTTGCCATATCGGATTTTCTGGGAGAAGTTGGCAGGATCCATTCTGTGAACATGTCCTGCCAAGCGGAGACAACAGTGGATAACGGTAACTCTTTTTTGGGACGCCAAATATTATGGGACATGTATTCTCTTATGAAAACAAGCATGGTCATAGAATGCGTTTTCAATCGATATTTATTCAATAGTGGACAAGTTTTCCTCCATAGCAAAAATAAACGAGTTTTCTGTGGATGAGTTTTGTGTGGGCGAGTTTTCTATGGACGAGTTTCGTGTGGGTGAGTTTTCCATGAACGAGTTTTCCGTGGACAAGTTTTTTGTGGACAAGTTTTCGTGGACGAGTTTTCCGTGGACGAGTTTTCTGTGGATGAGTTTTCTATGGACGAGGTTTCCGTGGACGAGTTTTCTATGGACGAGGTTTCCGTGGACGAGTTTTCTATGGAACGAGGTTTCCGTGGACGAGTTTTCTGTGGACGAGTTTCGTGTGGACGAGTTTTCCGCGGACGAGTTTTTTGCGGACGAGTTTTCCGTGGACGAGTTTTCCGTGAACAAGTTTTCTGTGGACGAATTTTTTGTGGACGAGTTTTCCGCAGACGAGTTTTCCGTGGATGAGTTTTCTGGGCACTGCATAACTGCTACCCTCATTTTCTGTTCCTACTTGTGCATCATGCAGCAGTTGCTGGAATTGTTGTTAAATAGAGAAGTATTCAACCACCTAAGTAAAAAATAACCTCCTCAGTGACATGAAATATGGTTTCCATTCTACTAGATCTACAGCAGATGTGCTTACAGTTATATCTCATAGGATTAGCGATTATCTCGATGGAGGTTTCCTTTCTAGGGCAATTACTCTTGAAATATTAATTAATAGGGTATGGCATAAAGGCCTACTCCATAAGATCTCCAGCTACGGTATAGGTGGAAATGTCTTCTCAATTATTAAATCATTTTACTTTGATAGGTTCATAAGAGTAGTTGTTGATGGGCAGAAATCAGAAGCTCACAGTATTAATGCTGAAGTGCCTCAGGGGTTCATCCTGAGTCCAACTCTCTTCCTGATCTACATCAACAATCTCCCTAATCACATCCTAAGATCATTCGTAGACATTTATGCTGATGACACTATCATCTATGGCAACACTTCAAAGGCTGTAAATGACCATGTTCTCTCTGATTCTCTCTCGCCCCCCTTCTGCCATTGATGAGGCATCTATCCGTCAAGTTGAGGCTGCCATTTTGGAAGATCAGCGCATTACTATTCGCCAAATAGCCCAAGATGTCAAGATTAGTACAGAGTCTGTGGGAACTATCGTCCATGACCATTTGCATATGCATAACATGTCTGCCAGATGGATTCCCAGGTTGCTCACATCATTCCAGAAGCGAGAATGTGTCGAGTGCTCAAGGATGAATTTGGAGATGTGCCAAGAAGATGAGTCAAAGTTTTTCAAAAGACTGATTACACAGGATGAAACCTGGGTCCATCACTATGATCCAGAGACCAAAGCCCAGTCAATGCAGTGGAAACACTTGGACTCACCACCTCCAAAGAAGGCAAGGGTGCAGCCCTCCGCTGGTAAGGTCATGCTCACAGTCTTCTGGGACCAGAACAGAGTAGTGATGACAGATTTCCTGGCAAAGGGTACCACAATTACAGGAGCCTATTATGCTTCACTTTTGAGGAAATTAAGGGAGGCTATCAAAATCAAGAGGCGGGGCAAGATCAGCAAAGGTACCCTCCTCCTGAAGGACAATGCTCCGGTCCACAACTCGCATGTTGCCAGATCAGAAGCACGGGCGTGTGGTTATGAAATCCTACCCCATCCTCCCTACTCTCCTGACCTTGCACCCTCTGACTTTCACCTCTTTCCAGCCATGAAGTTGTTTTTGAAAGGAAAGCGTTTCCCAGATGATGCAGCTTTGATTTCTGAAGTCACGTCGTGGTTGGAGGATCAACCTGGGGTGTTCTACAAAAACGGTCTCCAAAGCTACATCAAACGATGGGAGAAATGCATAACTCTGGGTGGTTCCTATGTAGAGAAAGACTAATAACTGTGCCAAGTGTCGTTGCTCTACTGCTATGGGAAGTGGGTCAGGGACATTACATATTGCACGTACATTCTGATAAATGATCAGCTTATAGACAACTTTATCAAGTTGAGTACGATCACAAAATCGTCAATCATCAAGAAGACTACGTAGATCCAAATACAGGTGCGCACACCCAATAAATTGAGAGGACAAAGGTAGCAAGTTTGAGATTTTTAAGAAAAAGCGAGGAATTCCACAGCATCTGCTCAAGTCACCCTTAGATGAAGTACAACCGTGGACGTCTTTTAGCTGGGGATGAAGTATCTACTCCAGTCTCACTTGGATGAACACTGCTGGTGTGTTTTAAAAGGAGATCAAAACCACTTTGTAGCAATCTTAAAGGACATTAAACAAGTTTTTGTTAATATTCTTTTTACTAAATTAATGATTCAATTTTACAATGAATAAATGGATAAGTTTTTGTTAATTAATTTTTTACTAAATTAATGATTCAATTTTACAATAAATAAATGGATAAATAATAAGTTCTTGTTAATCAATATTTTTTTTTACTAAATTAGTGAAAATTAAATTTTGCAATATTGACGACCGAAGTTAATTCTGATTATTTAAAGTTTGTTTTATGGATTTTTCAACATGTTTTATGGAATAGAATAATGTCAAGAAGTTTTTTTTTGTCCTCCTTTGGTAAGAATGTTGCGGACCAGGATATAAATATCCTAACTCACTACAAAAGAAAATAATGTAATGAATGGAAAGAAGGAAACAAAACTCAATCGATGGATAAAATAAATATGTCGTTTATTTTCTGTTGAAAAATGAATGTTTTAGGTGTAACTCGTGTTCATGTCTGCGCGTGGAAAAAGGAGTGAGTAATGTAGTGGAACGAGAAATGACAGTCCAGCGTGTAGACAAAGAAAAAGATAGAGGGTTGACATCAGTAAAGCTGTGCGCACATGTTGGTACTTGTCCACGTGGAAATGTCTTCAGGCCACTAGCTGTGGACGCGAACTTGTCTGGTTGATGGACCAAAGCAAAAGGGAAAGAAGAGTGAAAAAGTCAATCCAGTTCAGGTTGGAAGCTGTCGACCGTTCAGGTTGGAAGCTGGTTCAAAAAAAGAAGGAAACAGCTCAGGTCTCTTGCTTTTATAGTTGTTTCCTGTGGTCTTTTGCGCATGTGTGGATTTCCTTTGAAAGGAGAAGTGATGTTGTCCATGTATGTGAGTACATGTGTGTACGTATGTGAGTACATTTGTGTACGTTAGCGTGTGTGTATATGCACGTGAATGTGAGTGTATGTATGTGTGTGTATGTGTGCACATATGTTTGTGTGTGCGTATGTGTATGACAAGAAAAAGGCTTGAGATGTGAACGCATGTTTTTGTGCGAGACTAGAAAGGCTCGTACAAGAATCACCTTAAACCCGAAAAATAGGGCAGGAATCATACTCTAGTAGCGCCAAATTCTCTTAGACTCATTTTGAATTTGTTATACAACTCTATCTGAAAGGGGGGGGGACCATAGATTGGAGCTCATCTACATCAACCAATTTAAGTCTGCTTATTTTTGATTACCCCCCCCCCCCCGCCAAAGGGTCAATGACCTTTTGACCCCATTCCTTTATCACTAACAAACACATCCTGTCTTTGTTATTGTTGTGTCTTAATAAAGTATATGCATATATATATATATATATATATATATATATATATATATATGGAGAGAGAGAGAGAGAGTTCTATATTTTATAGAGGGAATATAATAAGCTGAATAGGTATATGTATTTTAGAGCTATATTAATATTGTGTAAAAAGATTAATAATTGTAAATTATAAATCAGTTTCAAAGGAAAAATAAACCAAATCAACTATATATATATATATATATATATATATATATATATATATATATATATATATATATATATATATATATGAACAAAATGATTAATAAAACATGTTAAAAGACATCTTGAAAAAGAGTTAAAAACATATTTAATTTAAAAAAAGGAAGCACAAGATAAGTGGATAGTCCTTAATCCGCGGAGTTTCGAAGAAATACTCTCCTTCTCATCAGAGGGCAGGAATTAGCAAAATGCAGGATCGGATTTTGCATATAAAAGTATTTAATGAAACTACAAGTCAAAGATCTTACTTGGTTAAAAATGGGTGAGGTAAGGGGAACAGGAGGCAAAAGAAAAATAATAAAAAGATTTCACATGAATGGATAGTCCGGTGAAGGGTAAAAATCCAAAAATGGTAAAATATATATATATATATATGTTGTGTCTGTATCAATAACAACACGAACGCAGAAAGTAAAGGTAAAACAAATATATTAAGACGAAAAGATAATACATATTTACAAAGGTGCAGTTGTACTGCAGTTGGAAGATTGTCCAGCAGAGGGCGTGTTACAGTCTTTCCCGGAGCAACCGGCACATGCGTCTTGCCTATCCGGCGTTCGAACACAGCTTCCCGGTCTTGCTGACTTGATACCTTTATCTATATCTTGTTCACCCACGTATGCTAATTAGTGGGCGTCTCCACAACAGTTATGGAAGTCATCGAACACACTTGTATTTTGAACGCTGTCTTTTATCTCAACAACCGGAGTTGACCTCGTAACCCCTCCCAACCTTATTCGTTCCACATATCAGAAAACCCATGGTTACACTTTTAAATGTATCTACTTACGTCTTTGGACATGGCGTAATAATTCAAGTCTATTTGGTCACCCCCCCCCAGACAAAAGGAGAGTGGACCTGTAAATTCACCCTTGTCTGTTCGTCTGTCCACACTTTTCTCAATAACTACTGCTTGGAATATTTTGAAATTTTGCACAAACATTAAACATGATATGAGTAAAAAAAGTAACAGAATGGATTTTCCGGGAAAACTCCGGTTGCGCCCCCTAAGGGTGCCTTTCGGGTTAAAATGGCTAAAATTGACACTTCTATGCATATTAAAAGAAAAAAATTGATGCCTTGGATTTTTATAAAACTTTCTGAAAAGTTGTAACTAACTGATTTCTATATAATTTTGTTTGTCTATACTTCGCGATAACTCTTGGGTGTGCCCCAGGGGCTCTTTTATAGCTAATAAAAACACTTCATTTTTGGGACTATTTTACCATATTTGTCCATAATTTTCTGTGTATGTCTATTTAGCAGTTTTGCATGGTGCTGAACTCAAATTTAAACGTGTTAAGGCCTTGAGGACTTTTGGGGCTAAATGGGGAAAGGGGGACAAATAATGGACTTAGTCATTTCTTTTTTTTCATGGTGCAGAACTCAAATTTACATATGTTAAGGCCTAAAACTGCACCGTCTGTTCATTTTCACCAGGATTTGACGTCCCCTGGGGACTTTTGGGTGGGTGGACAAATGGTGAACGTAGACATTTTTTTTATGCCTCGTTCACTGTGGACCATGCATGCGTCACTTTGTTTTTTTTTTTTAAATTAACCTTATCCTAACCCTAACCTTCTTCATACATTCTAAAAAAAAAAAAAGAAAGAAAAACAACACTTATTTTTAATATGTTGTTTTTGCAAAAAAATAACAATACTTACTTAATTTTTAAAATTATATCCGGTTTGCAAAAAAAAAAAAAAAAAAAAGCAAAAATCCGTACTTAATTTTTAAAAAATATGTTGTTTTTGCAAAAACAACAACAATCCTTAATTGTCATGTCGAAAATAGTACTATATTAAAAAATTACGAAAATTCATCAAAATAAGATTATTTATAGTTAAAAGTAATTTCTACGGAAAAGTGGGGGGAAATTGCGTTTTCACTAGATACAAACACCTTGAAGATTGCGAAATTAGGGGACATACTTATCTCCCCTTTTACCACTTTAATAGCTGACGGGTCAATGATAGGCATATGTGACCTTTTGTACCCATTCCTTTATCGCTAACAAACACATTTTGTCTTTGTTATGGAAGGCATCGAATACACTCGTATTTTGAACGATGTCTTTTATCTCAACAACCGGAGTTGACCTCGTAACCCTCCCATCCTTATCAGTTCCACATATCTGAAAACCCATGGTTACACTTTTAAGGTGTCTACTTATGGCTTCAGAAATTGCATAATAATTCAATTTTTGGTTATTTTTTAACCAGCCTGGGTGCCCGGCATGGCCCGGGTGTTTAGAGATGTGTGTTGAGCAAAAAAAAAAAAAAAAAAACAACAACAAAAAAAAAACAACGTTGTAGTAGGCACTCTGACGCACTGCAATCCCTTGTACCCCCGCGACGTAAATACTCCCGACAAACCCGACAAGCAGCAAAGTCCCACCCCTTCACAGTTGAGATCCCTAGATGTAAGAAAGCCTTCTACTCTAATAGTTTCTTCCTCAGAACTGCTAAACTTTGGAATTCCCTTCCAGGTTCCTGCTTCCCCAACTGTACTGACATGCAGAAGTTCAAGTGTAATGTAAACAGACATCTTGCTGCTCAACTCCCTACATAGTACGCCTGCAACGTATGTCCCTTATAGTAGCCCCCTACATCAAAGTGGCAACGTGCCTTGTTTGGGGTGAAAGTGTAATAATAATAAGAAAAAAATACA
Source organism: Euprymna scolopes (assembly GCF_053919585.1). Taxonomy (NCBI): domain Eukaryota; kingdom Metazoa; phylum Mollusca; class Cephalopoda; order Sepiida; family Sepiolidae; genus Euprymna; species Euprymna scolopes. The sequence continues at coordinate 1,299,222 of NC_136527.1, forward strand.
TATATGTCTGCCTTTTTTTTTTGACACTCTGCACTGAAGATTCTCGAAAGGTTGAAACACTAGTGTCTGTAGGTATTTAATTATTATAGTAAATAATTATATATATATATATATATATATATATATATATACAACTACTTCATTTACTCACATAAAATAATATACGAAAGTATAAATTTATGCGTAAACTTTAAGTATTTACTTCAACAGTACTCAATACGTAGGTAGAGCTAGTTAGTAAGTTATAAAATAAAAAATGGCTTAATCGCCATATATATTTTATAACTTACTATATATATATATATATATATATATATATATATATATATATATATATATATATTTTTATCATTTTTTCATAAGTTTTTATTTCGGTTTCGATTCAAGTCATATGGATATATATTTTTTATTTTTGAAATCACAACTTTATAACATATAAAAATCGACAGAACATTAACTCTATAATAATATATACGAAATCTGCAAGAATTAAAATATCATATTTAAGCGTACTTTATGACCGGGCTACGCCGGACGTCTATACTAGCTTAGATAAATACTTTTGCAGTTTTAACAAAAGAGCTACAATAATACCATTTACAGTGAAGATCTACAGAGTGCCAACATCAATATATTACATATGAATGAGTCCCCTGTGGAATTTCCACAGGTCCTGCTAGTCTATATTTCAATAGCATGGCGTGTGTGTTATTTATTTTGTGTCATGCTTACATCTTTTTTTCTTCCGAGTGACTGTCATTTAATTATGACCTTCCATTTTTTGTAAAAAATAATTTTACCAAGAATTCTTCATAAGTTTCGGTTTCAGTTTTGATTATACTGTAGGAACTCAAATTATATATATATATGTGTGTGTGCGTGTGTGTGTGTAAGAGCAAATCAATAAATATAAAAGCGAAAATGTATGTATGTGTGTTCCTTTTTCTGTATGTGTACAGAAGGCTTTTTTCAAAGAAGCGGTCGCTCGCTTCACAACTTTTTAAAAAACTTTTTATAGCACATATAAATCGTAATATCTCACAGTTAACAACGAAGCTCGCCTGTCTACTTAATTTGCTCGATTTCGGCAAGATAAATATTCAACATTTGTCGCTCGCCACATGTGGGTTATGGTTATAACATCTTGGGAAACGTTCCCGCCCTGCAGTCAAACTTGACCTCATTAACTCATTAAAACGGGCACCTGCCAAATCCAAGTAATTAAATAAATTCAAACGTGTTTCCGTTAGCATCTCGTGGTGGAGCAATGGTTAACGTCGCACGTTTTTTTTTCACACTTTAATTTACAACTTTGCCTCAAGGGTTCGGGTTCGATCCTCATACTTACGGTTTTTTTTACCCCCCCCTCCGGGGTTTCCACACACACCTACAAACACCCGGGCAACGCCGGGTACCCCTCGCTAGTAGTTAATAAAACATGTTAAAAACACTTTGAAATGAGTTAAAACATATTTAATCTGAAAAGGAGACACTTAATAAGTGGACAGTCCTTAATCCGCGGAGTTTCAAAGAAATACTTTCCTTCTCATCAGAAGGTAGAAATTAGTAAAATGCGGGATCGGATTTTGCATACAAAAGTATTTGATGAAACTGCAAGTAAGTCAAAGATTTTACTTGAAAACAAAAAGTGAAGCAGAAGGAATATGGTGAAGAAAAAGGTGATTTCACGTGAATGGATAGTCTGGTGAAAGGTAAATAATCCAATGACGGTAAAATCCAAAAAATGTAAATTAATTGTAATTTTATTTTATATATATATATATATATATTCATAAGTTTTGGTTTCGGTTTGTTGGAAAGCAGGAAACGGAAAAAAGTTCCACAGGCATGCAGTTCTATGAAAAAAGGGTTGTTCATGGAATCTACATTTAGGTTTAGGTACAAATAAAGAGTGGTGGAAATTATTGATAGTGGTTTAAGTTGGACGAGTGTTTTACACGAAAGTTTGGCGAGGGAGGACCATAGATTGGAGCTCAGACGAGCACTTGCCATGAAAATAATGATATAGAAGAGACAGGCTTGCGACGTCTCTTCTGTGAGATAGAGGTTGTAGGGAAGAGAAAAAGAACATCCCTTACGAGGCTACGAAGTCTATTTTGAACTCTGTCGAGGCAGGATAAGATCTTTCCAGCAGCTCCTGCCCAAATGTGGCAAGAGTACTTCATCCTTGGATCTACTTGGCTCTTATACAGATAGAGAATTGCATCAGCAGTGAGATATCTACTGGAGTGATAGAAGGATCCCATCATTTTTCCAGCAGCCTTGGCAACAGATTGTAAAAATCGACGTAAATAAATCTAGCCGCTACATGCATTCTCAAATCCTACATATTATTATCTACGGCCTATATAAACAGTTCTAAGTAATAGTAACCCCCCCGGGTGCGTGTGCGAGAAAAACCTTTGCCAGACATACACGAAATTTGCCTTTCATATATATAGATTTTTGACCCCTTAAAAACTATTTTAACCAGCTAAAGACCCATAAAATTCCAATCATTTGGGGCCTCTAGCGCTGCTCTGCAAATTTTAGGTTCGGAGGAGATAGAGTTTGAAAATATGGAGACAGACAGGCAGACAGACAGACATATAGGTTTTTATATATTAGATTTTATAAAACATTGTTAGATCAAATAAATTAGTTAAAAAAATCATTACATGTAATATTTATTTCTTGTGACTTTCTTTTTTATGTGAAATATTAAAATTTTTTTTTTTTTTTTTACAGAAAAGTATCATATGTCAAACTTCGGTAATGGTGTGTAAAACGAGACCCTAAGTTTCAAAGATGGCGGCAGGTCTGTCAATTGAGGTATGGAAGCACATCTGAAAGGACATCTTTCAAGCTCCTTGGCCTGACGTTCACGGGAAACATGAGCTGGAGCAATTACATTGAAAGCACTGCCAGGACTGCTGCAAAGAAGTTAGGCTCTCTCTACCATGCTAGAAAACTACTAACACCCGAAAGTATCCTGTACCTCTATAAGGCCACCATTCGCCCATGTATGGAGTATTGTTGTCATATTTGGGCTGGTCATCTGCTACTAGTCTCTCGCTCCTTGACAAGGTTCAAAAGAGAGTCGCCAATCTGATAGGTCCTGAACTGTGATCCAAGCTTCAGCCTCTGTCCCATCGATGAAATGTAGCATCTCTGCCTTTTCTACAAGTATTTTAACGGTGAATGACGAACTGCAAGCACTTGTGCCCCCACAACGTAAACACCCTCGACAGGCAGCTAAATCCCACCCCCACACAGTAGAGATCCCTAGATGCAAAAGATCTTTCTACTCCAGTAGTTTCTTCCCCAGAACCGCTAGACTTTGGAAATCCATTCCAGGTACCTGCTACCCCAATTGTACTGACATGCAGAAGTTCAAGTGTAACGTGAACCGACATCTTGCTGCCCAAATCCCTACATTTTTTTTTACATAGGCATAACCACATCAAGACCAGAGACCACTCGAGGATAAGATCTAAGAGTGTACAGTAGTCAATTGAACAATATAGTAATTGTTAGTAATAGAAATAAGGTAAATTTGTTAACTTAAGTGGAATGGCTCATCAAGAACTTGTTTACATTGGACTTGAAGGCAATCAGATTGTAGTCAGCTGGAAAGCAGGAGAACGGAAGACAGTTCCACAGGCGTGCAGTTCTAAGAAAGAATCTTTGTTCAGTGCATCTACATTTAGGTTTAGGCACAGAGTGGCGGGATTATTGATAGTGTTTTCAGCTAGACAAGGGTTTTACATGAAAGTTTGGCAAGAGGAGGCCATAGACTGAAGCTCAGTCGAGCATTTGCCAGAGGCTACAAAGTCTATTTTAAACTCTATCAAGGCAGGATAAGTCCTTTCTAGCAGCTCCTGCCCAAATGTGTCAACAGTACTCCATCCTTGGACATACCTGGCTCTTATATAGATAGAGAATTGTATCAGCAGTGAGATATCTACTGGATCAATAGAAGGATCCCACCATTTTTCCAGCGGCCTTGGCAACAGATTTAATGTACATGTTCCATTTCAGATCAGGAGTAAAGGTCAAGCCCAGAAGCTTGTCAAAACTCCGTAAGACGAGAGCCATTCATTTCAATTGATGCCAGATGGGGATCAGAACTAGGTGTGTCAGAAACTTTGTGAAAAATATTGAATAATTCGACCCCATGTCTTTCCAAGCTTATAACTACTCGAAAAATGTAATTTAAACCCTCATTTTTTTCAATTAAAGGAGCAAGGACCAAGGTTTCATTTAAAAAAAAAACCCCAAAAAAACAAAAAAAGCAACAACGTGATTATTAAAAAAAAAAAGGTTTTAAACTTCTGACTTTACAGGTAAATTTATAAAAAACACTTTTTTGTTTTAAATTTGAATATATTATTTATTGATTTTTTATCTTCAATTTGTTAGATATAAAACTTTGGTGAGTAAATTAATTATTTACTTTTTAATAGACATTTCAAAATGGGGGGGGGCGTGAATTAAAAAAAAAACGTTTGTCTAAAATATTATATTCGGTTTATAGGAAAGAGCATAAAATTTCACATTGACCCTGAAAATATTGTAAAAATAGAATCAATAGAAAAATTTTGATAGATTTTTAAAGTTTAAAAATTGAAAAATACTGAACTCGTAAAATTCAATTAATTTCATTATTGTTTTTTAAAAAATATTTCTATTACTTTTTATACAACTTTAATAGTTTATTTTGGAAGTATAATCAATAAAGAAAATAAACAACCCACTTTTAAAAGAGAAATTACGAGTTTTTTTTATATTTTATTCGCAGTTTCGTGTTAGGGGTGTCAAAAATTCCTACAAAAATTCTGATACACCTAGTCTATCATTACAGACAAAAAATATTGCAGCCATTACATGACATAAGTAATCGAAAATATTTTTTTCGGAGTTATGTCCCCTGCGTGTAGACTCCTACTGCCTACTTTACAACGTCTAAGAAAAGGCAATTTTACCCAAGTTTCCATAAAAATTACTTTTAACTATAAATAACTTTCTACTCGATAATTTTCGTAATTTATGGATATATTACTATTTTTGGCATGACAAGTAAGTACGTAATATGATTTTTGCTTAACAAACACCCATTTCTATATCAATGCAAAGTTTTTATCTGACACCATCTCCGGCGGATTTCAAGTCGCCTATTATTCTGGATCGCCAAAACCCAAAGGGTCAGCATGAATAAGATCTATATTGTCCCCTGCGTGTAGATCAGAACGTGTTAGGGGTGTCAAAAATTCCTACAAAAATTCTGATACACCTAGTCTATCATTACAGACAAAAAATATTGCAGCCATTACATGACATAAGTAATCGAAAAAATTTTTTTTCGGAGTTATGCCCCCTGCGTGTAGATCAGAACGTCAAACTTCGGTAATGGTACATAAAACGAGACCCTAAGTTTCAAAGATGGCGGCAGGTCTGTCACTCGAGGTATGGAAGCACATAATTGATACAATATTTCCGCTATTCTTCAAAACTGCTTACTTATATGTTTGGACAAAATATTAAGATTTTTGGTATTAGAAGAAATACAAGAACGCAATATCTCGAGAAATATGCCGGAATGCCGAAATAATATGCAACGGAAATGGTTGTCACTTACCGAACGTCGTTTCTTCGGGATTTGCAATGAATTGCTGGACCACTGATTCGACTCTGTCGAGAGACTTCGACACCACATTCGGTGACGTATCTTTGACTTTGTTGTAAACGTCCTGAACGCGATTTAGCGTCCAAGAACCCATCGGAACATAATTAATGCTGTTATTGATGACGGACAAACTTCCACGGACCAAACTAAAACAGGAAAAGAAAATTAAATTAAATTCAATTTCGGAATAAATTCGATAATTGTGGCCTGATAAACCAACCCAAAACCTACCTTACAAAAGAATTGACAAAAATCAGTAGAAACCAGTGTTTTTTGTTGTTTTTTTTTAATCTGAAAACTCCATTTATCGACTACAAAATTTCGTCCCAATAGTGTAGAAGCGCCAAACTTGTTTTAATAAAATGATATTTTCTTACGCAGACTTTTCAATAAATGTTTTTACAATTCATATATTTATACATTTTTATGCAATAATTAAATAAATTGGTTTTCAAATATTTTTGTGTTCGGAAAAGAAAAATCTTCTTTGCTATTTGCTTGCAGTGATTTTTGACAAAACGAAATTGGAGTTATCGCCCCTCCCTAACAATGGCGCCATTCGGGTAATGCAGAAGTGTCATTGAACACGTTTACCTTTAAAGTCTATGCTAATTGTTGCCTGATAGACCAACACAAAACCTACCTTAAAAAACTTGTTTTCAATGGGTTTCAGGTATGCTGAAAACAAATATCACATTTAAAATCGGCGCCAGCAACTAGTTTTCGTGATATTGAAAAGATACTTTTCTGCATGTTTTGTATAGTAATGTAACGCGGCGGCCATATTTGTCCATATTTATAAAAAAATTATTTGATTTCCAGCTGAACATTTTCCTTTTAAAATAACGATTTTTATAAGTTTTCCGGTATGCTGAAAAAAAAAGAAATATTTCATTTAAATTTCCGCAAATAAGTAGCTTTCTGGATATTGAGCAATGTAATTCTTTACGTTATGAGTTGTGACCATTGTTGTAGACGCAAGCACAGCATATTTTTGCCGTACATGTGGTAAAGATAAATAACGCGGCGACATTTACCGAGTAGAATACGGTTGAACATTTCACAGAAATTCTGTGTTTACATTTGGGGGGGGGGTGTTGTGGTGGACGCAGCTCCCAAATGTAAACACAGAATTTCTGTGAAATGTTAAACGGTTATTCTACTCGGAAAATGTCGGCGCGTTACTTACGGAAAAATGGTTAATTAAACTGCAGAAGGACCCGTTAAACTACACAACTTTCACCTAACAATTTAATTGGTACTCATGCAGAATACTGACTATGCTGAAATAATAACGTTATTAAGAAAACCATTCTTAACATAGGGAGCGGAGGTTGTTTTGTAACTATTCTGTACTCTCACCTAACAATTTAATAAATTGATACTCATGCAAAATACGGACCGTGCTGAAATAACGTTATTATTTAGAAAACCATTCTTAACACAGGGAGGTGAAGTTGTTTTGTAACTATTCTGTACTTTCACCTAACAATTTAATAAACTGATACTCATGCAAGTCGGGTAGCCTCCATGAGTCCTCTGTTGATTCAGTCCAATGGTGGACAAATGGCAGGTCAAACAGCAGACCTTAATTTCTTCTTTGACAGATATTAATAGTAATGACGAAAGTCAGTAGATTGACAGAGCACAACAACATTCAAAATATAATAATTCACCCAACATAAAGGGTTTAGGAAAGCTAATTGTTTTACCTTCTTAATAAAATATGTTTAAAGAACAGGGCAGGCACAAAAGGGGTTTGTATTACTGTACACAGATTCGGAAAAGTTGTCAAAAAACAAACATAACAAATAAATGTTACCGAAGGAAAGATAAGTTACTTTTCTACCTAACTGCATAAGTTTCTAATGTTTTTATTTAATGTAACATGTTTATTCAGCTCGAAAAAACATAGTGTTTACCGATGTGTTGGAAAATTTAAAATGGCATCCAACTCTCTCTTAGACACGGTAAGGTTTGGAAAAAGAGTTATAAATAAAAAAACTAGACAAACTACTGTTAGAAACTCCCTCGATATATGTTACCGTAACATAGGCTGACATATATTCGGTGGGTTTTAAACAGTATTTTGCATATTTTTTTTTTATTTTTAAATCCTTTTCCCAAACTTATCATCTCAAAGAGAGAGAGAGAGTTGAGCGCCATTTTGAATTTTCCGATACATCGGTAAACACTGTATGTTTTTCGAGCTGAATAAAAATGTTACATTAAATAAAAACACTAGAAAATTATCCAGTTAGGTAGAAAAGTAACTTACCTTGCCTTTGATAACATTTATTTGTTATATATTTGTTTTTTGACAACTTTTTCGAATCTATGTGTACAGTAATACAAACCCAAGAAAGTGAAAGAAAACCTCAGGGAGCAGTCATTAAATTGAAACTCGTTTACGCAGGGTCCACGCTTCTCCTGAAGCGCCAAAAGTAATTCTTACGGAAAATTGGGTAAGGCAGTAGGAGGCTAAAGGCAGGGGGACATAACTCTGAAAAGAATACTTTCTGCAATATTTGTTTTTTTATAGTGATAGATTTTTTTTTTTTTTTTTTTACTAAAAATACAATAGCAGGTGTTCTACTCCATGATTTTTCGTAATTTTTGGATATATTACTATTTCTGACATGACAAATAAATACGTAATATTGTTTTTGCTTTAAATGATATATTAAACAACAACAAAAAAAAAATCGATTTGTCGACTATATCTTAACAAGTACCCAAATTTCTGTATTTGTTTTCGTAATATTTTACGACGTGCCCCAACGTATTATAAACACCTCCTTATGTTAAGAACGACTTTTGGAATACCCCCCCCCCCACAGCCTTGAAAGCCGTTTTTAACATGAGAAGGTTGGGGTGGTTATTCCGAAAGCGGTTCTTAACATGGGTGGTTAGGGGTGTTTACTACGCTGGGGCAGGTCGTAAAAAATACCGTTTTTTTAATTCTTAGGTTGAATTCTGGATAAAAACCAAAAAGCCATAGGGATACAAACGTTGCTTAACTCGGTTTCCGTTAAAAAAAAAAAAAAAAAAAAAGTTATTTTTTTTTAGATTAGGTCCACCGCCATAATTTTCTTTTCAATGACACCTTTTATAAATTTTCGACTATGCTGAATACGAAAACCGCATTTAAATTTTGCAGAAATAAGTAGTTATCGAGATATAAAAAGTTGTATTATGCATTGTATTCTTTGGTGGCCATCTTTTTTTACGCGCGTGCAGTGTCAGTCATAGATGAGTAGAGTTGTTTATGGCGCTCGCGCGTAAAAAGATGGCCGCTAAAGAATACAATGCGTAATACAGCTTTTTATATCTCGATAACTAATTATTTCTGCAAAATTTCAATGCGATTTTCGTATTCAGCATAGTCCAAAACCTACAGAAGTCGTCATTTAAAAGAAAATTATGGAGGTGGACCTAATCTGAAAATTTACCAAAAAAGAAAATGAAAACAAAAGGGGGGGGGGGGTTAAATAAATGAACACTTACTTTGTCGCCATAATTTTTAATCAGTATTGCAATCTGAACGGACGTTTGACTGTTTTTAGTCTTAAGTTTTGACGTAAGTCTTCGTAAAAACAAATAAATAAATAAATAAATAAAATAAATAAATAAACAGTCAAAAGGCACTGGAATGTGATCAGGATTTTTTGTTTGTTTGTTTTCGTTGTTTTCAATTTTCACAAATAAATATCCAAATCTTAATGGATGACCTTTTGATCGTAATTTAATTGTCTTGACACTATTTTTCTTTTTTGTACTTCGATTTAGAGAGAGAGAGAGAGAGAGAGAGAGAGAGAGAGAGAGAGAGAGAGAGAGAGAGAGAGAGAGAGAGAGCGAGAGAGAGACTACCGAAAGCAAATAGGACTACCGCAAAGAAAATGACTGTCACGTGCAGAGCAAGATAAGAGGACCAAATCCACAAATGAAGGCCAAGAATTCTTTCTTTCTTTTTTCCGTCTTCCTTTCTTTCTTTTTTCCTTCCTCTACTTCTTTCATTTTCTTTAAGTACCTCCAACGCACAAAACAGATTTACCCCCCCCTATATAACCCGATGTACCTATTTACTATGCCTCCCCACGGGACAGAGTTAGACACCAGGGTCGTTTTTTAACGTGGAGAAAAGGTACAAAAATAAAAATTGTCTCAGTCGTGAAGGATTTCTCCTCCACTGAAAGAGAACAAGAAATAGAAGTGCAGCATCTGAAGAACAGATGGTATTTATTTGCTCCCCCACCGAGCAAATTAGGCACAAGGCCAATTATTAATGTGAGGAGTGAAGGGAGGGGGAAGGGAAAAAGGGGACCAGCTCCCGAGAGGTGGGAAATGGGAGCTGGTTAAAGGTCAGGCATACGGGGTTGCCCCCACATCTGGTCTTTGCTAGTCATAGCTAGTCATAGCTTGCAGTATCTGCCGGAACAGATACTACACTTTCATCCCGGCCCGAAGGCCAAGTAATTGTTGTAATCTAATTTAATATTATCATCATAACTTTTGTACCATTTAAAAGAAGCTTTAAATAAATGTTTATTGTGGCCAAGCGGTTTTCAGGTATGCTGAAAACGAATATCGCATTTAGAATTGGAGCCGGCAACTAGTTTTCACGATACTGAAAATGTACTTTTCAGCACGTTTCATATAGTAATGTAACGCGGCGGCCATATTTGTTCATAATTTTGCCGCATATTTTTGCGATCAGATGTTTGCGGCACGCGCACGCAAACGTATGCGCGCTTGCGCGTACAACAATAGCCACCACTTATAATATAAAGTATTACATTGCTCAGTATCTGGAAAGCTACTTATTTACGAAAAATTTAAATACGATATTTTATGTTATAAGTGGTGGCCATTGCTGTACGCACAAGTAGGTTTTGTGTTGGTCTACCAGGCCACAATTACTAAATAAACTACTGTAGCGACTCGCCACAGATATTTAAAGTGGCTGTACAAGGAACGTTTCGATTGTGCGTACATCTGTTGTCCACACCGACGCAATTTCCGTACACAAAATTAAAAACTTGTCTTTGAAGAAATCATTTCAAAATTTAGTAATAACATTATTAGAACTTCATGTGCGGTTTGACAAACGGACTTATCTTCAATGGCGCCCCCCGCCTCGTTGATGTCACTAAAATTTGTTTTTCCTTTGTAAAACAACAAACAAAAAAAAAAAAACAAGCAACCCCCCTCAACAGCTTTTAACAGAAGAAATTCATCACATTCTTAAACGAATTATTATTATTATTGGCTCACAAGGAGCTTTCACGCAGGTCCTAAAGGATCTCTCCTTTAAAATAGCCTACGGTGTTCTCTGGAAGCTAAGTGACGAGTTCCTCCAGTTTTCCAGCGCTCTTAACCTCTTTTGATAACATTTGCAAGTGAATTTGCATTATCGCAACAGCCGCCCACCATCGATTTCCACTGGAATTTGAGTGTCAATAAACCGCCCCAAGGTCCCAGTTCTCTTCGCACTTATCCAGCGGAGGTCTGGTCAGTGCTCTCTCCTCGGTCTTTTCATCATCCTTGGCCCTTCTTGGCTATTTGGCATCATTCTTTTGTGTGTGTGTGTGTGTGTGTGGGGGGGTGATTGGATAATGGGAGGGATGGGGAAGGGTATAGGAGAAATATAGAGGACTTATAAATATTATTATTATTATTATTATTATTTTATTTTTTTATTTTATTTTTTTTACACAGTGGTCACAACTTATCAAGGCCCGGAAGCCACTCAGGGATAAGGGTTATTGCAAGTACATTACGTTAGTGTGGAGATTTGATGAAGTGTTTACTTAAGGGGGCGGTTCATTAGGAATTTGTTAATGTTGGACTTGAACACATCCAAGTTGTAGTCAGGTGGGAAGCAGGCAGACGGAACAAAGTTCCACAGGCGTGCAGTTCTACGAAAGAAGCTTTGTTCATGGAATCTACGTTTTGATTTAGGCACAGATAAAGAGTGGGGGAAATTTTTCACAGTGGATTCAGTTAGACGGGTGTTTTTTGTGAAAGATTGGCGAGGGGGTACCAGAGATTGGAGTTCAGACGAGCACCTGCCATGGAAATAACGATAAAACAAGGATAGGCTCGCAACGTCTCTTCTGTGGGAGAGATGTTGAAGGGTAGAGAAAAGGGCATCCCCCACTAAGCCACAAAGTCTATTTTGTACTCTGTCAAGGCAGGATAGGCTGTTTTTAGCAGCTCCTGCCCAGATATGGCAGTAGTATTCCAGCCTTGGACGTACTTGGCTTTTATATAGATAGAGAATTGCATCAGTAGTGAGATATCTTCCGGAGTGGTAGAAGGATCCCACCATCTTTCCAGCGGCCTTGGCAACAGACTTGATGTACGTGTTCCATTTCAGATCAGGAGTAAAGGTCAAACCCAGAAGCTTGTCAAAACACGGGGCCTCTCCCAGACGAGAGCTACCCATCCCAATTGATGCCAGATGGGGATCAGAGCAATGATGCAAGGACAGGAGTTTGGTTTTAGATGCATTAAAGGTAACCAGCCACGTCTTCCCTCATTATTATTATTATTATTATTATTATTATTATTATTATTATTAGTAGTAGTAGTAGTAGTAGTATTTGTATTGTCATAAGTAGTTTAGTGTAAGAATTATATTTTTTGTAAAAAAATATTTATTTACTTTAAATAATGTTTCAATATTTAATATTAAATAATGTTTCAATATTTATTTACTTTAAATAATGTTAAAATAGAAAGTTAACTTAACAAGGAATGAAATTACGCATTTTTTAAAAATAAAAATAAGAATTGTTCATATTGTTCATAGTGTTCCAGTGTTCCATTCCACTGTTCCACTTATTTTCATATAAGATGTTAATAAATAATTAAAAATGATACTATGATATTACGTATCATATATTACATAATATCTGTTGGAATATGTTTCGTCAGGGGACGCCGAATCGTCTATCACCGTCTAGAAAACAGGGGAGGTTATGCTTCAATCTATGGTCCCCCCTCGCCAAACTTTCACAAGAAACACTCGTCTAGCTGTAAACACTATCAATAATTTTCCCCACTCTTTATCTGTGCCTAAACCTAAACGTAGATTCCATGAACAAAGCTTCTTTCTTAGAACTGCACACCTGTGGAATTGTCTTCCGTTTTCCTGCTTTCCGGCTGACTACAATATGGTTGTGTTCAAGTCTAAAGTAAATAAGTTCTTGATGAGCCGTTCCAATTTACCAAATTTTCATTACTAATGATTACTATATTGTCCAATTACTACTGTACACTCTTTAACCCTTATCCTTGAGTGGCCTCTGGGCCTTGATAATGTGGTGATGCCTATGTAAAAAAAAAAACAAAACAAAAAAAAAACAATGAAATGTCTCGAGGGATATGCCGGAATGCCCGGAATTTTAAAATGATAACTTCATTCCATAACTGGCACGTACATCATAAATATTTTTCTTTATCTTCGTATTTTGATGCGTTTGCTAAACTGCACAAGCACCTTTATTCCTTTATTATATACTTAACTGATTAATCATAAAATTAAGGTTTCGTTTTTACTTTGATTATAAGTTTAAAAATTGTTATACAATTGGTTTTAGAGTTACCTCCCTTAGATGACGTGCACAATCCGTTGCTAGTTACTTCCCCTTTATTGTTCAATAAAAAGATTTCGTTTCGCCAATGTTACTTTTGGTCAAGATCAAAGTGTAGCTCTTGTCGAACTCTTGTCCTCGCTCCTTTGGGACAGAGGAAGACACTGGGTGAGCAGACAGGTCTGTATTCAACGTCCGTGTGAGGGAGGCTTGGGAATGCCGGACTTGAAGTGTAATCGAGATGCTGAGAGGCTGGCCTTCCTGAGCCACTATATGCAGGAAGACCAACCGTGGCACCCCGTGGTTACTGCCGCCTTCCCCGACCTCGTTCTCGACCCTTCCATCGAGAGCCGTCGCAGGCCGCGGGGAGAATCTGCCTACATGAAAGAGTGCCGAGCCGCGCTAAAACGACTACCAAGGTCCAGTGACCTTGTGACTGCTACCCGTAGGGAACTCCACAGGGATCTAGTGAAGGGGGCCGCTGACGACCCGCTATGCGCGCGTTTGGGCTGGCAGCAGAGTGAGATCCGCTCCGTGTGGAGCTGGGCGCCAGGTTCGAGTCATCTGAACAATTCAGAGTTCTCTCTGACCTGGCGATTGGCCCGAAATGCACTTCCACTCAACAACATACAATGCAGTTCCGGGTTTTTGGAGTCGCCTGATTGTCCCCGTTGTGGGACAACGGCCGTAGAAACTACAGATCACTCTTTCTTCGATTGCCGCGAACTCCGCCAGTACTGGTCGTATGTCAGCGGAGTGACGGCTCGCATCGATCCTGAGCATTCTCGCCCAATTACTGTATCCAATGTGGTGGACAACGTGAGGCCGCCGTGGGACCGGGAAAGACAAATGGTCTACGTTACGATCCTGGCCGTGGCGAGAATGGTGATTTGGACGTCGCGTCTGCAAGGTTGCCGGGGGGTGTTGTCTTTTTCTGATCAAGATCTGATCGCGTTCTTTAAACACCAACTACGGGTGAACAGAGAGAAATATTTTTGGAGCTAGTTTTATTAATGCGTGTATTTTGAAATGTAAATCACTGGCGACCATGTTGAGCGGGCGGCATATGAAAGGGGCCAACCCTCAGTTTGTTCAGGTATGCTGAAAACGAATATCGCAAGGAAAATTAGCAGAGACAAATTGTTTCGGAGCTAGTTTTATTAATGCGTGTATTTTGAACTGTAAATCACTGGCGACCATGTTGAATGGGTGGCATATGAAAGGGGCCAACCCTCAGTTTGTTCAGGTATGCTGAAAACGAATATCGCAAGGAAAATTAGCAGAGAGAGTTTTCAAGACAGTTTTATTAATGCGTGTATTTTGAAATGAAAAGTAAAACTAGCACAGACTGACTATAGATTCACCATCAAAGTATTGAAATATTTTTTGTTTTACAAAGGAATCACTACTTATCAATGCCCAGAGCCCACTCGAGGGTTTAAAGAGTGTACAGTAGTCAATGGGACAATATCATTGTAATCGTTAGAAGTATAAATTTTGTAAATGGGATTACTTAAGAGGAACGGCTTATCAAGAACTTGTTTACATTGGACTTGAAGAGGACGAAAAAAAGTATAAAGTTTAAAGAACTCGCTAAAAATATTTTAACGATGCCTTTCAACTCGTAAACTGCTTGTTTACATTTGTGTACATTTTTCGAAGATAATAAAAAGTGTAAAAAAAGTAAACCTTTAGAATCCTAAAAAGATCTCCCGGAAGCATTTTTGCAACATGAACAATATACAAACCAAAATAAAGAGAGGAGGCACCCTAATCCAAAATATGGTTTATTACATCGCTTAAAAAAAAAGAATCTTAATTTAGACGCGGGAGCTCCAATAATACGATAATTTGGTGGGGAAGCAAATTGTGTTCTTTTTTCTAACTTGGTTTTAAAAAGTTTTTATTGCTAACATTTATTTTCATGAACTCTAACCACACCTCACAACCCTAATCCGGCCGGTCGGGAAAAAAGTTTTTATTTTTTTAATTTTTGTTGATAACACACATACGCACGCACGCACGCACGCACACATACACACGCACACTCACGCACACATAAGCATCGCCTTGTCACCAAGCTAAAGAAGAGTGAAAGTGGGGGAAGGAGAGAAAGGATCGTGTTCTCTGCACTGCACGTGCCGGGGTCAAACGAAAGTTAAATGAAATCGATTAAAAATGGCTCCACAAAGTTATGTCTGAACTTTTTATTCTATGAAACTTAAGATTAATAAAACGAAATAATCGTGACCCGTGGAAATTCCACGGCGAATATTTCGCATTCAATAAGAACAAAACGAAAAAGTAGTGAACAAATAAATATATAAGAAAATTAATGTTACCAAAGGCAAGATAAGTTACCCTTCTACCTACCTAGATCACATTTTTGTTGTTTTAACTTATTTTAAAACGTTTATTTAACACAAACAAAAGTAGCGCACAGTTTTAAGTAAGAACAATAAAGAAGTGTCTGACATGTTATAGACATCTTGTGAGACTCGATAATCGCTCCAAACTCGAAAATTAAGCAAAATACTGGTAGCAACACATCCAATAAATGTCAGCAAACGTTCGAACATGTTTTCTTTTTCACATTAGCGAAACTCTTATCAGAGCAAAAGCGAAAATGAGAAGCAAACACAAATGAAGAAGTCGGTTTTTATCGTTGAGCACAAAAACAAAAACAAAAACAAAAAGAGTATCTAATCTAATAGGCCCCGTGCTATAGGTCAATCTCCAAAGTCTGTCCCATCGCCTCGGTGTTGCATCCTTGTTTACAAGTACTTTAATGGGATGTGCTCTGATGAACCCATAGCACTTATACCACCTCGACGTACAATGGCAAAATCACAGCGGTTTCACTGCTGGGGGGTCCCTAAAGGTCGGAAATCCTTCTACTCTAATAGTGTTTACTTTACGCAGACTTGCTATCGTATAGAAAAGTCGGTACTTAGTTGGATACGGGGTAATATTTAAAGATAGCGACCAAAGAAAAAAAATAGTCAAAAGGTCGCAACCAGGTGAAAAAAATAGTAAAATAGTTTTATTTTGCTTTTATTAATTATTAATAAACGAATGAATCATTTCTATTTAAAATCCATTAAGTATTATGCATGCAAAACTTAAAAAACAAAACATGTTTCTAATGCATCAACATTATGTGAACAAGCTAAATCAAAACTAAATAAATTTGACCTGATGTCGAGTTTATCTAAACGCGATACTCGATTTTTCACTCGGAATTATTCCTCGTTCAATTCAAGTTTCACGACATATTGATTACATTGTTAGATGACAGTACAAAGAATAGATTTCTAAATAATAATGTTTTTATTTCGGCACGGTAGCACAACTGCATAGGATGCATATATTTTTTTCAAGGAGAGGTTGGGGTGTTTATACTACGCTGGGGTAGGTCGTAAAAATAACCGTTTTTTTTCCCTACATTCTGACCAAAGACCATTTGCTGCTAACCTCTCTCTCTCTCTCTCTCTTTTTCTCTCTCTCTCTCTCTCTCTCTCTCTGGCTTCTCCGTGCTCCTGCTACGAAGTTTTTATATATATATACGTATATATATATATATATGAGAGAGAGAGAGAGAGAGAGAGAGAGAGAGAGATGGAGACAGAAAGAGAAAGGGGGAGAAGGGAGAGAGAGAGAGAGGGAGGGAGACAGAAAGAGAAAGAGGGGCAAAGAGGGAAGAAGGGAGAGAGAGAGAGAGAGAGAGAGAGAGAGAGAGAGAGAGAGAGAGAGAGAGAGAGAGAGAGAGAGAGAGACAAATATGTGTGTCTACGCTCTCCGCCATCACGTCAACGAGGAAGGGAGAAGAAACGGAGACAGCTGAGAGGCACACACTCTATATAAACGCACACATACACACATACTTGCATAAACACACATACACGCACTCGCATAAACACACACACAAATACTTAAACACACCAACTGACCAACACACAAAAACACAAATCATTAGTGTGTGTGTGTGTGTTTCGCTCCCCAGCTTTTTATATCATCTCCGTTTGACAAAGTTTTAATATTCAATACATTAAATCAACAGCTATAATTTATATGAATCGTCCTTGTATTTAGTTTGACTTTCTCAATTCAATTCGCCAAGAACAATTTTATTAGCGTGATGGTGCGAAGATCGGGGTGGCGACAATAAGTCGAGTGTCGGCATTCTTGTCCCTTTGAAGACGAACTAAGTTTTGGAAAAAGTTCAGTCTGAAATGGATTTCTGTTTACAACGCACGGCCCAGGTTGGCCGATAAGTCTTCAAGTCTCTTCTTAAAGGGGCTTCTCCTTTAAGAATTTACAACTAGTTAATCTACTGAGTTATGCCAAACAGACGGACTGTTCCGCTGTATCACAGTGTGGCTAGACTAAAACTCATCAGAGAGTAATCTAATTTACAACTAGCTTATCGACAGTAGACACTTTCACTGGGTTTACGTGTGTGTGTGTGAGTGTGTGTGTGTGTGTGTGTCTCTGTGTGTGTGTATTTCGTTAACATTCGAAATGTTGATTTTAAAACCGTTCAGGTATGCTGAAAACGAATATCGCAAGGAAAATTAGCAGAGACAAACAGTTTTGGAGCTAGTTTTATTAATGCGTGTATTTTGAAATGTAAATCACCGGCGACCATGTTTGAACAGGCGGCATATCAGTTTGTTCAGGTATGCTGAAAACGAATATCGTAGGAAAATTAGCAGAGACAAATAGTTTTGGAGCTAGTTATATTAATGCGACTATTTTGAAATGTAAATGCATAAACACACTCATACACACACTTTCATAAACACACACACTCGCATAAACACACACGTATACACAAACACACACGTAGACACAAATACACACCAACACAAATCAACTTTCCGTTAGAAGCTGTCATGGGATGGGGACGGGTGGGTGTCATAAGTGTCAAGCGAATTTGAAAGTTTGTTAACGAAATATATTAATATATATATATATATAAAATATATATATATATATATATATATATATATATATATATATATATATCTTAGAGAGAGAGAGAGAGAGAGAGAGAGAGCGAGAAAGAGAGAGAGAGAGAGAGAATATGTGCTTCCACATCAAAGAGGGGCAGGAGCATAAACAGAGACAGAAGCACACACTCTAACACACTCGCATAAACACACACACATACAGAAAACACACACATACATACGCACTTTCATAAACACACACACACACACTCGCATAAACACACACATACACGAACATACACGTACACACAAATACTCAAACACAAATCAACTTTCCGTTAAAAGCTGTCATGAGGTGGCAGGGGTGGGTGTCATAAGTGTCAATCGAATTTGAAAGTTTGTTAACGAAATGGATTTATTTCAACTTCGTTTGACACGTCCCAATTCTCCGGCCCTTCACCCCCCTCCCTCTACCTGCCTCTCTCTTTACTAAGACTTTTCGGGTTGGGGTGTTTACGCTGGGTTAGGTCGTAAAAATAACCGTTTTTTTTTTCGTTATTAAATTGTAATTTTTTAAGAAATCATTACCTTAAAAGTTAAGAAAGCCATTCTTAATGTAAAGAGGGTCATGTTAACTATTCTGTACTTTCATCCTATAATTTAATAAGCAAAAAATAGGATAAAATTGAATTTAACTTGAAAATTGTACCCAAAAATGTCGCAGAAGTTTTCTTTGATATTTCTTATTTTACAAGCTGCCCCAGCGTAGCATTAACACCTCCAATCCCTCCATGATAAGAACGGCTTTCTGAAAAAAAAAACACCCCCAAGAAAGCCGTTCTTAACATGGAGAGATTGGAGGGGGTATTCCGGAAGTCGTTTTTAAAATCGGGAGAGGAGGGCGTTTTGTAACATCAAATGTTAAATAAAAATAAATAAAAATAAGATAAATAAAAAATAAATAAAAATAAAAAACATCAAATCAAATAAAAAAAAACGATCAATGTATAGTATCTGTTAACGAAAATATTTTTTTTTTAATTATTAGCAAATAATTCAAAGAATAGATTTCTAAATAATACCGTTTTTATTTCGGCACGGTAGCATAACTGCATAAGATGCATATACTTTTTAACGTTTTCGTTTTTTTCCTATTATAACTATACGCATATTTTCTTGTGTCTATGACTTAACTGTTCCTTACTTTGTCTGTATCAATGTTACAGCATATTCCAAATATCACATCAATCTATAGAGTGGTTTAGTTAAGTGATATTTTAAGTTTTAATTGAAGAAAAAAAACAGATAAAGTTTGATTTTGTCCAAAATGTATGGATAGAAATATTTCTTTCCACGTGGCTATAGATTTCCGCTAAATTTCGTCCTATGATATATAAACATATATATATATATATATATATTAGGCACCGCCAAAACTGGGGGGGGGCAGGTCAGTACTTTTTGACGGACCGTCTTTTTAAAAATCTACCAAAAATCAGGTAATTATCCGATCAATACGAAATTTTCAGCGATTATTAGGAGAAAAATGAACTTTATAACAGTGTACTTATTTTTCATAAACGATATTTATATATATATATTTTTTTGCTTACAAAACCCCCCCTTGTTTTGAAGTGGAAACAAATATGCTTAAAATAATCATCTGAAACTGAACAAAACATATTGTGTTGTTGTAAGGGACAGAATTATAGATTAAAAAAAAAAAAAAAAAAAAAAATTGTTTGCATACCTTATTTTGACGTCTGAATATCAGAACTTCGATTGTGTTTAATTATCCCGCTTTTGAGTTTTGAAGTGTGAAATTCGGTTAATATGTTAAGTAAAATAATTAATTTAAGTTAAGCAAAACAAAAAAAATTTTTTTTTATATTTATACGAAAAAAGCCATTTTAAAATTTTTGATAAATAAATACCCAATTTTTTTTTAGCGAGCCGAATAATGCATGACCATTATTAAACAGAGCATGCTTTGAATAATCGATACCAAAAAAAAAAAATTCGATAAATATTGTGCCCTTTGTGTTAAAAATAGCATCATTTTTTTCGATCTCGTTTGAAAACGTTTGCCGCCTTTCGACTACGGTGGACCAAAAGCGCTGAAATAATTTTTTTTTATTCTGCTTTAAATTGCCCCCTCCCCCCATTTTGGGGAGCCTGGCCCCCACACACATACACATTAAAAACCAAACTCATACAAATGGTCACCCATCTGGTACTGGCCAGCCTCAGCTTAATAATACATTGAAATTTTCGTCACTGAAAAATAAGTTTTTTTGGCCTGTTTAGTCTTCCATAGTTTTCGTCTCATCGAAAGAAAACGTAAACAGAGTCGATCTGAACTCTTCGGCGACGCGAAATATCTGGTTACATATATGAATAAGTGGAATTATTTGAAATTCAGGTACTTATATTATAATATTTTTGCATATTCTCTTAGAAAATCATCCTAAATTGTAGTTAGACAATAAATGAATAAATAAATTATTTTAAAAACCCTTTTTTTTAAATATTTAAGTACGTTTTTTGTGCAAGACAAAAAATAACAATTGTTAACTTTTTGGGAAAATTTAACATTTAAAATTGAATTAAAAATAGTAGAAAAAGTTTTACATTATTCTGTTTTCTATATGATAAAATTCAGGGTTTTATCTTTCTGGAAAAAAAAAAGTTACTCAGAAATAATGGATTTTAATAAATGTAATTTAGTTTTAAAAAACAACAACAACTTGATTTTGCGGCCATTTTTGGCGGTGCCTAATATATATATATATATATATATATATATATATATCTATATATATATATATATATATATATATATCATAGGACGAAATTTAGCGGAAATATATATATATATATATATATATATATATATATATATATATATATATATTATAATTATGTTTTAATTTTTTATAACTTTTAAAAGTTTCAGCTGCTAACCTCTCTCTCTCTCTCTCTCTCTCTCTCTCTCACTCGCTCTCTCGCACGCGCGCTTCTCCGTGTCCTTATATATAGACAGACAGAGAGGGAAAAGGGGGGAGAGACCGAAAGAGACAGAGAATGTGTCTACTCTCTCCTCCACATGCTGCAACGCCAACGACGCACACACCCACATACACACACACTTGCATTAACACACACATACACAGACGCACACACGTCCACATTCACCCTTCAAACTAAACAAGTTTAAATCAACCAATGAAAAGGCAGCTACTTAACACAAACTCCATAAAAGGTAAAAAGTTTGTAACGTCGACTGGGAAATGTTTGAATTTTCCCGGAAAAAGTTAACGGTTTTCACGCCGATGGTGAAATATAAAATAGCCCGAAAACGGGCTGTAAATTCAGTTTGACCGTGGCAGCGAGAGATGTTCCAGAAGAATAGATGACCAGCCAAAAGACCCAGCTAAGCCGCTGCCCTGCCGCTGTTTTATTTCTGCCTATTTCTCTGATGCCAAACAAATTTAAAGGTATTTATATTTTATTATACTAAATACTGTTAGAAACCTAGCAAGCGATATTACCGTGATAATTGTGCAGTTTATAAACCGTGCTGTTCTTGGATAAAATATTTTTAATTTAAATCTAAATTAACGTCTTTTAATTTAATTTGTTAGATGAAAGTATATATATATAATATAATTTAAGGGCGGTCGATAAACTGTAGAATTTCACGTGACAATTGTGCAGTTTATAAACCGTGCTGTTCTTGGATAAAATATTTTTAATTTAAATCTAAATTAACGTCTTTTAATTTAATTTGTTAGGTGAAAGTATACATATAATATAATTTAAGGCCGGTCGATAAACTGTAGAATTTCACGTGACAATTGTGCAGTTCATAAACCGTGCTGTTCTTGGATAAAATATTTTTAATTTAAATCTAAATTAACGTCTTTTAAGTTAATTTGTTAGGTGAAAGTATACATATAATATAATTTAAGGCCGGTCGATAAACTGTAGAATTTCACGTGACAATTGTGCAGTTTATAAACCGTGCTGTTCTTGGATAAAATATTTTTAATTTAAATCTAAATTAACGTCTTTTAATTTAATTTGTTAGGTGAAAGTATATATATAATATTATTTAAGGGCGGTCGATAAACTGTAGAATTTCACGTGACAATTGTGCAGTTTATAAACCGTGCTGTTCTTGGATAAAATATTTTTAATTTAAATCTAAATTAACCTCTTTTAAGTTAATTTGTTAGGTGAAAGTATACATATAATATTATGTAAGGCCGGTCGATAAACTGTAGAATTTCACGTGACAATTGTGCAGTTTATAAACCGTGCTGTCGTTGGATAAAATATTTTTTAATTTAAATCTAAATTGACGTCTTTTAATTTAATTTGTTAGATGAAAGTATATATATAATATTATTTAAGGGCGGTCGATAAACTGTAGAATTTCTTGGATAAAATTCTGGATGTGTATTTTCCCCCCTAAAGTCCAACCCTATCCTCACCGTGGTAGGGGGGTGTAACGTTGTAGTTTAACAGCTACACGGCTAAATGGGCTCTGGCAAAAAAAAAAATAAAATCCAGAAAATGTCGGCATTAGTTTGTTGCGTCCGTCATCTGGTCGTCTTTTTATACGCTTGCATGTGGCGAGCAAAAAGGCGTGAAGGGGGCAGGCTGAAAGGAGAACAATACCCGAAAGATGTAAACCGAACGAAAGAGAAAAATGGGCCTCCCTGCAAGGCCCTGTGTTCTCCCCAGCCTGCTCCCAGTTTCCCCGACTTTGCATGCAACTGGTTTTGAGCTTTTGGAAAGCTCTTTTCTCAGTGTCGGGGTGTTGACTCCACTTCCAAGTTAACAAATAGCTGCAAGTCTGGGTACGGTCCGATTGGTTCCGAAGCTCTTCCGCTGTGAGGTGCGCTTTCGAATCTGCCGAAGGGGGCTACCCTCTAAGCAGGCGACACATGCTCGTGTTACTATGTAATGCATGCTTGCCTCGACTCGACTAAGGACGACTAGAGTTCGACTAGATTGTGTGCTCACAAGCCGCTTTAAGGCCGCTTTTATTATTCCTACTGTCTACGAACTCCGAAACGGTATGGTAGTGCAATTATATATGACCGTCCTCCGATACGAAATGGTAGTGCAATTATATATGACGGTCCTCCGATATGATAGTAGGAATGCCAGTTTTGTGAGTGATCATCGCCGTCTTATGAACACAAACTAGTGGTATCTTTACGAATCCTGTTGGGTAGAGAGAACACCTCTGTTTTCTGCTCTGCCTGTTATTCTGAGTAGAAACCGCTTTTTAGGAGATGTTCGCAGCAAAGCTTGTTTTTATATAGTGCCCCTCCTTTCGGGAGTTCATCACCTCGCTGCCCAGACAAGAGCTTTCCCCAGCGGAACCTGTTTTCTTTCTTTTTCTTTTGTTTTACTTTCCAGTTTAATGGCGAACGAACAGTCACCAGCAAGTGGTCTGCACCTACAGGAAGATGAGTATAGTATCACCCTTTCTTCTTTCTATTTCGACTTCAGTCTTTGTGATTTGAAAATTTAATTTAACTGTTTCCATTGTTCCAGCTTTCACACAGCAGTAGATTATCAACACTATAAATATCACCTCTTTTTTATAGATTGGAACAAGCAACGAAACCTAGCAGCATCACCGTTCCTGTCTGCAACATGTCTTGTGCAGTTTGAATCAAGTATTTCTTTCTTTGCATTCAAGCACATCTGGGTACAATCAAACTGCGTATGATGTATGTCTATCTGTTTCTTCCAACATTAGCATCTCGAAGTGTTGGCAGCAATCATTGTCATAGAAATAGAGTAAGTATTCTTTTTCTTTCCTTCTGTGTGTATATCTTTGTAATTTCAGGTACTCCTCTTGATCATGATGGAATTCTACTATCAGCTATTGTGAGAATTATGTGGATTGGAAAAAACAACTGAATCCAGCAGCATCAGCTATCCTAGCTGCCACATGTTTCCTGTAGTTACAGAAGTCCTCAAGTAAGTGTTTCTTTCTTTGTGTACATGCACATCTGGGTAAAATCAAATTCTAAACTATTAGCTTTATTTAAATGAATTCAGTTCTGCTTGTATTTCTTCTCATCAGCTAACTTATGCAACTACAAAAAAATAAACAAGTAGTACATGGGTGTTTGATCATAGCCAGAAAGTTAAATATATCATTTTAAAAAAAATCCATTAGTTATGTTGTCTCTCTTTATTATATAAATCAAAAACAAAGTTTTTAAATAATTAAAAGAAAAAAAATCATCACAGTAAAAATTATATATATGTAACAAAGAACACAAACAAACATAAAATTGCCATTAGTTTCAGTAAGAAGCAGAAAAGAGAAAAAGTGGAGATAACACCTGGAAAGTAACAGGTAAGAATTTTCTGTATATTTTTATTTCTTGTCTCGAATAGAACATAGATTTTTTTCATGTATCAATTAAAAAAAATAACCCAAGTCAAACAATTGATGGAAAAACTAAGCATTAAAGTTCAATTAAGCATTAAAAACATAACTTCTAATAATTATGTGATCTTTATACAAATTGTCTCCCTTGAATATATATATATATATACATATATATATATATATATATATATATATTCAAGGGCGAAAATTTGTATATAGATCACATAATTATTAGAATGAGATCACATAATTATTAGAAGTTATTTTTTTAATTGAATTATATATATATATATTTCAATTAAAAAAAATAACTTCTAATAATTATCTGATCTATATACAAATTGTCTCCCTTGAATATATATATAAATATATACATATATATATATGTATATATATTTATCTCATTTAAAAAAATAACTTCTAATAATTATGTAATCTATATACAAATTGTCTCACTTGAACATATATATAAATATATATATATATATATATATATATATATATATACATGTATATATATTTATTTCATTTAAAAAAATAACTTCTAATAATTATGTGATCTATATACAAATTGTCTCCCTTGAATATATATATATTATATATATATTTATTTCAATTGGAAAAATAACTTCTAATAATTATATGATCTATATACAAATTGTCTCCCTTGAATATATATATATATATATATATATATATATATATATATATATATATATATTATATATATTTATTTCAATTAAAAAAATAACTTCTAATAATTATGTGATCTATATACAAATTTTCTCCCTTGAATATATATGTAAATATATATATATATACATGGATATATATTTATTTCATTTAAAAAAATAACTTCTAATAATTATGTGATCTATATACAAATTGTCTCCCTTGAATATATATATATATATATATATATTTATATATATATATATATTATATATATTTATTTCAATTAAAAAAATAACTTCTAATAATTATGTGATCTATATACAAATTGTCTCCCTTGAATATATATATATATATATATATATATATATATATATATTATATTTATTTCAATTAAAAAATAACTTCTAATAATTATGTGATCTATATACAAATTGTGTCCCTTGAATATATATATAAATATATATATATATATATATTTATTTCATTAAAAAAATAACTTCTAATAATTTTGTGATCTATATACAAATTGTCTCCCTTGAATATATATATATATATTAAAAAAATAACTTCTAATAATTATGTGATCTATATACAAATTGTGTCCCTTGAATATATATATATATATTATATATATTTATTTTAATTAAAAAAATAACTTCTAATAATTATGTGATCTATATACAAATTTTCTCCCTTGAATATATATATATATTATATATATATTTATTTCAATTAAAAAATAACTTCTAATAATTATGTGATCTATATACAAATTGTCCCCTTGAATATATATATATATATATATATACATATATATATATATATATATATATATATATATATATTCAAGGGAGACAATTTGTATAAATATGTGATCTATATATAAATTGTCTCCCTTGAATATATATATATATATAAATAATTATATATATATATATATAATTATACTAGCATATGTTCCTGGCGTAGCCCCGGTGTTTGGCGGTGTATGCTGCCCAACTCCCCCACTAAAAAAAAAGCAAAAAAACGGTTAATTTTTAAAAATTTGACCCCTATTATGACCCTTAAAATTTATTGTTTTGGGCTCAAATCAAGATATTAATTTAGATCCATGTCCAAGGAAACTATATCTAAAATTTCAAGTGTTTAGACCCATAATTGTCAGAGGAGATTTGTAGAGTTCTCAAAGGCCAGATCATTGAACGTTTACCTCTTAATCGCCAAATTTCTGTCCAAATACCAATTGCATAGATTTTCCAAAATCTCAGTACCCTCTACATCAAAATTTTCAATTTGTAGACTAAAATTGACAGAGTTATTGCTAAGAGAAATGTACACACAGACAGACATTTTCACTTCTATAGATAGATAGATAGATAATGAGAGACAGAAAGATAAATATATACAATGATTAATGAATTAGTAGAGATAGTTGTTAAATTTTTGGAAATATATATGGCAATTTGATGGTAAGACTTTGAGCTAACTGTTAGGATTTAAAATATATACATAGAAATTCAAATGACAGGACTTATATGTAGAGTGCTCAATACATCAGTAGAGCAAGGTAATAAGTTAAAAAAAAATGCATACGTCAATTTAGATAACCATACTGTTTTTGGTATTCTTGTGTGAATATGACATAATGTAATATAAATTTTAATAATTTTATTCTAAATGTTATGATTCTCAATGAAAAATCTAAAATGTCAATATTGCTCTATGTATGATAAAGCATTGTCATATAATTTTCTTTCAATAATATAAACGTTTGATAATATCAGCTCTTTCTAGTGATGAGCACTTATTTAAAGTGTAATTATTAAGTAAAAATCTGAATAAAATATGTTTATTGCTCTGTCTTATTGAGCACACTCATATAACTCTAGTTAAATCTTAATATTTATATCTCTTGTAATAAAATAAACGTTTTATAATATCAGCTCTGTCACGTGTTGAGCACTTATTTAAAGTGTAATTATTAAGTAAAAATCTACATAAAATGTCTTTATTGCTCTATGTCTTATTGAGCACTCTTATATAACTCTGGTTAAATCTTAATGTTTATTTAGCCTGTAATAAAATAAACGTTTTATAATATCAGCTCTGTCTTGAGCACTATTTAAAGTATAATTATTAAGTAAAAATCTTAATAAATGTCTTTAGTGCTCTATGTCTCATTGAGCACTCTTAATTAACTCTGATAAATCTTAATATTTATATCTCTTGTAATAAAATAAACGTTTTATAATATCAGCTCTGTCTAGTGTTGAGCACTTGTTTAGAGTATAATTATTAACTAAAAATCTAAATAAAATGTCTTTATTGCTCTGTGTCTCATTGAGCACTCTTCTATAACTCTGGGTAAAGCTCTTTCGTACGTTTAAACAATATATATATATTTATATATATATATATATATATATATATATATATATATATATATATATATATATATGCCAATGATGCTTGCATGTGCTCCATGGTTTAATATAGCTGTGTAGTAAATTTAACAATTGTGTTGTTTAATTATGCAAGACGATTTTACTTTAAGAGTGCTCAATGCATTTATAGAGCTTTGTAGTAAGATTTGGAAACATTTTGGCAATTATTTTAGACAAATCTACTTCCAGAGTGCTCAATATATTAGTAGAGCTAAATAAAACATTTGAGAAACATATATGGCATTTCAACTGCATAAATTTATTTTGACAGAGTTCAATACATTAGTAGAGCTAAATATAGACGTTCAAAAACATGTATGGCAATTCAGCTACACAATTCAGAATACTTTGAGAGTGCTCAATACATTAGTAGACGAAAGCATAAAATTCAGGAAACATGAAGAGCTCTGCAGTATGTTTTGAAAACCTAAATGTCAATACGTAAGTATAGATATACTGTAAGTTTTTAATATATATATATATATATATATATATATATGTATATATATATAACACAAGTATTTGAAACAAGTTTCCTATTTGAGTGCCTAATATATTTGAGAGCTCTATGGTAACTTTAAAGAACATATTTCAAAATTAGGTTAGACAAATTTTCTTTGAGAGTGCTCGTTTCTAAGTAGAGCTCTGTAGAAAATTTTTGAGACATGTTCAGCAATTTAAGTTCATATCAGTTAATAAATAGAGCTATATAGTGACTTCTGCAAATTTATATGGCACTTATCCTAGACAAGTTAACTCTTGTAGCTGTGCAATAACATAAGAGTTCTGCATTAGTTTTGGGGTATGGTTCTCACTTTATTAGGGCAATAACTTGGACATATTATACTCTGGACAAATCCATTGAGGACAACCAAAATTAACCTGTTTTTTTTCCACTCTGCTGAATAAGACTCATCTGTCTTGGTTCACTCTTGGGACATTAAAACAAAAAAGGTGAAGAATTAAAAAAGAATGCAAAAATGTAAATGTCTTTGCAAGTCATTCATTTTTACTTTCATAACACAAAAACATCTGTAAGAACTTGATAAAAGAATGCACAAACAATAAAATACAACTTTGCTGTCTTGGAATCTGAAATCAGTAGAAACTTCCCCTACTGAAATTCCCGCACACCTCAAAAAAAAAAAAAAAAAGAATCCTTCCTAATGCAATACTTTTCAAGCAATTACAGTGTCAGACTTGGTACTGCAATAACTCTGTAAACTGAAAAAAAAATATATAAAAAAATGTTAAGCAAAATTGATTCTCCCAACACCACAGATTAACTACAAAAATACTTGATAAAGCAAGACACAATTACAAATGTGTATGAAAAAAATAAAAATAAAAAAAATTAAAAAAATCAACCAAGCAATGGATCATGATTTTCTGGTGTTTGATGGAATGTAAGTAGGCATACAGCCTGGATAATTTTCCAAGGTAAGTGATGATATTCATCATTATTGTGTTTTTGGATTAGTTCAGATATATCTCATAACTATAATTGTTTTATGTATATATTTATATGTCTAGATGTTATGTGTTCTATTTGCATGTTTCCTATAGAAAACAATTTACATAAAATCTAAAAGTGAAATTTATCTCCCTTGCCTGTCTCTCTTTATACCTCTGTATTTATCTAGATCTGTCTATCTCTCTTTTTTATTCTTTATCCCTATTCCCCGTCTTGCCATCCCCTATGTCCGAACTTATAAATTTCAACATGTCTAGCTTAATAAGCTTCTCATTTACCGGTACCAAACTCCCGTTTTAAAGTTAAAAGTTTTAACTTGAATACGCGCTGAAATGTCAAGGTAACAGTAGGCCTCAATCAGGCACTTCCAGACGCCAACCTACACGGTGCGGAGAAAAAACAGAAAAAAACTAAGTCCCGATGTGCCTAGCAGATTAGAAGGCATTTTGCTACGCCTACATGCACCCAACATGGCAGTAGGCGTCGATCGGGCACTTCAAGACACTTACTTACACTGTTCTGAACTTAGAAATTTTCATTTGAATACAAGCTGACATGTGTTAGTCTATAGGATTCTCACCTACCTATACCTACGTCCCCTCTTGTTTAGACTTAGAATTTTTCAATTGAATACACGTTGACTTGCCTTGGTCTATAGGATTCTCATCTACCTATACCTACATCCCCTCTTGTTTGGACTTAGAAATTTTCAAGTGAATACACGTTGACTTGCCTTGGTCTATAGGATTCTCATCTACCTATACCCACATCCCCTCTTGTTTGGACTTAGAAATTTTCAAGTGAATACACGTTGACTTGCCTTGGTCTATAGGATTCTCATCTACCTATACCCACATCCCCTCTTGTTTGGACTTAGAAATTTTCAAGTGAATACACGTTGACTTGCCTTGGTCTATAGGATTCTCATCTACCTATACCCACATCCCCTCTTGTTTGGACTTAGAAATTTTCAAGTGAATACACGTTGACTTGCCTTGGTCTATAGGATTCTCATCTACCTATACCCACATCCCCTCTTGTTTGGACTTAGAAATTTTCAAGTGAATACACGTTGACTTGCCTTGGTCTATAGGATTCTCATCTACCTATACCCACATCCCCTCTTGTTTGGACTTAGAAATTTTCAAGTGAATACACGTTGACTTGCCTTGGTCTATAGGATTCTCATCTACCTATACCCACATCCCCTCTTGTTTGGACTTAGAAATTTTCAAGTGAATACACGTTGACTTGCCTTGGTCTATAGGATTCTCATCTACCTATACCCACATCCCCTCTTGTTTGGACTTAGAAATTTTCAAGTGAATACACGTTGACTTGCCTTGGTCTATAGGATTCTCATCTACCTATACCCACATCCCCTCTTGTTTGGACTTAGAAATTTTCAAGTGAATACACGTTGACTTGCCTTGGTCTATAGGATTCTCATCTACCTATACCCACATCCCCTCTTGTTTGGACTTAGAAATTTTCAAGTGAATACACGTTGACTTGCCTTGGTCTATAGGATTCTCATCTACCTATACCCACATCCCCTCTTGTTTGGACTTAGAAATTTTCAAGTGAATACACGTTGACTTGCCTTGGTCTATAGGATTCTCATCTACCTATACCCACATCCCCTCTTGTTTGGACTTAGAAATTTTCAAGTGAATACACGTTGACTTGCCTTGGTCTATAGGATTCTCATCTACCTATACCCACATCCCCTCTTGTTTGGACTTAGAAATTTTCAATTGAATACACGTTGACTTGACTTGGTCTATAGGATTGTCATCTCCCTATACCTACATCCCCTCTTGTTTGGACTTAGAAATTTTCAATTGAATACACGTTGACTTGACTTGGTCTATAGGATTCTCATCTACCTATACCCACATCCCCTCTTGTTTGGACTTTGAATTTTTCAATTGAATACACGTTGACTTGCCTTGGTCTATAGGATTCTCATCTACCTATACCTACATCCCCTCTTGTTTGGACTTAGAAATTTTCAAGTGAATACACGTTTACTTGCCTTGGTCTATAGGATTCTCATCTACCTATATCCACATCCCCTCTTGTTTGGACTTAGAAATTTTCAATTGAATACACGTTTACTTGCCTTGGTCTATAGGATTCTCATCTACCTATATCCACATCCCCTCTTGTTTGGAGTTAGAAATTTTCAAGTGAATACACGTTTACTTGCCTTGGTCTATAGGATTGTCATCAACCTATACCTACATCCCCTCTTGTTTGGACTTAGAAATTTTCAATTGAATACACGTTGACTTGCCTTGGTCTATAGGATTGTCATCAACCTATACCTACATCCCCTCTTGTTTGGACTTAGAAATTTTCAATTGAATACACGTTGACTTGCCTTAGTCTATAGGATTGTCATCAACCTATACCCACATCCCCTCTTGTTTTGACTTAGAAATTTTCAATTGAATAAACTCTGAGATGCCTTTGTCTATAGGATTCTCATCTACCTATACCTTCATCCCCTCTTGTTTGGACTTAGAAATTTTCAAGTGAATACATCTTGACTTGACTTGGTCTATAGGATTCTCATCTACCTATACCTACATCCCCTCTTGTTTTGACTTGGAAATTTTCAATTGAATAAACTCTGAGATGCCGTTGTCTATAGGATTCTCATCTACCTATATCCACATCCCCTCTTGTTTGGACTTAGAAATTTTAAATTGAATACACGTTGACTTGCCTTGGTCTATAGGATTGTCATCAACCTATACCTACATCCCCTCTTGTTTGGACTTAGAAATTTTCAATTGAATACACGTTGACTTGCCTTGGTCTATAGGATTGTCATCAACCTATACCTACATCCCCTCTTGTTTGGACTTAGAAATTTTCAATTGAATACACGTTGACTTGCATTGGTCTATAGGATTCTCATCTACCTATATCCACATCCCCTCTTGTTTGGACTTTGTAATTTTTCAATTGAATACACGTTGACTTGCCTTGGTCTATAGGATTCTCATCAACCTATACCTACATCCCCTCTTGTTTTGACTTAGAAATTTTCAATTGAATACACGTTGACTTGCCTTGGTCTATAGGATTGTCATGAACCTATACCTACATCCCCTCTTGTTTGGACTTAGAAATTTTCAATTGAATACACGTTGACTTGCATTGGTCTATAGGATTCTAATCTACCTATATCCACATCCCCTCTTGTTTGGACTTAGAAATTTTCAATTGAATACACGTTGACTTGACTTGGTCTATAGGATTCTCATCTACCTATACCCACATCCCCTCTTGTTTGGACTTTGTATTTTTCAATTGAATACACGTTGACTTGCCTTGGTCTATAGGATTCTCATCAACCTATACCTACATCCCCTCTTGTTTTGACTTAGAAATTTTCAATTGAATAAACTCTGAGATGCCTTTGTCTATAGGATTCTCATCTACCTATACCTTCATCCCCTCTTGTTTGGACTTAGAAATTTTCAATTGAATACACGTTGACTTGACTTGGTCTATAGGATTCTCATCTACCTATACCTACATCCCCTCTTGTTTTGACTTGGAAATTTTCAATTGAATAAACTCTGAGATGCCTTTGTCTATAGGATTCTCATCTACCTATACCTTCATCCCCTCTTGTTTGGACTTAGAAATTTTCAAGTGAATACACGTTGACTTGCCTTGGTCTATAGGATTCTCATCTACCTATACCCACATCCCCTCTTGTTTGGACTTAGAAATTTTCAAGTGAATACACGTTGACTTGCCTTGGTCTATAGGATTCTCATCTACCTATACCCACATCCCCTCTTGTTTGGACTTAGAAATTTTCAAGTGAATACACGTTGACTTGCCTTGGTCTATAGGATTCTCATCTACCTATACCCACATCCCCTCTTGTTTGGACTTAGAAATTTTCAAGTGAATACACGTTGACTTGCCTTGGTCTATAGGATTCTCATCTACCTATACCCACATCCCCTCTTGTTTGGACTTAGAAATTTTCAAGTGAATACACGTTGACTTGCCTTGGTCTATAGGATTCTCATCTACCTATACCCACATCCCCTCTTGTTTGGACTTAGAAATTTTCAAGTGAATACACGTTGACTTGCCTTGGTCTATAGGATTCTCATCTACCTATACCCACATCCCCTCTTGTTTGGACTTAGAAATTTTCAAGTGAATACACGTTGACTTGCCTTGGTCTATAGGATTCTCATCTACCTATACCCACATCCCCTCTTGTTTGGACTTTGAATTTTTCAATTGAATACACGTTGACTTGCCTTGGTCTATAGGATTCTCATCTACCTATACCTACATCCCCTCTTGTTTGGACTTAGAAATTTTCAAGTGAATACACGTTTACTTGCCTTGGTCTATAGGATTCTCATCTACCTATATCCACATCCCCTCTTGTTTGGACTTAGAAATTTTCAATTGAATACACGTTTACTTGCCTTGGTCTATAGGATTCTCATCTACCTATATCCACATCCCCTCTTGTTTGGACTTAGAAATTTTCAAGTGAATACACGTTTACTTGCCTTGGTCTATAGGATTGTCATCAACCTATACCTACATCCCCTCTTGTTTGGACTTAGAAATTTTCAATTGAATACACGTTGACTTGCCTTGGTCTATAGGATTGTCATCAACCTATACCCACATCCCCTCTTGTTTGGACTTTGAATTTTTCAATTGAATACACGTTGACTTGCCTTGGTCTATAGGATTCTCATCAACCTATACCTACATCCCCTCTTGTTTTGACTTAGAAATTTTCAATTGAATAAACTCTGAGATGCCTTTGTCTATAGGATTCTCATCTACCTATACCTTCATCCCCTCTTGTTTGGACTTAGAAATTTTCAAGTGAATACACGTTGACTTGACTTGGTCTATAGGGTTCTCATCTACCTATACCTACATCCCCTCTTGTTTTGACTTGGAAATTTTCAATTGAATAAACTCTGAGATGCCTTTGTCTATAGGATTCTCATCTACCTATATCCACATCCCCTCTTGTTTGGACTTAGAAATTTTCAATTGAATACACGTTGACTTGCCTTGGTCTATAGGATTGTCATCAACCTATACCTACATCCCCTCTTGTTTGGACTTAGAAATTTTCAATTGAATACACGTTGACTTGCATTGGTCTATAGGATTGTCATCAACCTATACCTACATCCCCTCTTGTTTGGACTTAGAAATTTTCAATTGAATACACGTTGACTTGCCTTGGTCTATAGGATTGTCATCAACCTATACCTTCATCCCCTCTTGTTTGGACTTAGAAATTTTCAATTGAATACACGTTGACTTGCCTTGGTCTATAGGATTGTCATCAACCTATACCTACATCCCCTCTTGTTTGGACTTAGAAATTTTCAATTGAATACACGTTGACTTGCATTGGTCTATAGGATTCTCATCTACCTATATCCACATCCCCTCTTGTTTGGACTTAGAAATTTTCAAGTGAATACACGTTGACTTGCCTTGGTCTATAGGATTCTCATCAACCTATACCTACATCCCCTCTTGTTTGACTTAGAAATTTTCAATTGAATACACGTTGACTTGCCTTGGTCTATAGGATTGTCATGAACCTATACCTACATCCCCTCTTGTTTGGACTTAGAAATTTTCAATTGAATACACGTTGACTTGCATTGGTCTATAGGATTCTCATCTACCTATATCCACATCCCCTCTTGTTTGGACTTAGAAATTTTCAATTAAATACACGTTGACTTGACTTGGTCTATAGGATTCTCATCTACCTATACCCACATCCCCTCTTGTTTGGACTTAGAAATTTTCAAGTGAATACACGTTGACTTGCCTTGGTCTATAGGATTCTCATCTACCTATACCTACATCCCCTCTTGTTTGGACTTAGAAATTTTCAATTGAATACACGTTGACTTGACTTGGTCTATAGGATTCTCATCTACCTATACCCACATCCCCTCTTGTTTGGACTTTGAATTTTTCAATTGAATACACGTTGACTTGCCTTGGTCTATAGGATTCTCATCAACCTATACCTACATCCCCTCTTGTTTTGACTTAGAAATTTTCAATTGAATAAACTCTGAGATGCCTTTGTCTATAGGATTCTCATCTACCTATACCTTCATCCCCTCTTGTTTGGACTTAGAAATTTTCAAGTGAATACACGTTGACTTGCCTTGGTCTATAGGATTCTCATCTACCTATACCCACATCCCCTCTTGTTTGGACTTAGAAATTTTCAAGTGAATACACGTTGACTTGCCTTGGTCTATAGGATTCTCATCTACCTATACCCACATCCCCTCTTGTTTGGACTTAGAAATTTTCAAGTGAATACACGTTGACTTGCCTTGGTCTATAGGATTCTCATCTACCTATACCCACATCCCCTCTTGTTTGGACTTAGAAATTTTCAAGTGAATACACGTTGACTTGCCTTGGTCTATAGGATTCTCATCTACCTATACCCACATCCCCTCTTGTTTGGACTTAGAAATTTTCAAGTGAATACACGTTGACTTGCCTTGGTCTATAGGATTCTCATCTACCTATACCCACATCCCCTCTTGTTTGGACTTAGAAATTTTCAAGTGAATACACGTTGACTTGCCTTGGTCTATAGGATTCTCATCTACCTATACCCACATCCCCTCTTGTTTGGACTTAGAAATTTTCAAGTGAATACACGTTGACTTGCCTTGGTCTATAGGATTCTCATCTACCTATACCCACATCCCCTCTTGTTTGGACTTAGAAATTTTCAAGTGAATACACGTTGACTTGCCTTGGTCTATAGGATTCTCATCTACCTATACCCACATCCCCTCTTGTTTGGACTTAGAAATTTTCAATTGAATACACGTTGACTTGACTTGGTCTATAGGATTGTCATCTCCCTATACCTACATCCCCTCTTGTTTGGACTTAGAAATTTTCAATTGAATACACGTTGACTTGACTTGGTCTATAGGATTCTCATCTACCTATACCCACATCCCCTCTTGTTTGGACTTTGAATTTTTCAATTGAATACACGTTGACTTGCCTTGGTCTATAGGATTCTCATCTACCTATACCTACATCCCCTCTTGTTTGGA
Source organism: Euprymna scolopes (assembly GCF_053919585.1). Classification (NCBI taxonomy): domain Eukaryota; kingdom Metazoa; phylum Mollusca; class Cephalopoda; order Sepiida; family Sepiolidae; genus Euprymna; species Euprymna scolopes. The sequence continues at coordinate 1,335,611 of NC_136527.1, forward strand.
CTTAGAAATTTTCAAGTGAATACACGTTTACTTGCCTTGGTCTATAGGATTCTCATCTACCTATATCCACATCCCCTCTTGTTTGGACTTAGAAATTTTCAATTGAATACACGTTTACTTGCCTTGGTCTATAGGATTCTCATCTACCTATATCCACATCCCCTCTTGTTTGGACTTAGAAATTTTCAAGTGAATACACGTTTACTTGCCTTGGTCTATAGGATTGTCATCAACCTATACCTACATCCCCTCTTGTTTGGACTTAGAAATTTTCAATTGAATACACGTTGACTTGCCTTGGTCTATAAAATTGTCATAAACCTATACCTACATCCCCTCTTGTTTGGACTTAGAAATTTTCAATTGAATACACGTTGACTTGCATTGGTCTATAGGATTGTCATCAACCTATACCTACATCCCCTCTTGTTTGGACTTAGAAATTTTCAATTGAATACACGTTGACTTGCATTGGTCTATAGGATTCTCATCTACCTATATCCACATCCCCTCTTGTTTGGACTTAGAAATTTTCAAGTGAATACACGTTGACTTGCCTTGGTCTATAGGATTCTCATCTACCTATACCTACATCCCCTCTTGTTTGGACTTAGAAATTTTCAATTGAATACACGTTGACTTGACTTGGTCTATAGGATTCTCATCTACCTATACCCACATCCCCTCTTGTTTGGACTTTGAATTTTTCAATTGAATACACGTTGACTTGCCTTGGTCTATAGGATTCTCATCAACCTATACCTACATCCCCTCTTGTTTTGACTTAGAAATTTTCAATTGAATAAACTCTGAGATGCCTTTGTCTATAGGATTCTCATCTACCTATACCTTCATCCCCTCTTGTTTGGACTTAGAAATTTTCAAGTGAATACACGTTGACTTGACTTGGTCTATAGGATTCTCATCTACCTATACCTACATCCCCTCTTGTTTTGACTTGGAAATTTTCAATTGAATAAACTCTGAGATGCCTTTGTCTATAGGATTCTCATCTACCTATATCCACATCCCCTCTTGTTTGGACTTAGAAATTTTCAAGTGAATACACGTTGACTTGCCTTGGTCTATAGGATTCTCATCTACCTATACCTACATCCCCTCTTGTTTGGACTTTGAATTTTTCAATTGAATACACGTTGACTTGCCTTGGTCTATAGGATTCTCATCAACCTATACCTACATCCCCTCTTGTTTTGACTTAGAAATTTTCAATTGAATAAACTCTGAGATGCCTTTGTCTATAGGATTCTCATCTACCTATACCTTCATCCCCTCTTGTTTGGACTTAGAAATTTTCAAGTGAATACACGTTGACTTGACTTGGTCTATAGGATTCTCATCTACCTATACCTACATCCCCTCTTGTTTTGACTTGGAAATTTTCAATTGAATAAACTCTGAGATGCCTTTGTCTATAGGATTCTCATCTACCTATATCCACATCCCCTCTTGTTTGGACTTAGAAATTTTCAAGTGAATACACGTTGACTTGCCTTGATCTATAGGATTCTCATCTACCTATACCTACATCCCCTCTTGTTTGGACTTTGAATTTTTCAATTGAATACACGTTGACTTGCCTTGGTCTATAGGATTCTCATCAACCTATACCTACATCCCCTCTTGTTTTGACTTAGAAATTTTCAATTGAATACACGTTGACTTGCCTTGGTCTATAGGATTGTCATGAACCTATACCTACATCCCCTCTTGTTTGGACTTAGAAATTTTCAATTGAATAAACTCTGAGATGCCTTTGTCTATAGGATTCTCATCTACCTATACCCACATCCCCTCTTGTTTGGACTTAGAAATTTTCAATTGAATACACGTTGACTTGCATTGGTCTATAGGATTGTCATCAACCTATACCTACATCCCCTCTTGTTTGGACTTAGAAATTTTCAATTGAATACACGTTGACTTGCATTGGTCTATAGGATTCTCATCTACCTATATCCACATCCCCTCTTGTTTGGACTTAGAAATTTTCAAGTGAATACACGTTGACTTGCCTTGGTCTATAGGATTCTCATCTACCTATACCTACATCCCCTCTTGTTTGGACTTAGAAATTTTCAATTGAATACACGTTGACTTGACTTGGTCTATAGGATTCTCATCTACCTATACCCACATCCCCTCTTGTTTGGACTTTGAATTTTTCAATTGAATACACGTTGACTTGCCTTGGTCTATAGGATTCTCATCAACCTATACCTACATCCCCTCTTGTTTTGACTTAGAAATTTTCAATTGAATAAACTCTGAGATGCCTTTGTCTATAGGATTCTCATCTACCTATACCTTCATCCCCTCTTGTTTGGACTTAGAAATTTTCAAGTGAATACACGTTGACTTGACTTGGTCTATAGGATTCTCATCTACCTATACCTACATCCCCTCTTGTTTTGACTTGGAAATTTTCAATTGAATAAACTCTGAGATGCCTTTGTCTATAGGATTCTCATCTACCTATATCCACATCCCCTCTTGTTTGGACTTAGAAATTTTCAAGTGAATACACGTTGACTTGCCTTGGTCTATAGGATTCTCATCTACCTATACCTACATCCCCTCTTGTTTGGACTTTGAATTTTTCAATTGAATACACGTTGACTTGCCTTGGTCTATAGGATTCTCATCAACCTATACCTACATCCCCTCTTGTTTTGACTTAGAAATTTTCAATTGAATACACGTTGACTTGCCTTGGTCTATAGGATTGTCATGAACCTATACCTACATCCCCTCTTGTTTGGACTTAGAAATTTTCAATTGAATACACGTTGACTTGCATTGGTCTATAGGATTCTCATCTACCTATATCCACATCCCCTCTTGTTTGGACTTAGAAATTTTCAATTGAATACACGTTGACTTGACTTGGTCTATAGGATTCTCATCTACCTATACCCACATCCCCTCTTGTTTGGACTTTGAATTTTTCAATTGAATACACGTTGACTTGCCTTGGTCTATAGGATTCTCATCAACCTATACCTACATCCCCTCTTGTTTTGACTTAGAAATTTTCAATTGAATAAACTCTGAGATGCCTTTGTCTATAGGATTCTCATCTACCTATACCTTCATCCCCTCTTGTTTGGACTTAGAAATTTTCAAGTGAATACACGTTGACTTGACTTGGTCTATAGGATTCTCATCTACCTATACCTACATCCCCTCTTGTTTTGACTTGGAAATTTTCAATTGAATAAACTCTGAGATGCCTTTGTCTATAGGATTCTCATCTACCTATACCTTCATCCCCTCTTGTTTGGACTTAGAAATTTTCAAGTGAATACACGTTGACTTGCCTTGGTCTATAGGATTCTCATCTACCTATACCCACATCCCCTCTTGTTTGGACTTAGAAATTTTCAATTGAATACACGTTGACTTGCCTTGGTCTATAGGATTCTCATCAACCTATACCCACATCCCCTCTTGTTTGGACTTAGAAATTTTCAATTGAATACACGTTGACTTGCCTTGGTCTATAGGATTCTCATCAACCTATACCCACATCCCCTCTTGTTTGGACTTAGAAATTTTCAAGTGAATACACGTTGAATTGCCTTGGTCTATAGGATTCTCATCTACCTATACCCACATCCCCTCTTGTTTGGACTTAGAAATTTTCAATTGAATACACGTTGACTTGCCTTGGTCTATAGGATTCTCATCTACCTATACCCACATCCCCTCTTGTTTGGGCTTAGAAATTTTCAATTGAATACAGTCTGATATGACTTGTTCTATAGGATGATCAGCTACCTATACCTACATCCCCTCTTGTTTGGACTTAGAAATTTTTAATTGAATACACGTTGACTTTCTTTGGTCTATAGGATTCACATCTCCCTATACCTACATCCCCTCTTGTTTGTACTTAGAAATTTTCAAGTGAATACACGCTGAGATGACTTGGTCTATAGGATTCTCATCTACCTATACCCACATCCCCTCTTGTTTGGACTTAGAAATTTTCAAGTGAATACACGTTGACTTGACTTGGTCTATAGGATTCTCATCTACCTATACCTACATCCCCTCTTGTTTTGACTTGGAAATTTTCAATTGAATAAACTCTGAGATGCCTTTGTCTATAGGATTCTCATCTACCTATATCCACATCCCCTCTTGTTTGGACTTAGAAATTTTAAATTGAATACACGTTGACTTGCCTTGGTCTATAGGATTGTCATCAACCTATACCTACATCCCCTCTTGTTTGGACTTAGAAATTTTCAATTGAATACACGTTGACTTGCATTGGTCTATAGGATTCTCATCTACCTATATCCACATCCCCTCTTGTTTGGACTTAGAAATTTTCAAGTGAATACACGTTGACTTGCCTTGGTCTATAGGATTCTCATCTACCTATACCTACATCCCCTCTTGTTTGGACTTTGAATTTTTCAATTGAATACACGTTGACTTGCCTTGGTCTATAGGATTCTCATCAACCTATACCTACATCCCCTCTTGTTTTGACTTAGAAATTTTCAATTGAATACACGTTGACTTGCCTTGGTCTATAGGATTGTCATGAACCTATACCTACATCCCCTCTTGTTTGGACTTAGAAATTTTCAATTGAATACACGTTGACTTGCATTGGGCTATAGGATTCTAATCTACCTATATCCACATCCCCTCTTGTTTGGACTTAGAAATTTTCAATTGAATACACGTTGACTTGACTTGGTCTATAGGATTCTCATCTACCTATACCCACATCCCCTCTTGTTTGGACTTTGTATTTTTCAATTGAATACACGTTGACTTGCCTTGGTCTATAGGATTCTCATCAACCTATACCTACATCCCCTCTTGTTTTGACTTAGAAATTTTCAATTGAATAAACTCTGAGATGCCTTTGTCTATAGGATTCTCATCTACCTATACCTTCATCCCCTCTTGTTTGGACTTAGAAATTTTCAATTGAATACACGTTGACTTGACTTGGTCTATAGGATTCTCATCTACCTATACCTACATCCCCTCTTGTTTTGACTTGGAAATTTTCAATTGAATAAACTCTGAGATGCCTTTGTCTATAGGATTCTCATCTACCTATACCTTCATCCCCTCTTGTTTGGACTTAGAAATTTTCAAGTGAATACACGTTGACTTGCCTTGGTCTATAGGATTCTCATCTACCTATACCCACATCCCCTCTTGTTTGGACTTAGAAATTTTCAAGTGAATACACGTTGACTTGCCTTGGTCTATAGGATTCTCATCTACCTATACCCACATCCCCTCTTGTTTGGACTTAGAAATTTTCAAGTGAATACACGTTGACTTGCCTTGGTCTATAGGATTCTCATCTACCTATACCCACATCCCCTCTTGTTTGGACTTAGAAATTTTCAAGTGAATACACGTTGACTTGCCTTGGTCTATAGGATTCTCATCTACCTATACCCACATCCCCTCTTGTTTGGACTTAGAAATTTTCAAGTGAATACACGTTGACTTGCCTTGGTCTATAGGATTCTCATCTACCTATACCCACATCCCCTCTTGTTTGGACTTAGAAATTTTCAAGTGAATACACGTTGACTTGCCTTGGTCTATAGGATTCTCATCTACCTATACCCACATCCCCTCTTGTTTGGACTTAGAAATTTTCAAGTGAATACACGTTGACTTGCCTTGGTCTATAGGATTCTCATCTACCTATACCCACATCCCCTCTTGTTTGGACTTTGAATTTTTCAATTGAATACACGTTGACTTGCCTTGGTCTATAGGATTCTCATCTACCTATACCTACATCCCCTCTTGTTTGGACTTAGAAATTTTCAAGTGAATACACGTTTACTTGCCTTGGTCTATAGGATTGTCATCAACCTATACCTACATCCCCTCTTGTTTGGACTTAGAAATTTTCAATTGAATACACGTTGACTTGCCTTGGTCTATAGGATTGTCATCAACCTATACCTACATCCCCTCTTGTTTGGACTTAGAAATTTTCAATTGAATACACGTTGACTTGCATTGGTCTATAGGATTGTCATCAACCTATACCTACATCCCCTCTTGTTTGGACTTAGAAATTTTCAATTGAATACACGTTGACTTGCATTGGTCTATAGGATTCTCATCTACCTATATCCACATCCCCTCTTGTTTGGACTTAGAAATTTTCAAGTGAATACACGTTGACTTGCCTTGGTCTATAGGATTCTCATCTACCTATACCTACATCCCCTCTTGTTTGGACTTAGAAATTTTCAATTGAATACACGTTGACTTGACTTGGTCTATAGGATTCTCATCTACCTATACCCACATCCCCTCTTGTTTGGACTTTGAATTTTTCAATTGAATACACGTTGACTTGCCTTGGTCTATAGGATTCTCATCAACCTATACCTACATCCCCTCTTGTTTTGACTTAGAAATTTTCAATTGAATAAACTCTGAGATGCCTTTGTCTATAGGATTCTCATCTACCTATACCTTCATCCCCTCTTGTTTGGACTTAGAAATTTTCAAGTGAATACACGTTGACTTGACTTGGTCTATAGGATTCTCATCTACCTATACCTACATCCCCTCTTGTTTTGACTTGGAAATTTTCAATTGAATAAACTCTGAGATGCCTTTGTCTATAGGATTCTCATCTACCTATATCCACATCCCCTCTTGTTTGGACTTAGAAATTTTCAAGTGAATACACGTTGACTTGCCTTGGTCTATAGGATTCTCATCTACCTATACCTACATCCCCTCTTGTTTGGACTTTGAATTTTTCAATTGAATACACGTTGACTTGCCTTGGTCTATAGGATTCTCATCAACCTATACCTACATCCCCTCTTGTTTTGACTTAGAAATTTTCAATTGAATAAACTCTGAGATGCCTTTGTCTATAGGATTCTCATCTACCTATACCTTTATCCCCTCTTGTTTGGACTTAGAAATTTTCAAGTGAATACACGTTGACTTGACTTGGTCTATAGGATTCTCATCTACCTATACCTACATCCCCTCTTGTTTTGACTTGGAAATTTTCAATTGAATAAACTCTGAGATGCCTTTGTCTATAGGATTCTCATCTACCTATATCCACATCCCCTCTTGTTTGGACTTAGAAATTTTCAAGTGAATACACGTTGACTTGCCTTGATCTATAGGATTCTCATCTACCTATACCTACATCCCCTCTTGTTTGGACTTTGAATTTTTCAATTGAATACACGTTGACTTGCCTTGGTCTATAGGATTCTCATCAACCTATACCTACATCCCCTCTTGTTTTGACTTAGAAATTTTCAATTGAATACACGTTGACTTGCCTTGGTCTATAGGATTGTCATGAACCTATACCTACATCCCCTCTTGTTTGGACTTAGAAATTTTCAATTGAATAAACTCTGAGATGCCTTTGTCTATAGGATTCTCATCTACCTATACCCACATCCCCTCTTGTTTGGACTTAGAAATTTTCAATTGAATACACGTTGACTTGCATTGGTCTATAGGATTGTCATCAACCTATACCTACATCCCCTCTTGTTTGGACTTAGAAATTTTCAATTGAATACACGTTGACTTGCATTGGTCTATAGGATTCTCATCTACCTATATCCACATCCCCTCTTGTTTGGACTTAGAAATTTTCAAGTGAATACACGTTGACTTGCCTTGGTCTATAGGATTCTCATCTACCTATACCTACATCCCCTCTTGTTTGGACTTAGAAATTTTCAATTGAATACACGTTGACTTGACTTGGTCTATAGGATTCTTATCTACCTATACCCACATCCCCTCTTGTTTGGACTTTGAATTTTTCAATTGAATACACGTTGACTTGCCTTGGTCTATAGGATTCTCATCAACCTATATTTACATCCCCTCTTGTTTTGACTTAGAAATTTTCAATTGAATAAACTCTGAGATGCCTTTGTCTATAGGATTCTCATCTACCTATACCTTCATCCCCTCTTGTTTGGACTTAGAAATTTTCAAGTGAATACACGTTGACTTGACTTGGTCTATAGGATTCTTATCTACCTATACCTACATCCCCTCTTGTTTTGACTTGGAAATTTTCAATTGAATAAACTCTGAGATGCCTTTGTCTATAGGATTCTCATCTACCTATATCCACATCCCCTCTTGTTTGGACTTAGAAATTTTCAAGTGAATACACGTTGACTTGCCTTGGTCTATAGGATTCTCATCTACCTATACCTACATCCCCTCTTGTTTGGACTTTGAATTTTTCAATTGAATACACGTTGACTTGCCTTGGTCTATAGGATTCTCATCAACCTATACCTACATCCCCTCTTGTTTTGACTTAGAAATTTTCAATTGAATACACGTTGACTTGCCTTGGTCTATAGGATTGTCATGAACCTATACCTACATCCCCTCTTGTTTGGACTTAGAAATTTTCAATTGAATACACGTTGACTTGCATTGGTCTATAGGATTCTCATCTACCTATATCCACATCCCCTCTTGTTTGGACTTAGAAATTTTCAATTGAATACACGTTGACTTGACTTGGTCTATAGGATTCTCATCTACCTATACCCACATCCCCTCTTGTTTGGACTTTGAATTTTTCAATTGAATACACGTTGACTTGCCTTGGTCTATAGGATTCTCATCAACCTATACCTACATCCCCTCTTGTTTTGACTTAGAAATTTTCAATTGAATAAACTCTTAGATGCCTTTGTCTATAGGATTCTCATCTACCTATACCTTCATCCCCTCTTGTTTGGACTTAGAAATTTTCAAGTGAATACACGTTGACTTGACTTGGTCTATAGGATTCTCATCTACCTATACCTACATCCCCTCTTGTTTTGACTTGGAAATTTTCAATTGAATAAACTCTGAGATGCCTTTGTCTATAGGATTCTCATCTACCTATACCTTCATCCCCTTTTGTTTGGACTTAGAAATTTTCAAGTGAATACACGTTGACTTGCCTTGGTCTATAGGATTCTCATCTACCTATACCCACATCCCCTCTTGTTTGGACTTAGAAATTTTCAATTGAATACACGTTGACTTGCCTTGGTCTATAGGATTCTCATCAACCTATACGCACATCCCCTCTTGTTTGGACTTAGAAATTTTCAATTGAATACACGTTGACTTGCCTTGGTCTATAGGATTCTCATCAACCTATACCCACATCCCCTCTTGTTTGGACTTAGAAATTTTCAAGTGAATACACGTTGACTTGCCTTGGTCTATAGGATTCTCATCTACCTATACCCACATCCCCTCTTGTTTGGACTTAGAAATTTTCAATTGAATACACGTTGACTTGCCTTGGTCTATAGGATTCTCATCTACCTATACCCACATCCCCTCTTGTTTGGACTTAGAAATTTTCAATTGAATACAGTCTGATATGACTTGTTCTATAGGATGATCAGCTACCTATACCTACATCCCCTCTTGTTTGGACTTAGAAATTTTTAATTGAATACACGTTGACTTTCTTTGGTCTATAGGATTCACATCTCCCTATACCTACATCCCCTCTTGTTTGTACTTAGAAATTTTCAATTGAATACACGCTGAGATGACTTGGTCTATAGGATTCTCATCTACCTATACCCACATCCCCTCTTGTTTGGACTTAGAAATTTTCAAGTGAATACACGTTGACTTGGCTTTGTCTATAGGATTCTCACCTACCTATACCTTCATCCCCTCTTGTTTGGACTTAGAAATTTTCAATTGAATACACGTTGACTTGCCTTGGTCTATAGGATTCTCATCTACCTATACCCACATCCCCTCTTGTTTGGACTTAGAAATTTTCAAGTGAATACACGTTGACTTGCCTTGGTCTATAGGATTCTCATCTACCTATACCTACATCCCCTCTTGTTTGGACTTAGAAATTTTCAAGTGAATACACGTTTACTTGCCTTGGTCTATAGGATTCTCATCTACCTATATCCACATCCCCTCTTGTTTGGACTTAGAAATTTTCAATTGAATACACGTTTACTTGCCTTGGTCTATAGGATTCTCATCTACCTATATCCACATCCCCTCTTGTTTGGACTTAGAAATTTTCAAGTGAATACACGTTTACTTGCCTTGGTCTATAGGATTGTCATCAACCTATACCTACATCCCCTCTTGTTTGGACTTAGAAATTTTCAATTGAATACACGTTGACTTGCCTTGGTCTATAGGATTGTCATCAACCTATACCTACATCCCCTCTTGTTTGGACTTAGAAATTTTCAATTGAATACACGTTGACTTGACTTGGTCTATAGGATTCTCATCTACCTATACCCACATCCCCTCTTGTTTGGACTTTGAATTTTTCAATTGAATACACGTTGACTTGCCTTGGTCTATAGGATTCTCATCAACCTATACCCACATCCCCTCTTGTTTTGACTTAGAAATTTTCAATTGAATAAACTCTGAGATGCCTTTGTCTATAGGATTCTCATCTACCTATACCTTCATCCCCTCTTGTTTGGACTTAGAAATTTTCAAGTGAATACATCTTGACTTGACTTGGTCTATAGGATTCTCATCTACCTATACCTACATCCCCTCTTGTTTTGACTTGGAAATTTTCAATTGAATAAACTCTGAGATGCCTTTGTCTATAGGATTCTCATCTACCTATATCCACATCCCCTCTTGTTTGGACTTAGAAATTTTAAATTGAATACACGTTGACTTGCCTTGGTCTATAGGATTGTCATCAACCTATACCTACATCCCCTCTTGTTTGGACTTAGAAATTTTCAATTGAATACACGTTGACTTGCATTGGTCTATAGGATTCTCATCTACCTATATCCACATCCCCTCTTGTTTGGACTTAGAAATTTTCAAGTGAATACACGTTGACTTGCCTTGGTCTATAGGATTCTCATCTACCTATACCTACATCCCCTCTTGTTTGGACTTTGAATTTTTCAATTGAATACACGTTGACTTGCCTTGGTCTATAGGATTCTCATCAACCTATACCTACATCCCCTCTTGTTTTGACTTAGAAATTTTCAATTGAATACACGTTGACTTGCCTTGGTCTATAGGATTGTCATGAACCTATACCTACATCCCCTCTTGTTTGGACTTAGAAATTTTCAATTGAATACACGTTGACTTGCATTGGTCTATAGGATTCTCATCTACCTATATCCACATCCCCTCTTGTTTGGACTTAGAAATTTTCAATTGAATACACGTTGACTTGACTTGGTCTATAGGATTCTCATCTACCTATACCCACATCCCCTCTTGTTTGGACTTTGAATTTTTCAATTGAATACACGTTGACTTGCCTTGGTCTATAGGATTCTCATCAACCTATACCTACATCCCCTCTTGTTTTGACTTAGAAATTTTCAATTGAATAAACTCTTAGATGCCTTTGTCTATAGGATTCTCATCTACCTATACCTTCATCCCCTCTTGTTTGGACTTAGAAATTTTCAAGTGAATACACGTTGACTTGACTTGGTCTATAGGATTCTCATCTACCTATACCTACATCCCCTCTTGTTTTGACTTGGAAATTTTCAATTGAATAAACTCTGAGATGCCTTTGTCTATAGGATTCTCATCTACCTATACCTTCATCCCCTTTTGTTTGGACTTAGAAATTTTCAAGTGAATACACGTTGACTTGCCTTGGTCTATAGGATTCTCATCTACCTATACCCACATCCCCTCTTGTTTGGACTTAGAAATTTTCAATTGAATACACGTTGACTTGCCTTGGTCTATAGGATTCTCATCAACCTATACGCACATCCCCTCTTGTTTGGACTTAGAAATTTTCAATTGAATACACGTTGACTTGCCTTGGTCTATAGGATTCTCATCAACCTATACCCACATCCCCTCTTGTTTGGACTTAGAAATTTTCAAGTGAATACACGTTGACTTGCCTTGGTCTATAGGATTCTCATCTACCTATACCCACATCCCCTCTTGTTTGGACTTAGAAATTTTCAATTGAATACACGTTGACTTGCCTTGGTCTATAGGATTCTCATCTACCTATACCCACATCCCCTCTTGTTTGGACTTAGAAATTTTCAATTGAATACAGTCTGATATGACTTGTTCTATAGGATGATCAGCTACCTATACCTACATCCCCTCTTGTTTGGACTTAGAAATTTTTAATTGAATACACGTTGACTTTCTTTGGTCTATAGGATTCACATCTCCCTATACCTACATCCCCTCTTGTTTGTACTTAGAAATTTTCAATTGAATACACGCTGAGATGACTTGGTCTATAGGATTCTCATCTACCTATACCCACATCCCCTCTTGTTTGGACTTAGAAATTTTCAAGTGAATACACGTTGACTTGGCTTTGTCTATAGGATTCTCACCTACCTATACCTTCATCCCCTCTTGTTTGGACTTAGAAATTTTCAATTGAATACACGTTGACTTGCCTTGGTCTATAGGATTCTCATCTACCTATACCCACATCCCCTCTTGTTTGGACTTAGAAATTTTCAAGTGAATACACGTTGACTTGCCTTGGTCTATAGGATTCTCATCTACCTATACCTACATCCCCTCTTGTTTGGACTTAGAAATTTTCAAGTGAATACACGTTTACTTGCCTTGGTCTATAGGATTCTCATCTACCTATATCCACATCCCCTCTTGTTTGGACTTAGAAATTTTCAATTGAATACACGTTTACTTGCCTTGGTCTATAGGATTCTCATCTACCTATATCCACATCCCCTCTTGTTTGGACTTAGAAATTTTCAAGTGAATACACGTTTACTTGCCTTGGTCTATAGGATTGTCATCAACCTATACCTACATCCCCTCTTGTTTGGACTTAGAAATTTTCAATTGAATACACGTTGACTTGCCTTGGTCTATAGGATTGTCATCAACCTATACCTACATCCCCTCTTGTTTGGACTTAGAAATTTTCAATTGAATACACGTTGACTTGACTTGGTCTATAGGATTCTCATCTACCTATACCCACATCCCCTCTTGTTTGGACTTTGAATTTTTCAATTGAATACACGTTGACTTGCCTTGGTCTATAGGATTCTCATCAACCTATACCCACATCCCCTCTTGTTTTGACTTAGAAATTTTCAATTGAATAAACTCTGAGATGCCTTTGTCTATAGGATTCTCATCTACCTATACCTTCATCCCCTCTTGTTTGGACTTAGAAATTTTCAAGTGAATACATCTTGACTTGACTTGGTCTATAGGATTCTCATCTACCTATACCTACATCCCCTCTTGTTTTGACTTGGAAATTTTCAATTGAATAAACTCTGAGATGCCTTTGTCTATAGGATTCTCATCTACCTATATCCACATCCCCTCTTGTTTGGACTTAGAAATTTTAAATTGAATACACGTTGACTTGCCTTGGTCTATAGGATTGTCATCAACCTATACCTACATCCCCTCTTGTTTGGACTTAGAAATTTTCAATTGAATACACGTTGACTTGCATTGGTCTATAGGATTCTCATCTACCTATATCCACATCCCCTCTTGTTTGGACTTAGAAATTTTCAAGTGAATACACGTTGACTTGCCTTGGTCTATAGGATTCTCATCTACCTATACCTACATCCCCTCTTGTTTGGACTTTGAATTTTTCAATTGAATACACGTTGACTTGCCTTGGTCTATAGGATTCTCATCAACCTATACCTACATCCCCTCTTGTTTTGACTTAGAAATTTTCAATTGAATACACGTTGACTTGCCTTGGTCTATAGGATTGTCATGAACCTATACCTACATCCCCTCTTGTTTGGACTTAGAAATTTTCAATTGAATACACGTTGACTTGCATTGGTCTATAGGATTCTAATCTACCTATATCCACATCCCCTCTTGTTTGGACTTAGAAATTTTCAATTGAATACACGTTGACTTGACTTGGTCTATAGGATTCTCATCTACCTATACCCACATCCCCTCTTGTTTGGACTTTGTATTTTTCAATTGAATACACGTTGACTTGCCTTGGTCTATAGGATTCTCATCAACCTATACCTACATCCCCTCTTGTTTTGACTTAGAAATTTTCAATTGAATAAACTCTGAGATGCCTTTGTCTATAGGATTCTCATCTACCTATACCTTCATCCCCTCTTGTTTGGACTTAGAAATTTTCAATTGAATACACGTTGACTTGACTTGGTCTATAGGATTCTCATCTACCTATACCTACATCCCCTCTTGTTTTGACTTGGAAATTTTCAATTGAATAAACTCTGAGATGCCTTTGTCTATAGGATTCTCATCTACCTATACCTTCATCCCCTCTTGTTTGGACTTAGAAATTTTCAAGTGAATACACGTTGACTTGCCTTGGTCTATAGGATTCTCATCTACCTATACCCACATCCCCTCTTGTTTGGACTTAGAAATTTTCAAGTGAATACACGTTGACTTGCCTTGGTCTATAGGATTCTCATCTACCTATACCCACATCCCCTCTTGTTTGGACTTAGAAATTTTCAAGTGAATACACGTTGACTTGCCTTGGTCTATAGGATTCTCATCTACCTATACCCACATCCCCTCTTGTTTGGACTTAGAAATTTTCAAGTGAATACACGTTGACTTGCCTTGGTCTATAGGATTCTCATCTACCTATACCCACATCCCCTCTTGTTTGGACTTAGAAATTTTCAAGTGAATACACGTTGACTTGCCTTGGTCTATAGGATTCTCATCTACCTATACCCACATCCCCTCTTGTTTGGACTTAGAAATTTTCAAGTGAATACACGTTGACTTGCCTTGGTCTATAGGATTCTCATCTACCTATACCCACATCCCCTCTTGTTTGGACTTAGAAATTTTCAAGTGAATACACGTTGACTTGCCTTGGTCTATAGGATTCTCATCTACCTATACCCACATCCCCTCTTGTTTGGACTTTGAATTTTTCAATTGAATACACGTTGACTTGCCTTGGTCTATAGGATTCTCATCTACCTATACCTACATCCCCTCTTGTTTGGACTTAGAAATTTTCAAGTGAATACACGTTTACTTGCCTTGGTCTATAGGATTCTCATCTACCTATATCCACATCCCCTCTTGTTTGGACTTAGAAATTTTCAATTGAATACACGTTTACTTGCCTTGGTCTATAGGATTCTCATCTACCTTTATCCACATCCCCTCTTGTTTGGACTTAGAAATTTTCAAGTGAATACACGTTTACTTGCCTTGGTCTATAGGATTGTCATCAACCTATACCTACATCCCCTCTTGTTTGGACTTAGAAATTTTCAATTGAATACACGTTGACTTGCCTTGGTCTATAGGATTGTCATCAACCTATACCCACATCCCCTCTTGTTTGGACTTTGAATTTTTCAATTGAATACACGTTGACTTGCCTTGGTCTATAGGATTCTCATCAACCTATACCTACATCCCCTCTTGTTTTGACTTAGAAATTTTCAATTGAATAAACTCTGAGATGCCTTTGTCTATAGGATTCTCATCTACCTATACCTTCATCCCCTCTTGTTTGGACTTAGAAATTTTCAAGTGAATACACGTTGACTTGACTTGGTCTATAGGATTCTCATCTACCTATACCTACATCCCCTCTTGTTTTGACTTGGAAATTTTCAATTGAATAAACTCTGAGATGCCTTTGTCTATAGGATTCTCATCTACCTATATCCACATCCCCTCTTGTTTGGACTTAGAAATTTTCAATTGAATACACGTTGACTTGCCTTGGTCTATAGGATTGTCATCAACCTATACCTACATCCCCTCTTGTTTGGACTTAGAAATTTTCAATTGAATACACGTTGACTTGCATTGGTCTATAGGATTGTCATCAACCTATACCTACATCCCCTCTTGTTTGGACTTAGAAATTTTCAATTGAATACACGTTGACTTGCCTTGGTCTATAGGATTGTCATCAACCTATACCTTCATCCCCTCTTGTTTGGACTTAGAAATTTTCAATTGAATACACGTTGACTTGCCTTGGTCCATAGGATTGTCATCAACCTATACCTACATCCCCTCTTGTTTGGACTTAGAAATTTTCAATTGAATACACGTTGACTTGCATTGGTCTATAGGATTCTCATCTACCTATATCCACATCCCCTCTTGTTTGGACTTAGAAATTTTCAAGTGAATACACGTTGACTTGCCTTGGTCTATAGGATTCTCATCTACCTATACCTACATCCCCTCTTGTTTGGACTTTGAATTTTTCAATTGAATACACGTTGACTTGCCTTGGTCTATAGGATTCTCATCAACCTATACCTACATCCCCTCTTGTTTTGACTTAGAAATTTTCAATTGAATACACGTTGACTTGCCTTGGTCTATAGGATTGTCATGAACCTATACCTACATACCCTCTTGTTTGGACTTAGAAATTTTCAATTGAATACACGTTGACTTGCATTGGTCTATAGGATTCTCATCTACCTATATCCACATCCCCTCTTGTTTGGACTTAGAAATTTTCAATTGAATACACGTTGACTTGACTTGGTCTATAGGATTCTCATCTACCTATACCCACATCCCCTCTTGTTTGGACTTAGAAATTTTCAAGTGAATACACGTTGACTTGACTTGGTCTATAGGATTCTCATCTACCTATACCTACATCCCCTCTTGTTTGGACTTAGAAATTTTCAA
This sequence comes from Euprymna scolopes, assembly GCF_053919585.1. NCBI lineage: Eukaryota > Metazoa > Mollusca > Cephalopoda > Sepiida > Sepiolidae > Euprymna > Euprymna scolopes. Next base: position 1,352,330 of record NC_136527.1, read on the forward strand.
TTGAATACACGTTGACTTGACTTGGTCTATAGGATTCTCATCTACCTATACCCACATCCCCTCTTGTTTGGACTTTGAATTTTTCAATTGAATACACGTTGACTTGCCTTGGTCTATAGGATTCTCATCAACCTATACCTACATCCCCTCTTGTTTTGACTTAGAAATTTTCAATTGAATAAACTCTGAGATGCCTTTGTCTATAGGATTCTCATCTACCTATACCTTCATCCCCTCTTGTTTGGACTTAGAAATTTTCAATTGAATACACGTTGACTTGACTTGGTCTATAGGATTCTCATCTACCTATACCTACATCCCCTCTTGTTTTGACTTGGAAATTTTCAATTGAATAAACTCTGAGATGCCTTTGTCTATAGGATTCTCATCTACCTATACCTTCATCCCCTCTTGTTTGGACTTAGAAATTTTCAATTGAATACACGTTGACTTGCCTTGGTCTATAGGATTCTCATCTACCTATACCCACATCCCCTCTTGTTTGGACTTAGAAATTTTCAAGTGAATACACGTTGACTTGCCTTGGTCTATAGGATTCTCATCTACCTATACCCACATCCCCTCTTGTTTGGACTTAGAAATTTTCAAGTGAATACACGTTGACTTGCCTTGGTCTATAGGATTCTCATCTACCTATACCCACATCCCCTCTTGTTTGGACTTAGAAATTTTCAAGTGAATACACGTTGACTTGCCTTGGTCTATAGGATTCTCATCTACCTATACCCACATCCCCTCTTGTTTGGACTTAGAAATTTTCAAGTGAATACACGTTGACTTGCCTTGGTCTATAGGATTCTCATCTACCTATACCCACATCCCCTCTTGTTTGGACTTAGAAATTTTCAAGTGAATACACGTTGACTTGCCTTGGTCTATAGGATTCTCATCTACCTATACCCACATCCCCTCTTGTTTGGACTTAGAAATTTTCAAGTGAATACACGTTGACTTGCCTTGGTCTATAGGATTCTCATCTACCTATACCCACATCCCCTCTTGTTTGGACTTAGAAATTTTCAAGTGAATACACGTTGACTTGCCTTGGTCTATAGGATTCTCATCTACCTATACCCACATCCCCTCTTGTTTGGACTTAGAAATTTTCAATTGAATACACGTTGACTTGACTTGGTCTATAGGATTGTCATCTCCCTATACCTACATCCCCTCTTGTTTGGACTTAGAAATTTTCAATTGAATACACGTTGACTTGACTTGGTCTATAGGATTCTCATCTACCTATACCCACATCCCCTCTTGTTTGGACTTTGAATTTTTAAATTGAATACACGTTGACTTGCCTTGGTCTATAGGATTCTCATCTACCTATACCTACATCCCCTCTTGTTTGGACTTAGAAATTTTCAAGTGAATACACGTTTACTTGCCTTGGTCTATAGGATTCTCATCTACCTATATCCACATCCCCTCTTGTTTGGACTTAGAAATTTTCAATTGAATACACGTTTACTTGCCTTGGTCTATAGGATTCTCATCTACCTATATCCACATCCCCTCTTGTTTGGACTTAGAAATTTTCAAGTGAATACACGTTTACTTGCCTTGGTCTATAGGATTGTCATCAACCTATACCTACATCCCCTCTTGTTTGGACTTAGAAATTTTCAATTGAATACACGTTGACTTGCCTTGGTCTATAGGATTGTCATCAACCTATACCTACATCCCCTCTTGTTTGGACTTAGAAATTTTCAATTGAATACACGTTGACTTGCATTGGTCTATAGGATTGTCATCAACCTATACCTACATCCCCTCTTGTTTGGACTTAGAAATTTTCAATTGAATACACGTTGACTTGCATTGGTCTATAGGATTCTCATCTACCTATATCCACATCCCCTCTTGTTTGGACTTAGAAATTTTCAAGTGAATACACGTTGACTTGCCTTGGTCTATAGGATTCTCATCTACCTATACCTACATCCCCTCTTGTTTGGACTTAGAAATTTTCAATTGAATACACGTTGACTTGACTTGGTCTATAGGATTCTCATCTACCTATACCCACATCCCCTCTTGTTTGGACTTTGAATTTTTCAATTGAATACACGTTGACTTGCCTTGGTCTATAGGATTCTCATCAACCTATACCTACATCCCCTCTTGTTTTGACTTAGAAATTTTCAATTGAATAAACTCTGAGATGCCTTTGTCTATAGGATTCTCATCTACCTATACCTTCATCCCCTCTTGTTTGGACTTAGAAATTTTCAAGTGAATACACGTTGACTTGACTTGGTCTATAGGATTCTCATCTACCTATACCTACATCCCCTCTTGTTTTGACTTGGAAATTTTCAATTGAATAAACTCTGAGATGCCTTTGTCTATAGGATTCTCATCTACCTATATCCACATCCCCTCTTGTTTGGACTTAGAAATTTTCAAGTGAATACACGTTGACTTGCCTTGGTCTATAGGATTCTCATCTACCTATACCTACATCCCCTCTTGTTTGGACTTTGAATTTTTCAATTGAATACACGTTGACTTGCCTTGGTCTATAGGATTCTCATCAACCTATACCTACATCCCCTCTTGTTTTGACTTAGAAATTTTCAATTGAATAAACTCTGAGATGCCTTTGTCTATAGGATTCTCATCTACCTATACCTTCATCCCCTCTTGTTTGGACTTAGAAATTTTCAAGTGAATACACGTTGACTTGACTTGGTCTATAGGATTCTCATCTACCTATACCTACATCCCCTCTTGTTTTGACTTGGAAATTTTCAATTGAATAAACTCTGAGATGCCTTTGTCTATAGGATTCTCATCTACCTATATCCACATCCCCTCTTGTTTGGACTTAGAAATTTTCAAGTGAATACACGTTGACTTGCCTTGGTCTATAGGATTCTCATCTACCTATACCTACATCCCCTCTTGTTTGGACTTTGAATTTTTCAATTGAATACACGTTGACTTGCCTTGGTCTATAGGATTCTCATCAACCTATACCTACATCCCCTCTTGTTTTGACTTAGAAATTTTCAATTGAATACACGTTGACTTGCCTTGGTCTATAGGATTGTCATGAACCTATACCTACATCCCCTCTTGTTTGGACTTAGAAATTTTCAATTGAATAAACTCTGAGATGCCTTTGTCTATAGGATTCTCATCTACCTATACCTTCATCCCCTCTTGTTTGGACTTAGAAATTTTCAAGTGAATACACGTTGACTTGCCTTGGTCTATAGGATTCTCATCTACCTATACCCACATCCCCTCTTGTTTGGACTTAGAAATTTTCAATTGAATACACGTTGACTTGCCTTGGTCTATAGGATTCTCATCAACCTATACCCACATCCCCTCTTGTTTGGACTTAGAAATTTTCAATTGAATACACGTTGACTTGCCTTGGTCTATAGGATTCTCATCAACCTATACCCACATCCCCTCTTGTTTGGACTTAGAAATTTTCAAGTGAATACACGTTGACTTGCCTTGGTCTATAGGATTCTCATCTACCTATACCCACATCCCCTCTTGTTTGGACTTAGAAATTTTCAATTGAATACACGTTGACTTGCCTTGGTCTATAGGATTCTCATCTACCTATACCCACATCCCCTCTTGTTTGGACTTAGAAATTTTCAATTGAATACACGTTGACTTGCATTGGTCTATAGGATTGTCATCAACCTATACCTACATCCCCTCTTGTTTGGACTTAGAAATTTTCAATTGAATACACGTTGACTTGCATTGGTCTATAGGATTCTCATCTACCTATATCCACATCCCCTCTTGTTTGGACTTAGAAATTTTCAAGTGAATACACGTTGACTTGCCTTGGTCTATAGGATTCTCATCTACCTATACCTACATCCCCTCTTGTTTGGACTTAGAAATTTTCAATTGAATACACGTTGACTTGACTTGGTCTATAGGATTCTCATCTACCTATACCCACATCCCCTCTTGTTTGGACTTTGAATTTTTCAATTGAATACACGTTGACTTGCCTTGGTCTATAGGATTCTCATCAACCTATACCTACATCCCCTCTTGTTTTGACTTAGAAATTTTCAATTGAATAAACTCTGAGATGCCTTTGTCTATAGGATTCTCATCTACCTATACCTTCATCCCCTCTTGTTTGGACTTAGAAATTTTCAAGTGAATACACGTTGACTTGACTTGGTCTATAGGATTCTCATCTACCTATACCTACATCCCCTCTTGTTTTGACTTGGAAATTTTCAATTGAATAAACTCTGAGATGCCTTTGTCTATAGGATTCTCATCTACCTATATCCACATCCCCTCTTGTTTGGACTTAGAAATTTTCAAGTGAATACACGTTGACTTGCCTTGGTCTATAGGATTCTCATCTACCTATACCTACATCCCCTCTTGTTTGGACTTTGAATTTTTCAATTGAATACACGTTGACTTGCCTTGGTCTATAGGATTCTCATCAACCTATACCTACATCCCCTCTTGTTTTGACTTAGAAATTTTCAATTGAATACACGTTGACTTGCCTTGGTCTATAGGATTGTCATGAACCTATACCTACATCCCCTCTTGTTTGGACTTAGAAATTTTCAATTGAATACACGTTGACTTGCATTGGTCTATAGGATTCTCATCTACCTATATCCACATCCCCTCTTGTTTGGACTTAGAAATTTTCAATTGAATACACGTTGACTTGACTTGGTCTATAGGATTCTCATCTACCTATACCCACATCCCCTCTTGTTTGGACTTTGAATTTTTCAATTGAATACACGTTGACTTGCCTTGGTCTATAGGATTCTCATCAACCTATACCTACATCCCCTCTTGTTTTGACTTAGAAATTTTCAATTGAATAAACTCTGAGATGCCTTTGTCTATAGGATTCTCATCTACCTATACCTTCATCCCCTCTTGTTTGGACTTAGAAATTTTCAAGTGAATACACGTTGACTTGACTTGGTCTATAGGATTCTCATCTACCTATACCTACATCCCCTCTTGTTTTGACTTGGAAATTTTCAATTGAATAAACTCTGAGATGCCTTTGTCTATAGGATTCTCATCTACCTATACCTTCATCCCCTTTTGTTTGGACTTAGAAATTTTCAAGTGAATACACGTTGACTTGCCTTGGTCTATAGGATTCTCATCTACCTATACCCACATCCCCTCTTGTTTGGACTTAGAAATTTTCAATTGAATACACGTTGACTTGCCTTGGTCTATAGGATTCTCATCAACCTATACCCACATCCCCTCTTGTTTGGACTTAGAAATTTTCAATTGAATACACGTTGACTTGCCTTGGTCTATAGGATTCTCATCTACCTATACCCACATCCCCTCTTGTTTGGACTTAGAAATTTTCAAGTGAATACACGTTGACTTGCCTTGGTCTATAGGATTCTCATCTACCTATACCCACATCCCCTCTTGTTTGGACTTAGAAATTTTCAATTGAATACACGTTGACTTGCCTTGGTCTATAGGATTCTCATCTACCTATACCCACATCCCCTCTTGTTTGGACTTAGAAATTTTCAATTGAATACAGTCTGATATGACTTGTTCTATAGGATGATCAGCTACCTATACCTACATCCCCTCTTGTTTGGACTTAGAAATTTTTAATTGAATACACGTTGACTTTCTTTGGTCTATAGGATTCACATCTCCCTATACCTACATCCCCTCTTGTTTGTACTTAGAAATTTTCAATTGAATACACGCTGAGATGACTTGGTCTATAGGATTCTCATCTACCTATACCCACATCCCCTCTTGTTTGGACTTAGAAATTTTCAAGTGAATACACGTTGACTTGGCTTTGTCTATAGGATTCTCACCTACCTATACCTTCATCCCCTCTTGTTTGGACTTAGAAATTTTCAATTGAATACACGTTGACTTGCCTTGGTCTATAGGATTCTCATCTACCTATACCCACATCCCCTCTTGTTTGGACTTAGAAATTTTCAAGTGAATACACGTTGACTTGCCTTGGTCTATAGGATTCTCATCTACCTATACCCACATCCCCTCTTGTTTGGACTTAGAAATTTTCAAGTGAATACACGTTGACTTGCCTTGGTCTATAGGATTCTCATCTACCTATACCCACATCCCCTCTTGTTTGGACTTAGAAATTTTCAAGTGAATACACGTTGACTTACCTTGGTCTATAGGATTCTCATCTACCTATATCTACATCCCCTCTTGTTTGGACTTAGAAATGTTCAAGTTTTCTGTGGACGAGTTTTCCGTGGACGAGTTTTTTTTGGACGAGGTTTCCGCAGACGAGTTTTCCGTGGATGAGTTTTCTGGGCACTGCATAACTGCTACCCTCATTTTCTGTTCCTACTTGTGCATCATGCAGCAGTTGCTGGAATTTTTGTTAAATAGAGAAGTATTCAACCACCTAAGTAAAAAATAACCTCCTCAGTGACATGAAATATGGTTTCCATTCTACTAGATCTACAGCAGATGTGCTTACAGTTATATCTCATAGGATTAGCGATTATCTGGATGGAGGTTTCCTTTCTAGGGCAATTACTCTTGAAATATTAATTAATAGGGTATGGCATAAAGGCCTACTCCATAAGATCTCCAGCTACGGTATAGGTGGAAATGTCTTCTCAATTATTAAATCATTTTACTTTGATAGGTTCATAAGAGTAGTTGTTGATGGGCAGAAATCAGAAGCTCACAGTATTAATGCTGAAGTGCCTCAGGGGTTCATCCTGAGTCCAACTCTCTTCCTGATCTACATCAACAATCTCTCTAATCACATCCTAAGATCATTCGTAGACATTTATGCTGATGACACTATCATCTATGGCAACACTTCAAAGGCTGTAAATGACCATGTTCTCTCTGATTCTCTCTCGCCCCCCTTCTGCCATTGATGAGGCATCTATCCGTCAAGTTGAGGCTGCCATTTTGGAAGATCGGCGCATTACTATTCGCCAAATAGCCCAAGATGTCAAGATTAGTACAGAGTCTGTGGGAACTATCGTCCATGACCATTTGCATATACATAACATGTCTGCCAGATGGATTCCCAGGTTGCTCACACCATTCTAGAAGCAAGAACGCGTTGAGTGCTCGAGGATGAATTTGGAGATGTGGCAAGAAGATGAGTCAAAATTTTTTCAAATAAATGATTACACAGGATGAAACCTGGGTCCATCACTATGATCCAGAGACCAAAGCCCAGTCAATGCAGTGGAAACACTTGGACTCACCACCTCCAAAGAAGGCAAGGGTGCAGCCCTCCGCTGGTAAGGTCATGCTCACAGTCTTCTGGGACCAGAACAGAGTAGTGATGACAGATTTCCTGGCAAAGGGTACCACAATTACAGGAGCCTATTATGCTTCACTTTTGAGGAAATTAAGGGAGGCTATCAAAATCAAGAGGCGGGGCAAGATCAGCAAAGGTACCCTCCTCCTGAAGGACAATGCTCCGGTCCACAACTCGCATGTTGCCAGATCAGAAGCACGGGCGTGTGGTTATGAAATCCTACCCCATCCTCCCTACTCTCCTGACCTTGCACCCTCTGACTTTCACCTCTTTCCAGCCATGAAGTTGTTTTTGAAAGGAAAGCGTTTCCCAGATGATGCAGCTTTGATTTCTGAAGTCACGTCGTGGTTGGAGGATCAACCTGGGGTGTTCTACAAAAACGGTCTCCAAAGCTACATCAAACGATGGGAGAAATGCATAACTCTGGGTGGTTCCTATGTAGAGAAAGACTAATAACTGTGCCAAGTGTCGTTGCTCTACTGCTATGGGAAGTGGGTCAGGGACATTACATATTGCACGTACATTCTGATAAATGATCAGCTTATAGACAACTTTATCAAGTTGAGTACGATCACAAAATCGTCAATCATCAAGAAGACTACGTAGATCCAAATACAGGTGCGCACACCCAATAAATTGAGAGGACAAAGGTAGCAAGTTTGAGATTTTTAAGAAAAAGCGAGGAATTCCACAGCATCTGCTCAAGTCACCCTTAGATGAAGTACAGCCGTAGACGTCTTTTAGCTGGGGATGAAGTATCTACTCCAGTCTCACTTGGATGAACACTGCTGGTGTGTTTTAAAAGGAGATCAAAACCACTTTGTAGCAATCTTAAAGGAAATTACACAAGTTTTTGTTAATATTCTTTTTACTAAATTAATGATTCAATTTTACAATGAATAAATGGATAAGTTTTTGTTAATTAATTTTTTACTAAATTAATGATTCAATTTTACAATAAATAAATGGATAAATAATAAGTTCTTGTTAATCAATATTTTTTTTTTACTAAATTAGTGAAAATTAAATTTTGCAATATTGACGACCGAAGTTAATTCTGATTATTTAAAGTTTGTTTTATGGATTTTTCAACATGTTTTATGGAATAGAATAATGTCAAGAAGTTTTTTTTTGTCCTCCTTTGGTAAGAATGTTGCGGACCAGGATATAAATATCCTAACTCACTACAAAAGAAAATAATGTAATGAATGGAAAGAAGGAAACAAAACTCAATCGATGGATAAAATAAATATGTCGTTTATTTTCTGTTGAAAAATGAATGTTTTAGGTGTAACTCGTGTTCATGTCTGCGCGTGGAAAAAGGAGTGAGTAATGTAGTGGAACGAGAAATGACAGTCCAGCGTGTAGACAAAGAAAAAGATAGAGGGTTGACATCAGTAAAGCTGTGCGCACATGTTGGTACTTGTCCACGTGGAAATGTCTTCAGGCCACTAGCTGTGGACGCGAACTTGTCTGGTTGATGGACCAAAGCAAAAGGGAAAGAAGAGTGAAAAAGTCAATCCAGTTCAGGTTGGAAGCTGTCGACCGTTCAGGTTGGAAGCTGGTTCAAAAAAAGAAGGAAACAGCTCAGGTCTCTTGCTTTTATAGTTGTTTCCTGTGGTCTTTTGCGCATGTGTGGATTTCCTTTGAAAGGGGAAGTGATGTTGTCCATGTATGTGAGTACATGTGTGTACGTATGTGAGTACATTTGTGTACGTTAGCGTGTGTGTATATGCACGTGAATGTGAGTGTATGTATGTGTGTGTATGTGCGCACGTATGTTTGTGTGTGCGTATGTGTATGACAAGAAAAATGGCTTGAGATGTGAACGCATGTTTTTGTGCGAGACTAGAAAGGCTCGTATAAGAATCACCTTAAACCCGAAAAACAGGGCAGGAATCACACTCTAGTAGCGCCAAATTCTCTTAGACTCATTTTGAATTTGTTATACAACTCTATCTGAAAGGGGGGGGACCATAGATTGGAGCTCATCTACATCAACCAATTTAAGTCTGCTTATTTTTGATTACCCCCCCCCGCCAAAGGGTCAATGACCTTTTGACCCCATTCCTTTATCACTAACAAACACATCCTGTCTTTGTTATTGTTGTGTCTTAATAAAGTATATGCATATATAAAGAGAGAGAGAGAGAGAGAGAGAGTTCTATATTTTATAGAGGGAATATAATAAGCTGAATAGGTATATGTATTTTAGAGCTATATTAATATTGTGTAAAAAGATTAATAATTGTAAATTATAAATCAGTTTCAAAGGAAAAATAAACCAAATCAACTATATATATATATATATATATATATATATATATGAACAAATGATTAATAAAACATGTTAAAAGACATCTTGAAAAAGAGTTAAAAACATATTTAATTTAAAAAAAGGAAGCACAAGATAAGTGGATAGTCCTTAATCCGCGGAGTTTCGAAGAAATACTCTCCTTCTCATCAGAGGGCAGGAATTAGCAAAATGCAGGATCGGATTTTGCATATAAAAGTATTTAATGAAACTACAAGTCAAAGATCTTACTTGGTTAAAAAAAGGATGAGGTAAGGGGAACAGGAGGCAAAAGAAAAATAATAAAAAGATTTCACATGAATGGATAGTCCGGTGAAGGGTAAAAATCCAAAAATGGTAAAATATATATATATATGTTGTGTCTGTATCAATAACAACACGAACGCACAAAGTAAAGGTAAAACAAATATATTAAGACGAAAAGATAATACATATTTACAAAGGTGCATTTGTACTGCAGTTGGAAGATTGCCCGGCAGAGGGCGTGTTAAAGTCTTTCATGGAGCAACCGGCACATGCGTCTTGACTATCCGGCGTTCGAACACAGCTCCCCGGTCTTGCTGACTTGATACCTTTATCTATATCTTGTTCACCCACGTATGCTAATTAGTGGGCGTCTCCACAACAGTTATGGAAGGCATCGAATACACTTGTATTGTGAACGCTGTCTTTTATCTCAACAACCGGAGTTGACCTCGTAACCCCTCCCAACCTTATTCGTTCCACATATCAGAAAACCCATGGTTACACTTTTAAATGTGTCTACTTACGTCTTTGGACATGGCGTAATAATTAAAGTCTATTTGGTCACCCCCCCTCTTCCCCCGACAAAATGAGGGTGGACCTGTAAATTCACCTTTGTCCGTTCGTCTGTCCACACTTTTCTCAATAACTACTGCTTGGAATATTTTGAAATTTTGCACAAACATTAAACATGATATGAGTAAAAAAAGTAACAGAATGGATTTTCCGGGAAAACTCCGGTTGCGCCCCCTAAGGGTGCCTTTCGGGTTAAAATGGCTAAAATTGACACTTCTATGCATATTAAAAGAAAAAAATTGATGCCTTGGATTTTTATAAAACTTTCTGAAAAGTTGTAACTAACTGATTTCTATATAATTTTGTTTGTCTATACTTCGCGATAACTCTTGGGTGTGCCCCATGGGCTCTTTTATAGCTAATAAAAACACTCCATTTTTAGGACTATTTTACCATATTTGTCCAAAATTTTCTGTGTATGTCTATTTAGCAGTTTTGCATGGTGCTGAACTCAAATTTAAACGTGTTAAGGCCTTGAGGACTTTTGGGGCTAAATGGGGAAAGGGGGACAAATAATGGACTTAGTCATTTCTTTTTTTTCATGGTGCAGAACTCAAATTTACATATGTTAAGGCCTAAAACTGCACCGTTTGTTCATTTTCACCAGGATTTGACGTCCCCTGGGGACTTTTGGGTGGGTGGACAAATGGTGAACGTAGACATTTTTTTTATGCCTCGTTCACTGTGGACCATGCAGGCGTCACTGTTTTTTTTTTTAAATTAACCTTATCCTAACCCTAACCTTCTTTATACATTCTAAAAAAAAAAAAAAAGAAAGAAAAACAACACTTATTTTTAATATGTTGTTTTTGCAAAAAAATAACAATACTTACTTAATTTTTAAAATTATATCCGGTTTGCAAAAATAAAAAAAAAAAAAAAAAAAAATCCGTACTTAATTTTTAAAAATATGTTGTTTTTGCAAAAACAACAACAATACTTAATTGTCATGTCGAAAATAGTACTATATTAAAGAATTACGAAAATTCATCAAAATAAGATTATTTATAGTTAAAAGTAATTTCTACGGAAAAGTGGGGGGAAATTGCGTTTTCACTAGATACAAACACCTTGAAGATTGCGAAATTAGGGGACATACTTATCTCCCCTTTTACCACTTTAATAGCTGACGGGTCAATGATAGGCATATGTGACCTTTTGACCCCATTCCTTTATCGCTAACAAACACATTTTGTCTTTGTTATGGAAGGCATCGAATACACTCGTATTTTGAAGGATGTCTTTTATCTCAACAACCAGAGTTGACCTCGTAACCCCTCCCATCCTTATCAGTTCCACATATCTGAAAACCCATGGTTACACTTTTAAGGTGTCTACTTATGGCTTCAGAAATTGCATAATAATTCAATTTTTGGTTATTTTTTAACCAGCCTGGGTGCCCGGCATTGTCCGGGTGTTTAGAGATGTGTGTTGAGCAAAAAAAAACAAAAAAACAAGGTTGTAGTAGGCACTCTTGTATCCCTTCGACGAAAATACCCCCAACAAAACCGACAAGCAGCAAAGTCCCACCCCTTCACAGTTGAGATCCCTAGATGTAAGAAAGCCTTCTACTCTAATAGTTTCTTCCTCAGAACTGCTAAACTTTGGAATTCCCTTCCAGGTTCCTGCTTCCCCAACTGTACTGACATGCAGAAGTTCAAGTGTAATGTAAACAGACATCTTGCTGCTCAACTCCCTACATAGTACGCCTGCAACGTATGTCCCTTATAGTAGCCCCCTACATCAAAGTGGCAACGTGCCTTGTTTGGGGTGAAAGTGTAATAATAATAAGAAAAAAATACATATATGTCTGCCTTTTTTTTTTGACACTCTGCACTGAAGATTCCCGAAAGGTTGAAACACTAGTGTCTGTAGGTATTTAATTATTATAGTAAATAATTATATATATATATATATATATATATATATATATATATATATATATAACTACTTCATTTACTCACATAAAATTAATGTACGAAAGTATAAATTTATGCGTAAACTTTAAGTATTTACTTCAACAGTGCTCAATACGTAGGTAGACCTAGTTAGTAAGTTATAAAATAAAAAATGGCTTAATCGCCATATATATTTTATAACTTACTATATATATATATATATATATATATATATATATATATATATATATTTATATTTTTATTATTATTTTTTCATAAGTTTTTATTTCGGTTTCGATTCAAGTCATATGGATATATATTTTTTATTTTTGAAATCACAACTTTATAACATATAAAAATCGACAGAACATTAACTCTATAATAATATATACGAAATCTGCAAGAATTAAAATATCATATTTAAGCGTACTTTACGACCTGGCTACGCCGGACGTCTATACTAGCTTAGATAAATACTTTTTTTTTAACAAGAGCTACAATAATATCATTTACACTGAACATTTACAGAATGCCAACATCAATATATTGCATATGAATGCGTCCTCTGTGGAATTTCCACAGGTCCCGCCAGTACTCTCATTAATGTTTTACACTGAACATCTACAGAATGCCAACATCAATATATTACATATGAGTCCCCTAGTCTATATTTTAATAGCATTTATTTTGTGCGTCATGTTTACATCTTTTTTTCTTCCGCTCATACATGAATTCCATAGCTAATATAACATACTGACCCAACGGGTCACGGGCAGTCTAGTCTATAAATATAAAAGCGAAAATGTATGTATGTATGTATGTGTGTTCCCTTTTTCTGTATGTCTACAAAAGGCTTTTTTTCAGAAAAGCGGTTGCTCACTTCACAACTTTTTAAAACTTTTTATACCACATATAAATCGTAATATCTCACAGTTAACAATGAAGCTCGCCTATCTATTTAATTTGCTCGATTTCGGGAAGATAAATATTCAACATTTGTTGCTCGCCGCATGTGGGTTAGTCTTTTTCCTATAACATCTTGGGAAGTGTTCCCGCCCCGCAGTCAAACTTGACCTCATTAACTCATTAAAACGGGAACCTACCAAATCCAAGTAATTAAATAAATTCAAACGTGTTTCCGTTAGCATGTCGCGGTGGGGCAATGGTTAACGTCGCACGGTTTTTTTTTTCACTTTAATTTACAACTTTGCCTCAACGGTTTGGGTTCGATCCTCATACTTACTTTTTTTTTACCCCCCCCCTCCCGGAGTTTCCACACACACCTACAAACACCCGGGCAACGCCGGGTACCCCTCGCTAGTAGTTAATAAAACATGTTAAAAACACTTTGAAAAAGAGTTAAAAACATTTAATCTGAAAAGGAAACACTTAATAAGTGGATAGTCCTTAATCCGCAGAGTTTCGAAGAAATACTTTCCTTCTCATCAGAGAGTAGGAATTAGCAAAATGGGGGGTCGGATTTTGCATACAAAAGTATTTGATGAAACTGCAAGTAAGTCAAAGATCTTACTTGATAACAAAAAGTGAAGCAGAGGGAATATGGTGAAGAAAAAGGTGATTTCACGTGAATGGCTAGTCTGATGAAAGGTAAAGTATCCAATGACGGTAAAATCCAAAAATATAAATTGTAAATTAATTGTAATTTTTATTTTATATATATATATATATATATATATATATATATATTTTCATAAGTTTTGGTTTTGGTTTGTTGGAAAGCAGGAAACAAAGTTCCACAGGCATGCAGTTCTATGAAAAAAGGGTTGTTCATGGAATCTACACTTAGGTTTAGGTACAGATAAAGAGTGGGGGTAATTATTGATAGTGGTTTCAGCTAGACGAGTGTTTTACACGAAAGTTTGGCAAGGGAGGACCATAGATTGGAGCTCAGACGAGCACTTGCCATGAAAATAAAGGCTTGCAATGTCTCTTCTGTGAGATAGAGGTTGCAGGGAAGAGAAAAAGGACATCCCTTACCAGGCTACGAAGTCTATTTTGAACTCTGTCAAGGCAGGATAAGCTCTTTCTAGCAGCTCCTGCCCAAATGTGGCAAGAGTACTTCATCCTTGGATCTACTTGGCTCTTATACAGATAGAGAATTGCATCAGCAGTGAGATATCTACTGGAGTGATAGAAGGATCCCACCATTTTTCCAGCGGCCTTGGCAACAGATTTGATGTACGTGTTCCATTTCAGATCAGGAGTAAAGGTCAGACTCAGAAGCTTGTCAAACATGGAGCTTCCCAAAGACGAGAGCCATTCATTTCAATTGATGCCAGACGGGGATCAGAGCATTGATGGTGTAAAGATAGATGTTTGTTTTATAGATGCATTAAAATTAACCAGCCACCTCTTTCCCGATTGTACGACATGCTCAAGATCAGAGGAGAGAGATTCAGAGAGAACGTGGTTATTTTAATATGGGAAAAAGATGGGGAAACAATCCTGAGTTGCTCGTAAGCTTGGATCGGAAAGGCCTAATAAAGTCTGATGAGAATGTGGAGAGTAGAAGTAATAAACGCCCACGGTTGGCATGTGCCCGCTGTAGGGAAGGACTTGCATTCGAACCTGGAACCCTTCTTATACAAAAATAATACATATGCAAATTTAGGAGCTGTCGGGAGTTTGGTTTGGTTGTTTTTGTTTTACGGCATATCAACCCTTTTCAGGTTATTTAATGCCGAATCCAAAGATTTTGAAGAAAAATTTTTTAATAGAATATATTTGCTGTTTTCAAATCAGTTTCTATTTAACCCATAGTTGGGACCCTAACTGGTACTACCACTCCGGGTCAGAGTGAACCTGGGAGCAATGGCAATTAAAGGGTGGCTCCGCACTCCCCAAAGTCCGCAAGCTGTGGCCTCACCACTGGATATAGTTTAAGGTCATATCCAGGACAAGGGTTAATGGGTATACATAAGTAGTTGGAATTTTGTCAATTGGATTACTTAGGGGGACGGTTCATCAAGAACTTGTTTACATTGGACTTGAAGACAGTCAAATTGTAGTCAGCTGGAAAGCAGACAAACGGAAGAGAATTTCACAGACGTGCACTTCTAAGAAATATATTTGTTGTTTTCAAGTCGCTTTCTATTTAACCCATAGTTGGGACCCTAACAGATACTACCACTCCGGGTCAGAGTGGACCTGGGAGCAATGGTAATTAAAGGGTGGCTCCACATTCTCCAAAGCCCACAAGCTGGAGCCTCATCACTGGATATAGTTTAACATCATATCCAGAACCATCGGGAGTTTGAGTTGGCAGCATAAAAAGACAAATTTTTTGTGTATATATATCACGGGATGTGTATCGGAATGCCATAAATTATTTAAGTTTTAAGTATTATTATTGTAATTGTTGTTGTTGTTGTTATTATTATTATAGCGTTTATTTTTTTATTATATCCCGTATAGTACAATACCAATATTATGTACTGCTGCTAATTAAGACTTTTAGAAGGTATTTCCTATATATAAGACGAAGACAAAAACACATTACCTTGCGGTTTAAAAGTACGACGAAGACAAAAGCTTTTGAAAATAGAGAGGGGATACATTACTTACGAGGAGGGGAGACAGTTAACACTTTGGAAGGATGTTACACAAAGCCAGCCATCCTCAGCCAATAGAGAATTGCATCAGCAGTGAAATATGATTTTTTATCTTCAATTTGTGATATATAAAACTTTGGTGAGTAAATTAATTATTTACTTTTTAATAGACATTTCAAAATGGGGAGGGGGGCGTGAATTAAAAAAAACGTTTGTCTAAAATATTATGTTCAGTTTATTGGAAAGAGCATAAATTTCACATTGACCCTGAAAATATCGTAAAAATAGAATCAATAGAAACATTTTGATAGATTTTTAAAGTTTAAAAATTGAAAAATACTGAACTCATAAAATTCAATTAATTTCATTACTATTTAAAAAAATATATTTCTATTACTTTTTATACAACTTTAATAATTTATTTTGGAAGTATAATCCATAAAGAAAATAAATAACCCACTTTTAAAAGAGAAATTACGAGTTTTTTTTAATTTTTTATTCGCAGTTTCGTGTTAGGGGTGTCAAAAATTCCTACAAAAATTCTGATACACCTAGATCAGAACGTCAAACTTCGGTAATGGTACATAAAACGAGACCCTAAGTTTCAAAGATGGCGGCAGGTTTGTCAATCGATGTATGGAAGCACATAATTGATACAATATTTCCGCTATTTTTCAAAACTGCTTACTTATATGTTTGGACAAAATATTAAGATTTTTGGTAAAATAAGAAATACAAGAACGCAATATCTCGAGAAATATGGCGGAATGCCGAAATAATATTCAACGGAAATGGTTGTCACTTACCGAACGTCGTTTCTTCGGGATTTGCAATGAATTGCTGGACCACTGATTCGACTCTGTCGAGAGACTTCGACACCACATTCGGTGACGTATCTTTGACTTTGTTGTAAACGTCCTGAACGCGATTTAGCGTCCAAGAACCCATCGGAACATAATTAATGCTGTTATTGATGACGGACAAACTTCCACGGACCAAACTAAAACAGGAAAAGAAAATTAAATGCTTCAATTTCGGAATAAATTCGATAATTGTGGCCTGATAACCCAACACAAAACCTACCTTACAAAAGAATTAACAAAAATCAGTAGAAACCAGTTTTTTTTTTTTTTTTTTTTTTTTTAAATCTGAAAACTCCATTTATCGACTACAAAATTTCGTCCCAATAGTGTAGAAGCGCCAAACTTGTTTTAATAAAATGATATTTTTTTACGCAGACTTTTCAATAAATGTTTTTACAATTCATATATTTATACATTTTTATGCAATAATTAAATAAATTGGTTTTCAAATATTTTTGTGTTCGGAAAAGAAAAATCTTCTTTGCTATTTGCTTGCAGTGATTTTTGACAAAACGAAATTGGAGTTATCGCCCCTCCCTAACAATGGCGCCATTCGGGTAATGCAGAAGTGTCATTGAACACGTTTACCTTTAAAGTTTATGCTAATTGTTGCCTGATAGACGAACACAAAACCTACCTTAAAAAACTTGTTTTCAATGGGTTTCAGGTATGCTGAAAACAAATATCACATTTAAAATCGGCGCCAGCAACTAGTTTTCGTGATATTGAAAAGATACTTTTCTGCATGTTTTGTATAGTAATGTAACGCGGCGGCCATATTTGTCCATATTTATAAAAAAATTATTTGATTTCCAGCTGAACATTTTCCTTTTAAAATAACGATTTTTATAAGTTTTCCGATAACATTGCTTTTAGCTGAAATTCAAGTTATTTGATTTTCGTTATTATTCCGAACAAGCACCCAAAAGTTATTTGTGTTATCTGGTATGCAATTTTTTTGAAGAGTTAGTAAATGATAAAAATATAAAGTATAAAAAAATGACAACGCGAAAGTACTTACGAAGCTAGCAGCCATTTGCAATGTTTGTGTTTACGGTCGCTTACGGGAAAGAAGGCAAAAAGGCAGGGATTAAATTAGATAAACAAAAGCAGGTTACGTAATGTTATGCTATACAACTAATTTCAAGAACTAAATAGTGTGACAGTTAATACAAGATATTTTGAGACAGCGTTAAGTGGCGAGGAGAGAGACTTTTAAAAAGCACATGTTATATGGCACAGCGTTGTAAAACGTGTGTGCGCAAAAAGACTTTTGCAAAGATAATGAAACGTGTGGTTTTGGAAGAACCACAAATAAATGTATTTCATTTGCACTTTAAAAAACTGTGCAAGTCCAGAATTCAACCTAATTAAAAAACAAACAAAAAATTTTTTGATGTACGACTGAGAACAAAGATGTCATGTTCAAAAAATCACGTAAATTGATCAAATATATTTTTTTTATCTTAGAAAATTAAATTTTATGAGGAAGCGAGAACGGTGTACCATGATCTGCCATATTTAATAAATAAAGGGAGACAACTTAATTCGAACTATCGAGATTTTAAAGCCAACCTTGTAATGGCTACGGTATACTATACAAAAAAACTACTTGATCAATTTACGTGAATTTTTAGAATATGACATTTTCGTTCTGTGACGAGTATGTACACGATAAAGACTTTCTGGTTCTGATATCGTGTGATTCTTATGCCCAAAGTTCGACTATAGCCTTATTCTTACCCCATTTTTCGGGTCTAAGGTGATTCTTACCAAAGGAGGATAGAAAAAAAAAAAAAAACAATTCTTAAAATTATTTTATTCTTTTCTATAAAACATGCTGAAAAATCCATAGAACTAACGTTAAACAATCCAAATTAACTTTGGTCGTCAATATTGCAAAATTGAATTTTCATTAATTTAGTAAAAAAAAATATTAACAAAAACTTGTTTAATATATATATATATACTTCAGAATAAGATTCAAACATTTCACGTCATAAATTTTTAAATTCATTGAATGACTAAAAGTTGGTGTGTGTGTGTATCTCATATATATATATATATATATATATATATATATATATATATATATATATATATATATATAAGAGAGAGAGAGAGAGAGAGAGTTTGGGGAGTTCAACCTTTCAAACTGTACTAAAAAAAAAAAAAAAAAACTGGTACTACTATCGTGTGATTCCTACCCCATTTTTCGGGTCTAACGTGATAGAAAAATTATTTTATTCTATAAAACATGAAAAAATCCATATAAAAAACAAACAAAAAACCTTAAACAATCTGAATTAACTTTGGTCATCAATATTGCAAAATTGAATCCCTAATTTAGTAAAAAAAAAAATTAATTAACAAAAACTTATCCATTTATTTATTGTAAAATTGAATCACTAATTTAGTAAAAAAAAAAAAAAAAAATTAAAAACTTATTTATCCATTTATTTATTGCAAAATTGAATCATTAATTTAGTAAAAAAAAAATTAATTAACAAAAACTTATCCATTTATTTATTGTAAAATTGAATCCCTAATTTAGTAAAAAAAAAAAATTAAAAACTTATTTATCCATTTATTTATTTATTGCAAAATTGAATCATTAATTTAGTAAAAAAAAAATTAATTAACAAAAACTTATCCATTTATTTATTGTAAAATTGAATCACTAATTTAGTAAAAAAAAAATTAAAAACTTATTTATCCATTTATTTATTGTAAAATTGAATCATTAATTTAGTAAAAAAAAAAAATTAATTAACAAAAACTTATCCATTTATTTATTGCAAAATTTAATTTTCACTAATTTTGTAAAAAAAAAAATATTGATTAACAAGAACTTATTATTTATCCATATCATATTGTAAAATTGAATCATTAATTTAGTAAAAAATTAATTAACAAAAACTTATCCATTTATTTATTGTAAAATTGAATCACTAATTTAGTAAAAAAAAAAAAATTAAAAACTTATTTATCCATTTATTTATTGTAAAATTGAATCATTAATTTAGTAAAAAGAATATTAACAAAAACTTGTTTAATGTCCTTTAAGATTGCTACAAAGTGATTTTGATCTCCTTTCAAAACACACCAGCAGTGTTCATCCAAGTGAGACTGGAGTAGATACTTCATCCCCAGCTAAAAGACGTCCACGATTGTACTTCATCTAAGGGTGACTTGAGCAGATGCTGTGGAATTCCTCGCTTTTTCTTAAAAATCTCAATCTTGCTAACTTTGTCCTCTCAATTTATTGGGTGTGCGCACCTGTATTTGGATCTACGTAGTCTTCTTGATGATTGACGATTTTGTGATCGTACTGAACTTGATAGGAATTAACTTTTTTTTTTTTTTTTTTTACATAGGAGTCACCTTTTATCAAGGCCCGGAGTTCACTCAAGGATAAAGGTTAAAGAGTGTACAGTAGTTAATGGGGCAATATCGTATTAATTGTTAGTCATGGAAATTTGGTAAATTGGATTATTTAAAAAAGGGACAATTCATCAAGAATTTGTTTACGTTGGACTTGAAGACAACCATATGGTATTCAGTTGGAAAGCAGGCAAACGAAACGGAGTTCCGCAGGCGTGCAATCCTAAGAAAGAAGCTTTTTTCATGGAATCTACATTCAGGTTTAGGCACAGATAAAGAGTGGGGGAAACTATTGATAGTGGTTTCAGGTAGACGAGTGTTTTATGTGAAAGTTTGGTGAGGAGGTATAGATTGGAGCTCAGATGAGTAGATTTGTTTATCGCACGCGCGTACCAACATGGCGGCCAGTGAATTACAGTGCGTAATACAGGTCTTTATGTATCGAAAGCTACTTGTCTCTGCAAAATTTAAATAAGATTTTCGTATTCAGCATAGTCGAAAACCTCAAAAAGTCGTCATTTAAAAAAAATTGTGGAGGTGGCCGTAATGTAAAAATTTACTTTTCTTTTTTTTTTTACATATGTGAAAAAAAAAATCACAGTTTAAAACTGATAACTATTTTCTGTTGCACATTCACGTTTTTAAAAAACTGCTAAAACAGTAAAAAAATGTGACACGTTCATTGTTTTATTTTTTTCATGTTTCTGTAAATAAATTTATTTTTAAAATACCTAAACAGTTTGAGAAAATATATAAGATATTAACTTAAATAAGCAGAGTTATTTGAAAAGATATACGATTAAAAAAATTGGTACTTGTGCAGTTTAATCAACATATTAAAAAATGAAAATATCGAAAAAAAAAAAGAAAAAAAGTTATATTGTATCCGTTGTATGTATAAGTTCTCTGAAAAAAAAAAAAATTCACTTAATTTAATCGAATAGTTTTTTTTTTTTTTTTACAGCGGAAAAACACGTTTTTATGACAGCGCGCTCAGAGGAGCCATGTTTGGATTTTTTTAACACGCCACGGGGAGATAACTCGGTCCAACGCGCAGAGATCCCTCTCCTAATGTTAAACCATAGCTTTTCTTCCTAAAAATCGAAACATGGCTACGTTTTGCTCGGTATCATAAATTGTTTTTTCGCTGTAAAAAAAATTACTCGATCAAATAAAGTGAAATTTTTTACGACGTGCCCCAAACACCCTAACCTCCCTATGTTAAGAACAGCTTTCGGAATAAACCCCTCATGTTAAGAACGGCTTTCGAGGTTGCGGGGTGTTTATTCCGAAAGCCATTCTTAACATGGGGAGGTTGAGGTACTTATAATACACTGGGTCAAGTCGTAAAAACTGACCAATTTTTTTCCGGATACGTAAAATATAACTTTTTTTTTTTTTTTTTTCGATATTTTCAGTTTTTAATGTCTTGATTAAACTGTACAAATACAAAATTAAATTTGATTCATATTTTTATTTCGTGTTGTTTTTATTTTATTTTCAAAACTTTTTTGAAGGTACTATTTGAGGCAAAAAAAAAAAAAAAGCCGAAATCATATTTGATTGGTTGGTTGGTTGTTTTACGGCATAACAACCTTTTTCAAGTTATTTAATGCCGAATCCAAAGATTGGAAAGACATTTTTTTAATAGAATATATTTGTTGTTTTCAAGTAGTTTTCTATTTAAACCATAGTTGGGACCCTAACAGGTACTACCACTCTGGGTCAGAGTGGACCTGGGAGAAATAGCAATTAAAGGGTGGCTCCACACTCCCCAAAGTCCGCAAGATGGGGCCTCGGCCTCACCAGTCACCACTGGATATAGTTTAAGGTCATATCCAGGAGCATTATTTGAACGTGTATGAAAAAAATAAATGTAACAAAAATAATATTTAGTGAAGAAAATATAATAATAAAAAAAAAATTTAAAAAAAACATGCGAAGTGGGTTTGTATTACTGTACACATAGATTCAAAAAAGTTGTCAAAAAACAAATACATAACAAATAAATGTTATCAAAGGCAAGATAAGTTACTTTACCTAACTGGATATGTTTTTAAATGTTTTTTATTTGATGTAACATGTTTATTCAGCTCGAAAAACATAGTGTTTACCGATGTATTGGAAAATTTAAAATGGCGCCCGACTCTCTCCTGAACACGGTAAGTTTGGGAAAATGAGTTAAAAAATAAAAAATATACAAAATACTGATAGAAACTAGCTCAATATATGTTACCGTGACATAGGCGAACATATATTCGGTTGGGTTTTAACAATATGTTGTAGAATTTTTTATTTTTTACTCATTTTCCCAAACTTACCGTATTCAAGAAAGTCGAGCGCCATTTTTAATTTTCCAATACATCGGTAAACACTATGTTTTTCGAGCTGAATAAAAACATTAAAAAAATTGTCCCGTTAAGTAGAAAAGTAACTTATCTTGTCTTTGATAACATTTATTTGTTATATATATATATATATATATATATATATATATATATATATATATATATATATATATATATATATATATTTTTTTTTTTGACAACTTCTTCGAATTTATGAGTACAGTAATACAAACCCCAAAAAGTGTATGAGATTTTTTACAAAGAAAATGAAAGAAAACCCCAGGGTAGCAGTCATTAATTGAAACTCGTTTACGCAGGGTTCACGCTCCTCCTGAAGTGCCAAAAGTAATTCTTACGGAAAATTGGGTAAGCCAGTAGGAGGCTAAAGGCAGGGGGACATAACTCTGAAAGGAATACTTTCTGCAATATTTGTTTTTTTATAGTGATATAGGGTTTTTTTTCTTTCTTTTTTTTTTACTAAAAATACAATAGCAGTTGTTCTACTCCATGATTTTTCGTAATTTTTGGATATATTACTATTTCCGACATGACAAATAAGTACGTAATATTGTTTTTGCTTTAAACGATATATTAAAAAAAAAAAATCGATTTGTCGACTATATCTTAACAAGTACCCAAATTTCTGTATTTGTTTTGGTAATATTTTACGACGTGCCCCTGCCCCCCCCCACTGCCCCAGTGTATTATAAACACCTCTCTATGTTAAGAACGGCTTTCGGAATACCCCCCCAGTCTTGAAAGTCGTTTTTAACATGAGAAGGTTGGGGTGGTTATTCCGAAAGCGGTTCTTAACATGGGTGGTTGGAGGTGTTTACTACGCTGCCCGCTGGGGCAGGTCGTAAAAAATACCCCTTTTTTAATTCTTAGGTTGAATTCTGGATAAAAACCAAAAAGCCATAGGGATACAAACGTTGCTTAACTCAGTTTCCGTTTAAAAAAAAAAAAAAGGTATTTTTTTTAGATTAGGTCCACCGCCATAATTTTCTTTTCAATGACACCTTTTATAAATTTTCGACTATGCTGAATACGAAAACCGCATTTAAATTTTGCAGAAATAAGTAGTTATCGAGATATAAAAAGTTGTATTATGCATTGTATTCTTTGGTGGCCATCTTTTTTTACGCGCGTGCAATGTCAGTCATAGATGAGTAGAGTTGTTTATGGCGCTCGCGCGTAAAAAGATGGCCGCTAAAGAATACAATGCATAATACAACTTTTTATATCTCGATAACTAATCATTTATGCAAAATTTCAATGCGATTTTCGTATTCAGCATAGTCCAAAACATACAGTAGTCGTCATTTAAAAGAAAATTGTGGAGGTGGACCTAATCTGAAAATTTACCAAAAAAAAAAAAAAAAAAAAAGAAAATAAAAGGGGGGGTTAAATAAATGAACACTTACTTTGTCGCCATAATTTTTAATCAGTATTGCAATCTGAACGGACGTTTGACTGTTTTTAGTCTTAAGTTTTGACTTAAGTCTTCGTAAAAATAAATAAATAAATAAATAAATAAATTAAATAAATAAACAGTCAAAAGGCACTGGAATGTGATCAGGATTTTTTGTTTGTTTGTTTTCGTTGTTTTCAATTTTCACAAATAAATATCCAAATCTTAATGGATGACCTTTTGATCGTAATTTAATTGTCTTGACACTATTTTTCTTTTTTTTTTTTTTGTACTTCGATTTAGAGAGAGAGAGAGAGAGAGAGAGAGAGAGAGAGAGAGAGAGAGAGAGAGAGACTACCGAAAGCAAATAGGACTACCGCAAAGAAAATGACTGTCACGTGCAGAGCAAGATAAGAGGACCAAATCCACAAATGAAGGCCAAGAATTCTTTCTTTCTTTTTTCCGTCTTCCTTTCTTTCTTTTTTCCTTTCTCTAGTTCTTTCATTTTCTTTAAGTACCTCCAACGCACAAAACAGATTTACCCCCCCCCATATATAACCCGACGTACCTATTTACTATGCCTCCCCACGGGACAGAGTTAGACACCAGGGTCGTTTTTTAACGTGGAGAAAAGGTACAAAAATAAAAATTGTCTCAGTCGTGAAGGATTTCTCCTCCACCGAAAGAGAACAAGAAATAGAAGTGCAGCATCTGAAGAACAGATGGTATTTATTTGCTCCCCCACCGAGCAAATTAGGCACAAGGCCAATTATTAATGTGAGGAGTGAAGGGAGGGGGAAGGGAAAAAGGGGACCAGCTCCCGAGAGGTGGGAAATGGGAGCTGGTTAAAGGTCAGGCATACGGGGTTGCCCCCACATCAGGTCTTTGCTAGTCATAGCTAGTCCTAGCTAGTCATAGCTGCAGTATCTGCCGGAACAGATGGTATTTATTTGCTCCCCCACCGAGCAAATTAGGCACAAGGCCAATTTTTAATGTGAGGAGTGAAGGGAGGGGGAAGGGAAAAAGGGGACCAGCTCCCGAGAGGTGGGAAATGGGAGCTGGTTAAAGGTCAGGCATACGGGGTTGCCCCCACATCAGGTCTTTGCTAGTCATAGCTAGTCCTAGCTAGTCATAGCTGCAGTATCTGCCGGAACAGATGGTATTTATTTGCTCCCCCACCGAGCAAATTAGGCACAAGGCCAATTATTAATGTGAGGAGTGAAGGGAGGGGGAAGGCAAAAAGGGGACCAGCTCCCGAGAGGTGGGAAATGGGAGCTGGTTAAAGGTCAGGCATACGGGGTTGCCCCCACATCAGGTCTTTGCTAGTCATAGCTAGTCCTAGCTAGTCATAGCTGCAGTATCTGCCGGAACAGATGGTATTTATTTGCTCCCCCACCGAGCAAATTAGGCACAAGGCCAATTATTAATGTGAGGAGTGAAGGGAGGGGGAAGGGAAAAAGGGGACCAGCTCCCGAGAGGTGGGAAATGGGAGCTGGTTAAAGGTCAGGCATACGGGGTTGCCCCCACATCAGGTCTTTGCTAGTCATAGCTAGTCCTAGCTAGTCATAGCTGCAGTATCTGCCGGAACAGATGGTATTTATTTGCTCCCCCACCGAGCAAATTAGGCACAAGGCCAATTTTTAATGTGAGGAGTGAAGGGAGGGGGAAGGGAAAAAGGGGACCAGCTCCCGAGAGGTGGGAAATGGGAGCTGGTTAAAGGTCAGGCATGTGGGGTTGCCCCCACATCTGGTCTTTGCTAGTCATAGCTAGTCATAGCTTGCAGTATCTGCCGGAACAGATACTACACTTTCATCCCGGCCCGAAGGCCAAGTAATTGTTGTAATCTAATTTAATATTATCATCATAACTTTTGTACCATTTAAAAGAAGCGTTAAATAAATGTTTATTGTGGCCAAGCGGTTTTCAGGTATGCTGAAAACGAATATCGCATTTAGAATTGGAGCCGGCAACTAGTTTTCACGATACTGAAAATGTACTTTTCAGCACGTTTCATATAGTAATGTAACGCGGCGGCCATATTTGTTCATAATTTTGCCGCATATTTTTGCGATCAGATGTTTGCGGCACGCGCACGCAAACGTATGCGCGCTTGCGCGTACAACAATAGCCACCACTTATAACATAAAGTATTACATTGCTCAGTATCTGGAAAGCTACTTATTTACGAAAAATTTAAATACGATATTTTATGTTATAAGTGGTGGCCATTGCTGTACGCACAAGTAGGTTTTGTGTTGGTCTACCAGGCCACAATTACTAAATAAACTACTGTAGCGACTCGCCACAGATATTTAAAGTGGCTGCACAAGGAACGTTTCGATTGTGCGTACATCTGTTGTCCACACCGACGCAATTTCCGTACACAAAATTAAAAACTTGTCTTTGAAGAAATCATTTCAAAATTTAGTAATAACATTATTAGAACTTCATGTGCGGTTTGACAAACGGACTTATCTTCAATGGCGCCCCCCGCCTCGTTGATGTCACTAAAATTTGTTTTTCCTTTGTAAAACAACAAACAAAAAAAAAAAACAAGCAACCCCCCTCAACAGCTTTTAACAGAAGAAATTCATCACATTCTTAAACGAATTATTATTATTATTGGCTCACAAGGAGCTTTCACACAGGTCCTAAAGGATCTCTCCTTTAAAATAGCCTACGGTGTTCTCTGGAAGCTAAGTGACGAGTTCCTCCAGTTTTCCAGTGCTCTTAACCTCTTTTGATAACATTTGCAAGTGAATTTGCATTATCGCAACAGCCGCCCACCATCGATTTCCACTGGAATTTGAGTGTCAATAAACCGCCCCAAGGTCCCAGTTCTCTTCGCACTTATCCAGCGGAGGTCTGGTCAGTGCTCTCTCCTCGGTCTTTTCATCATCCTTGGCCCTTCTTGGCTATTTGGCATCATTCTTTTGTGTGTGTGTGTGTGGGGGGTGATTGGATAATGGGAGGGATGGGGAAGGGTATAGGAGAAATATAGAGGACTTATAAATATTATTATTATTATTATTATTATTATTATTATTATTTTATTTTTTTATTTTATTTTTTTTACACAGTGGTCACAACTTATCAAGGCCCGGAAGCCACTCAGGGATAAGGGTTATTGCAAGTACATTACGTTAGTGTGGAGATTTGATGAAGTGTTTACTTAAGGGGGCGGTTCATTAGGAATTTGTTAATGTTGGACTTGAACACATCCAAGTTGTAGTCAGGTGGGAAGCAGGCAGACGGAACAAAGTTCCACAGGCGTGCAGTTCTACGAAAGAAGCTTTGTTCATGGAATCCACGTTTTGATTTAGGCACAGATAAAGAGTGGGGGAAATTTTTCACAGTGGATTCAGTTAGACGGGTGTTTTTTGTGAAAGATTGGCGAGGGGGTACCAGAGATTGGAGTTCAGACGAGCACCTGCCATGGAAATAACGATAAAACAAGGATAGGCTCGCAACGTCTCTTCTGTGGGAGAGATGTTGAAGGGTAGAGAAAAGGGCATCCCCCACTAAGCCACGAAGTCTATTTTGTACTCTGTCAAGGCAGGATATGCTGTTTTTAGCAGCTCCTGCCCAGATATGGCAGTAGTATTCCATCCTTGGACGTACTTGGCTTTTATATAGATAGAGAATTGCATCAGTAGTGAGATATCTTCTGGAGTGGTAGAAGGATCCCACCATCTTTCCAGCGGCCTTGGCAACAGACTTGATGTACGTGTTCCATTTCAGATCAGGAGTAAAGGTCAAACCCAGAAGCTTGTCAAAACACGGGGCCTCTCCCAGACGAGAGCCACCCATCCCAATTGATGCCAGATGGGGATCAGAGCAATGATGCAAGGACAGGAGTTTGGTTTTAGATGCATTAAAGGTAACCAGCCACGTCTTCCCTCATTATTATTATTATTATTATTATTATTAGTAGTAGTAGTAGTAGTAGTAGTATTTGTATTGTCATAAGTAGTTTAGTGTAAGAATTATATTTTTTGTAAAAAAATATTTATTTACTTTAAATAATGTTTCAATATTTAATATTAAATAATGTTTCAATATTTATTTACTTTAAATAATGTTAAAATAGAAAGTTAACTTAACAAGGAATGAAATTACGCATTTTTTAAAAATAAAAATAAGAATTGTTCATATTGTTCATAGTGTTCCAGTGTTCCATTCCACTGTTCCACTTATTTTCATATAAGATGTTAATAAATAATTAAAAATGATACTATGATATTACGTATCATATATTACATAATATCTGTTGGAATATGTTTCGTCAGGGGATGCCGAATCGTCTATCACCGTCTAGAAAACAGGGGAGGTTATGCTTCAATCTATGGTCCCCCCTCGCCAAACTTTCACAAGAAACACTCGTCTAGCTGTAAACACTATCAATAATTTTCCCCACTCTTTATCTGTGCCTAAACCTAAACGTAGATTCCATGACAAAGCTTCTTTCTTAGAACTGCACACCTGTGGAATTGTCTTCCGTTTTCCTGCTTTCCGGCTGACTACAATATGGTTGTGTTCAAGTCTAAAGTAAATAAGTTCTTGATGAGCCGTTCCAATTTACCAAATTTTCATTACTAATGATTACTATATTGTCCAATTGCTACTGTACACTCTTTAACCCTTATCCTTGAGTGGCCTCTGGGCCTTGATAATGTGGTGATGCCTATGTAAAAAACAAAAAAAAACAAAAAAAAAAACAATGAAATGTCTCGAGGGATATGCCGGAATGCCCGGAATTTTAAAATGATAACTTCATTCCATAACTGGCACGTACATCATAAATATTTTTCTTTATCTTCGTATTTTGATGCGTTTGCTAAACTGCACAAGCACCTTTATTCCTTTATTATATACTTAACTGATTAATCATAAAATTAAGGTTTCGTTTTTACTTTGATTATAAGTTTAAAAATTGTTATACAATTGGTTTTAGAGTTACCTCCCTTAGATGACGTGCACAATCCGTTGCTAGTTACTTCCCCTTTATTGTTCAATAAAAAGATTTCGTTTCGCCAATGTTACTTTTGGTCAAGATCAAAGTGTAGCTCTTGTCGAACTCTTGTCCTCGCTCCTTTGGGACAGAGGAAGACACTGGGTGAGCAGACAGGTCTGTATTCAACGTCCGTGTGAGGGAGGCTTGGGAATGCCGGACTTGAAGTGTCATCGAGATGCTGAGAGGCTGGCCTTCCTGAGCCACTATATGCAGGAAGACCAACCGTGGCACCCCGTGGTTACTGCCGCCTTCCCCGACCTCGTTCTCGACCCTTCCATCGAGAGCCGTCGCAGGCCGCGGGGAGAATCTGCCTACATGAAAGAGTGCCGAGCCGCGCTAAAACGACTACCAAGGTCCAGTGACCTTGTGACTGCTACCCGTAGGGAACTCCACAGGGATCTAGTGAAGGGGGCCGCTGACGACCCGCTATGCGCGCGTTTGGGCTGGCAGCAGAGTGAGATCCGCTCCGTGTGGAGCTGGGCGCCAGGTTCGAGTCATCTGAACAATTCAGAGTTCTCTCTGACCTGGCGATTGGCCCGAAATGCACTTCCACTCAACAACATACAATGCAGTTCCGGGTTTTTGGAGTCGCCTGATTGTCCCCGTTGTGGGACAATGGCCGTAGAAACTACAGATCACTCTTTCTTCGATTGCCGCGAACTCCACCAGTACTGGTCGTATGTCAGCGGAGTGACGGCTCGCATCGATCCTGAGCATTCTCGCCCAATTACTGTATCCAATGTGGTGGACAACGTGAGGCCGCCGTGGGACCGGGAAAGACAAATGGTCTACGTTACGATCCTGGCCGTGGCGAGAATGGTGATTTGGACGTCGCGTCTGCAAGGTTGCCGGGGGGTGTTGTCTTTTTCTGATCAAGATCTGATCGCGTTCTTTAAACACCAACTACGGGTGAACAGAGAGAAATATTTTTGGAGCTAGTTTTATTAATGCGTGTATTTTGAAATGTAAATCACTGGCGACCATGTTGAATGGGTGGCATATGAAAGGGGCCAACCCTCAGTTTGTTCAGGTATGCTGAAAACGAATATCGCAAGGAAAATTAGCAGAGAGAGTTTTCAAGACAGTTTTATTAATGCGTGTATTTTGAAATGAAAAGTAAAACTAGCACAGACTGACTATAGATTCACCATCAAAGTATTGAAATATTTTTTGTTTTACAAAGGAATCACTACTTATCAATGCCCAGAGCCCACTCGAGGGTTTAAAGAGTGTACAGTAGTCAATGGGACAATATCATTGTAATCGTTAGAAGTATAAATTTTGTAAATGGGATTACTTAAGAGGAACGGCTTATCAAGAACTTGTTTATATTGGACTTGAAGAGGACGAAAAAAAGTATAAAGTTTAAAGAACTCGCTAAAAATATTTTAACGATGCCTTTCAACTCGTAAACTGCTTGTTTATATTTGTGTACATTTTTCGAAGATAATAAAAAGTGTAAAAAAAGTAAACCTTTAGAATCCTAAAAAGATCTCCCGGAAGCATTTTTGCAACATGAACAATATACAAACCAAAATAAAGAGAGGAGGCACCCTAATCCAAAATATGGTTTATTACATCGCTTAAAAAAAAAGAATCTTAATTTAGACGCGGGAGCTCCAATAATACGATAATTTGGTGGGGAAGCAAATTGTGTTCTTTTTTCTAACTTGGTTTTAAAAAGTTTTTATTGCTAACATTTATTTTCATGAACTCTAACCACACCTCACAACCCTAATCCGGCCGGTCGGGAAAAAAGTTTTTATTTTTTTAATTTTTGTTGATAACACACATACGCACGCACGCACGCACGCACACATACACACGCACACTCACGCACACATAAGCATCGCCTTGTCACCAAGCTAAAGAAGAGTGAAAGTGGGGGAAGGAGAGAAAGGATCGTGTTCTCTGCACTGCACGTGCCGGGGTCAAACGAAAGTTAAATGAAATCGATTAAAAATGGCTCCACAAAGTTATGTCTGAACTTTTTATTCTATGAAACTTAAGATTAATAAAACGAAATAATCGTGACCCGTGGAAATTCCACGGCGAATATTTCGCATTCAATAAGAACAAAACGAAAAAGTAGTGAACAAATAAATATATAAGAAAATTAATGTTACCAAAGGCAAGATAAGTTACCCTTCTACCTACCTAGATCACATTTTTGTTGTTTTAACTTATTTTAAAACGTTTATTTAACACAAACAAAAGTAGCGCACAGTTTTAAGTAAGAACAATAAAGAAGTGTCTGACATGTTATAGACATCTTGTGAGACTCGATAATCGCTCCAAACTCGAAAATTAAGCAAAATACTGGTAGCAACACATCCAATAAATGTCAGCAAACGTTCGAACATGTTTTCTTTTTCACATTAGCGAAACTCTTATCAGAGCAAAAGCGAAAATGAGAAGCAAACACAAATGAAGAAGTCGGTTTTTATCGTTGAGCACAAAAACAAAAACAAAAACAAAAAGAGTATCTAATCTAATAGGCCCCGTGCTATAGGTCAATCTCCAAAGTCTGTCCCATCGCCTCGGTGTTGCATCCTTGTTTACAAGTACTTTAATGGGATGTGCTCTGATGAACCCATAGCACTTATACCACCTCGACGTACAATGGCAAAATCACAGCGGTTTCACTGCTGGGGGGTCCCTAAAGGTCGGAAATCCTTCTACTCTAATAGTGTTTACTTTACGCAGACTTGCTATCGTATAGAAAAGTCGGTACTTAGTTGGATACGGGGTAATATTTAAAGATAGCGACCAAAGAAAAAAAATAGTCAAAAGGTCGCAACCAGGTGAAAAAAATAGTAAAATAGTTTTATTTTGCTTTTATTAATTATTAATAAACGAATGAATCATTTCTATTTAAAATCCATTAAGTATTATGCATGCAAAACTTAAAAAACAAAACATGTTTCTAATGCATCAACATTATGTGAACAAGCTAAATCAAAACTAAATAAATTTGACCTGATGTCGAGTTTATCTAAACGCGATACTCGATTTTTCACTCGGAATTATTCCTCGTTCAATTCAAGTTTCACGACATATTGATTACATTGTTAGATGACAGTACAAAGAATAGATTTCTAAATAATAATGTTTTTATTTCGGCACGGTAGCACAACTGCATAGGATGCATATATTTTTTTCAAGGAGAGGTTGGGGTGTTTATACTACGCTGGGGTAGGTCGTAAAAATAACCGTTTTTTTTCCCTACATTCTGACCAAAGACCATTTGCTGCTAACCTCTCTCTCTCTCTCTCTCTTTTTCTCTCTCTCTCTCTCTCTCTCTCTCTGGCTTCTCCGTGCTCCTGCTACGAAGTTTTTATATATATATACGTATATATATATATATATGAGAGAGAGAGAGAGAGAGAGAGAGAGAGAGATGGAGACAGAAAGAGAAAGGGGGAGAAGGGAGAGAGAGAGAGAGGGAGGGAGACAGAAAGAGAAAGAGGGGCAAAGAGGGAAGAAGGGAGAGAGAGAGAGAGAGAGAGAGAGAGAGAGAGAGAGAGAGAGAGAGAGAGAGAGAGAGAGACAAATATGTGTGTCTACGCTCTCCGCCATCACGTCAACGAGGAAGGGAGAAGAAACGGAGACAGCTGAGAGGCACACACTCTATATAAACGCACACATACACACATACTTGCATAAACACACATACACGCACTCGCATAAACACACACACAAATACTTAAACACACCAACTGACCAACACACAAAAACACAAATCATTAGTGTGTGTGTGTGTGTTTCGCTCCCCAGCTTTTTATATCATCTCCGTTTGACAAAGTTTTAATATTCAATACATTAAATCAACAGCTATAATTTATATGAATCGTCCTTGTATTTAGTTTGACTTTCTCAATTCAATTCGCCAAGAACAATTTTATTAGCGTGATGGTGCGAAGATCGGGGTGGCGACAATAAGTCGAGTGTCGGCATTCTTGTCCCTTTGAAGACGAACTAAGTTTTGGAAAAAGTTCAGTCTGAAATGGATTTCTGTTTACAACGCACGGCCCAGGTTGGCCGATAAGTCTTCAAGTCTCTTCTTAAAGGGGCTTCTCCTTTAAGAATTTACAACTAGTTAATCTACTGAGTTATGCCAAACAGACGGACTGTTCCGCTGTATCACAGTGTGGCTAGACTAAAACTCATCAGAGAGTAATCTAATTTACAACTAGCTTATCGACAGTAGACACTTTCACTGGGTTTACGTGTGTGTGTGTGAGTGTGTGTGTGTGTGTGTGTCTCTGTGTGTGTGTATTTCGTTAACATTCGAAATGTTGATTTTAAAACCGTTCAGGTATGCTGAAAACGAATATCGCAAGGAAAATTAGCAGAGACAAACAGTTTTGGAGCTAGTTTTATTAATGCGTGTATTTTGAAATGTAAATCACCGGCGACCATGTTTGAACAGGCGGCATATCAGTTTGTTCAGGTATGCTGAAAACGAATATCGTAGGAAAATTAGCAGAGACAAATAGTTTTGGAGCTAGTTATATTAATGCGACTATTTTGAAATGTAAATGCATAAACACACTCATACACACACTTTCATAAACACACACACTCGCATAAACACACACGTATACACAAACACACACGTAGACACAAATACACACCAACACAAATCAACTTTCCGTTAGAAGCTGTCATGGGATGGGGACGGGTGGGTGTCATAAGTGTCAAGCGAATTTGAAAGTTTGTTAACGAAATATATTAATATATATATATATATATAAAATATATATATATATATATATATATATATATATATATATATATATATATATATCTTAGAGAGAGAGAGAGAGAGAGAGAGAGAGAGCGAGAAAGAGAGAGAGAGAGAGAGAATATGTGCTTCCACATCAAAGAGGGGCAGGAGCATAAACAGAGACAGAAGCACACACTCTAACACACTCGCATAAACACACACACATACAGAAAACACACACATACATACGCACTTTCATAAACACACACACACACACTCGCATAAACACACACATACACGAACATACACGTACACACAAATACTCAAACACAAATCAACTTTCCGTTAAAAGCTGTCATGAGGTGGCAGGGGTGGGTGTCATAAGTGTCAATCGAATTTGAAAGTTTGTTAACGAAATGGATTTATTTCAACTTCGTTTGACACGTCCCAATTCTCCGGCCCTTCACCCCCCTCCCTCTACCTGCCTCTCTCTTTACTAAGACTTTTCGGGTTGGGGTGTTTACGCTGGGTTAGGTCGTAAAAATAACCGTTTTTTTTTTCGTTATTAAATTGTAATTTTTTAAGAAATCATTACCTTAAAAGTTAAGAAAGCCATTCTTAATGTAAAGAGGGTCATGTTAACTATTCTGTACTTTCATCCTATAATTTAATAAGCAAAAAATAGGATAAAATTGAATTTAACTTGAAAATTGTACCCAAAAATGTCGCAGAAGTTTTCTTTGATATTTCTTATTTTACAAGCTGCCCCAGCGTAGCATTAACACCTCCAATCCCTCCATGATAAGAACGGCTTTCTGAAAAAAAAAACACCCCCAAGAAAGCCGTTCTTAACATGGAGAGATTGGAGGGGGTATTCCGGAAGTCGTTTTTAAAATCGGGAGAGGAGGGCGTTTTGTAACATCAAATGTTAAATAAAAATAAATAAAAATAAGATAAATAAAAAATAAATAAAAATAAAAAACATCAAATCAAATAAAAAAAAACGATCAATGTATAGTATCTGTTAACGAAAATATTTTTTTTTTAATTATTAGCAAATAATTCAAAGAATAGATTTCTAAATAATACCGTTTTTATTTCGGCACGGTAGCATAACTGCATAAGATGCATATACTTTTTAACGTTTTCGTTTTTTTCCTATTATAACTATACGCATATTTTCTTGTGTCTATGACTTAACTGTTCCTTACTTTGTCTGTATCAATGTTACAGCATATTCCAAATATCACATCAATCTATAGAGTGGTTTAGTTAAGTGATATTTTAAGTTTTAATTGAAGAAAAAAAACAGATAAAGTTTGATTTTGTCCAAAATGTATGGATAGAAATATTTCTTTCCACGTGGCTATAGATTTCCGCTAAATTTCGTCCTATGATATATAAACATATATATATATATATATATATTAGGCACCGCCAAAACTGGGGGGGGGCAGGTCAGTACTTTTTGACGGACCGTCTTTTTAAAAATCTACCAAAAATCAGGTAATTATCCGATCAATACGAAATTTTCAGCGATTATTAGGAGAAAAATGAACTTTATAACAGTGTACTTATTTTTCATAAACGATATTTATATATATATATTTTTTTGCTTACAAAACCCCCCCTTGTTTTGAAGTGGAAACAAATATGCTTAAAATAATCATCTGAAACTGAACAAAACATATTGTGTTGTTGTAAGGGACAGAATTATAGATTAAAAAAAAAAAAAAAAAAAAAAATTGTTTGCATACCTTATTTTGACGTCTGAATATCAGAACTTCGATTGTGTTTAATTATCCCGCTTTTGAGTTTTGAAGTGTGAAATTCGGTTAATATGTTAAGTAAAATAATTAATTTAAGTTAAGCAAAACAAAAAAAATTTTTTTTTATATTTATACGAAAAAAGCCATTTTAAAATTTTTGATAAATAAATACCCAATTTTTTTTTAGCGAGCCGAATAATGCATGACCATTATTAAACAGAGCATGCTTTGAATAATCGATACCAAAAAAAAAAAAATTCGATAAATATTGTGCCCTTTGTGTTAAAAATAGCATCATTTTTTTCGATCTCGTTTGAAAACGTTTGCCGCCTTTCGACTACGGTGGACCAAAAGCGCTGAAATAATTTTTTTTTATTCTGCTTTAAATTGCCCCCTCCCCCCATTTTGGGGAGCCTGGCCCCCACACACATACACATTAAAAACCAAACTCATACAAATGGTCACCC
This sequence comes from Euprymna scolopes, assembly GCF_053919585.1. NCBI lineage: Eukaryota > Metazoa > Mollusca > Cephalopoda > Sepiida > Sepiolidae > Euprymna > Euprymna scolopes. The sequence continues at coordinate 1,388,242 of NC_136527.1, forward strand.
ATCTGGTACTGGCCAGCCTCAGCTTAATAATACATTGAAATTTTCGTCACTGAAAAATAAGTTTTTTTGGCCTGTTTAGTCTTCCATAGTTTTCGTCTCATCGAAAGAAAACGTAAACAGAGTCGATCTGAACTCTTCGGCGACGCGAAATATCTGGTTACATATATGAATAAGTGGAATTATTTGAAATTCAGGTACTTATATTATAATATTTTTGCATATTCTCTTAGAAAATCATCCTAAATTGTAGTTAGACAATAAATGAATAAATAAATTATTTTAAAAACCCTTTTTTTTAAATATTTAAGTACGTTTTTTGTGCAAGACAAAAAATAACAATTGTTAACTTTTTGGGAAAATTTAACATTTAAAATTGAATTAAAAATAGTAGAAAAAGTTTTACATTATTCTGTTTTCTATATGATAAAATTCAGGGTTTTATCTTTCTGGAAAAAAAAAAGTTACTCAGAAATAATGGATTTTAATAAATGTAATTTAGTTTTAAAAAACAACAACAACTTGATTTTGCGGCCATTTTTGGCGGTGCCTAATATATATATATATATATATATATATATATATATATCTATATATATATATATATATATATATATCATAGGACGAAATTTAGCGGAAATATATATATATATATATATATATATATATATATATATATATATATATATATATATATATATTATAATTATGTTTTAATTTTTTATAACTTTTAAAAGTTTCAGCTGCTAACCTCTCTCTCTCTCTCTCTCTCTCTCTCTCTCACTCGCTCTCTCGCACGCGCGCTTCTCCGTGTCCTTATATATAGACAGACAGAGAGGGAAAAGGGGGGAGAGACCGAAAGAGACAGAGAATGTGTCTACTCTCTCCTCCACATGCTGCAACGCCAACGACGCACACACCCACATACACACACACTTGCATTAACACACACATACACAGACGCACACACGTCCACATTCACCCTTCAAACTAAACAAGTTTAAATCAACCAATGAAAAGGCAGCTACTTAACACAAACTCCATAAAAGGTAAAAAGTTTGTAACGTCGACTGGGAAATGTTTGAATTTTCCCGGAAAAAGTTAACGGTTTTCACGCCGATGGTGAAATATAAAATAGCCCGAAAACGGGCTGTAAATTCAGTTTGACCGTGGCAGCGAGAGATGTTCCAGAAGAATAGATGACCAGCCAAAAGACCCAGCTAAGCCGCTGCCCTGCCGCTGTTTTATTTCTGCCTATTTCTCTGATGCCAAACAAATTTAAAGGTATTTATATTTTATTATACTAAATACTGTTAGAAACCTAGCAAGCGATATTACCGTGATAATTGTGCAGTTTATAAACCGTGCTGTTCTTGGATAAAATATTTTTAATTTAAATCTAAATTAACGTCTTTTAATTTAATTTGTTAGATGAAAGTATATATATATAATATAATTTAAGGGCGGTCGATAAACTGTAGAATTTCACGTGACAATTGTGCAGTTTATAAACCGTGCTGTTCTTGGATAAAATATTTTTAATTTAAATCTAAATTAACGTCTTTTAATTTAATTTGTTAGGTGAAAGTATACATATAATATAATTTAAGGCCGGTCGATAAACTGTAGAATTTCACGTGACAATTGTGCAGTTCATAAACCGTGCTGTTCTTGGATAAAATATTTTTAATTTAAATCTAAATTAACGTCTTTTAAGTTAATTTGTTAGGTGAAAGTATACATATAATATAATTTAAGGCCGGTCGATAAACTGTAGAATTTCACGTGACAATTGTGCAGTTTATAAACCGTGCTGTTCTTGGATAAAATATTTTTAATTTAAATCTAAATTAACGTCTTTTAATTTAATTTGTTAGGTGAAAGTATATATATAATATTATTTAAGGGCGGTCGATAAACTGTAGAATTTCACGTGACAATTGTGCAGTTTATAAACCGTGCTGTTCTTGGATAAAATATTTTTAATTTAAATCTAAATTAACCTCTTTTAAGTTAATTTGTTAGGTGAAAGTATACATATAATATTATGTAAGGCCGGTCGATAAACTGTAGAATTTCACGTGACAATTGTGCAGTTTATAAACCGTGCTGTCGTTGGATAAAATATTTTTTAATTTAAATCTAAATTGACGTCTTTTAATTTAATTTGTTAGATGAAAGTATATATATAATATTATTTAAGGGCGGTCGATAAACTGTAGAATTTCTTGGATAAAATTCTGGATGTGTATTTTCCCCCCTAAAGTCCAACCCTATCCTCACCGTGGTAGGGGGGTGTAACGTTGTAGTTTAACAGCTACACGGCTAAATGGGCTCTGGCAAAAAAAAAAATAAAATCCAGAAAATGTCGGCATTAGTTTGTTGCGTCCGTCATCTGGTCGTCTTTTTATACGCTTGCATGTGGCGAGCAAAAAGGCGTGAAGGGGGCAGGCTGAAAGGAGAACAATACCCGAAAGATGTAAACCGAACGAAAGAGAAAAATGGGCCTCCCTGCAAGGCCCTGTGTTCTCCCCAGCCTGCTCCCAGTTTCCCCGACTTTGCATGCAACTGGTTTTGAGCTTTTGGAAAGCTCTTTTCTCAGTGTCGGGGTGTTGACTCCACTTCCAAGTTAACAAATAGCTGCAAGTCTGGGTACGGTCCGATTGGTTCCGAAGCTCTTCCGCTGTGAGGTGCGCTTTCGAATCTGCCGAAGGGGGCTACCCTCTAAGCAGGCGACACATGCTCGTGTTACTATGTAATGCATGCTTGCCTCGACTCGACTAAGGACGACTAGAGTTCGACTAGATTGTGTGCTCACAAGCCGCTTTAAGGCCGCTTTTATTATTCCTACTGTCTACGAACTCCGAAACGGTATGGTAGTGCAATTATATATGACCGTCCTCCGATACGAAATGGTAGTGCAATTATATATGACGGTCCTCCGATATGATAGTAGGAATGCCAGTTTTGTGAGTGATCATCGCCGTCTTATGAACACAAACTAGTGGTATCTTTACGAATCCTGTTGGGTAGAGAGAACACCTCTGTTTTCTGCTCTGCCTGTTATTCTGAGTAGAAACCGCTTTTTAGGAGATGTTCGCAGCAAAGCTTGTTTTTATATAGTGCCCCTCCTTTCGGGAGTTCATCACCTCGCTGCCCAGACAAGAGCTTTCCCCAGCGGAACCTGTTTTCTTTCTTTTTCTTTTGTTTTACTTTCCAGTTTAATGGCGAACGAACAGTCACCAGCAAGTGGTCTGCACCTACAGGAAGATGAGTATAGTATCACCCTTTCTTCTTTCTATTTCGACTTCAGTCTTTGTGATTTGAAAATTTAATTTAACTGTTTCCATTGTTCCAGCTTTCACACAGCAGTAGATTATCAACACTATAAATATCACCTCTTTTTTATAGATTGGAACAAGCAACGAAACCTAGCAGCATCACCGTTCCTGTCTGCAACATGTCTTGTGCAGTTTGAATCAAGTATTTCTTTCTTTGCATTCAAGCACATCTGGGTACAATCAAACTGCGTATGATGTATGTCTATCTGTTTCTTCCAACATTAGCATCTCGAAGTGTTGGCAGCAATCATTGTCATAGAAATAGAGTAAGTATTCTTTTTCTTTCCTTCTGTGTGTATATCTTTGTAATTTCAGGTACTCCTCTTGATCATGATGGAATTCTACTATCAGCTATTGTGAGAATTATGTGGATTGGAAAAAACAACTGAATCCAGCAGCATCAGCTATCCTAGCTGCCACATGTTTCCTGTAGTTACAGAAGTCCTCAAGTAAGTGTTTCTTTCTTTGTGTACATGCACATCTGGGTAAAATCAAATTCTAAACTATTAGCTTTATTTAAATGAATTCAGTTCTGCTTGTATTTCTTCTCATCAGCTAACTTATGCAACTACAAAAAAATAAACAAGTAGTACATGGGTGTTTGATCATAGCCAGAAAGTTAAATATATCATTTTAAAAAAAATCCATTAGTTATGTTGTCTCTCTTTATTATATAAATCAAAAACAAAGTTTTTAAATAATTAAAAGAAAAAAAATCATCACAGTAAAAATTATATATATGTAACAAAGAACACAAACAAACATAAAATTGCCATTAGTTTCAGTAAGAAGCAGAAAAGAGAAAAAGTGGAGATAACACCTGGAAAGTAACAGGTAAGAATTTTCTGTATATTTTTATTTCTTGTCTCGAATAGAACATAGATTTTTTTCATGTATCAATTAAAAAAAATAACCCAAGTCAAACAATTGATGGAAAAACTAAGCATTAAAGTTCAATTAAGCATTAAAAACATAACTTCTAATAATTATGTGATCTTTATACAAATTGTCTCCCTTGAATATATATATATATATACATATATATATATATATATATATATATATTCAAGGGCGAAAATTTGTATATAGATCACATAATTATTAGAATGAGATCACATAATTATTAGAAGTTATTTTTTTAATTGAATTATATATATATATATTTCAATTAAAAAAAATAACTTCTAATAATTATCTGATCTATATACAAATTGTCTCCCTTGAATATATATATAAATATATACATATATATATATGTATATATATTTATCTCATTTAAAAAAATAACTTCTAATAATTATGTAATCTATATACAAATTGTCTCACTTGAACATATATATAAATATATATATATATATATATATATATATACATGTATATATATTTATTTCATTTAAAAAAATAACTTCTAATAATTATGTGATCTATATACAAATTGTCTCCCTTGAATATATATATATTATATATATATTTATTTCAATTGGAAAAATAACTTCTAATAATTATATGATCTATATACAAATTGTCTCCCTTGAATATATATATATATATATATATATATATATATATATATATATATATATATATATATTATATATATTTATTTCAATTAAAAAAATAACTTCTAATAATTATGTGATCTATATACAAATTTTCTCCCTTGAATATATATGTAAATATATATATATATACATGGATATATATTTATTTCATTTAAAAAAATAACTTCTAATAATTATGTGATCTATATACAAATTGTCTCCCTTGAATATATATATATATATATATATATTTATATATATATATATATTATATATATTTATTTCAATTAAAAAAATAACTTCTAATAATTATGTGATCTATATACAAATTGTCTCCCTTGAATATATATATATATATATATATATATATATATATATTATATTTATTTCAATTAAAAAATAACTTCTAATAATTATGTGATCTATATACAAATTGTGTCCCTTGAATATATATATAAATATATATATATATATATATTTATTTCATTAAAAAAATAACTTCTAATAATTTTGTGATCTATATACAAATTGTCTCCCTTGAATATATATATATATATTAAAAAAATAACTTCTAATAATTATGTGATCTATATACAAATTGTGTCCCTTGAATATATATATATATATTATATATATTTATTTTAATTAAAAAAATAACTTCTAATAATTATGTGATCTATATACAAATTTTCTCCCTTGAATATATATATATATTATATATATATTTATTTCAATTAAAAAATAACTTCTAATAATTATGTGATCTATATACAAATTGTCCCCTTGAATATATATATATATATATATATACATATATATATATATATATATATATATATATATATATTCAAGGGAGACAATTTGTATAAATATGTGATCTATATATAAATTGTCTCCCTTGAATATATATATATATATAAATAATTATATATATATATATATAATTATACTAGCATATGTTCCTGGCGTAGCCCCGGTGTTTGGCGGTGTATGCTGCCCAACTCCCCCACTAAAAAAAAAGCAAAAAAACGGTTAATTTTTAAAAATTTGACCCCTATTATGACCCTTAAAATTTATTGTTTTGGGCTCAAATCAAGATATTAATTTAGATCCATGTCCAAGGAAACTATATCTAAAATTTCAAGTGTTTAGACCCATAATTGTCAGAGGAGATTTGTAGAGTTCTCAAAGGCCAGATCATTGAACGTTTACCTCTTAATCGCCAAATTTCTGTCCAAATACCAATTGCATAGATTTTCCAAAATCTCAGTACCCTCTACATCAAAATTTTCAATTTGTAGACTAAAATTGACAGAGTTATTGCTAAGAGAAATGTACACACAGACAGACATTTTCACTTCTATAGATAGATAGATAGATAATGAGAGACAGAAAGATAAATATATACAATGATTAATGAATTAGTAGAGATAGTTGTTAAATTTTTGGAAATATATATGGCAATTTGATGGTAAGACTTTGAGCTAACTGTTAGGATTTAAAATATATACATAGAAATTCAAATGACAGGACTTATATGTAGAGTGCTCAATACATCAGTAGAGCAAGGTAATAAGTTAAAAAAAAATGCATACGTCAATTTAGATAACCATACTGTTTTTGGTATTCTTGTGTGAATATGACATAATGTAATATAAATTTTAATAATTTTATTCTAAATGTTATGATTCTCAATGAAAAATCTAAAATGTCAATATTGCTCTATGTATGATAAAGCATTGTCATATAATTTTCTTTCAATAATATAAACGTTTGATAATATCAGCTCTTTCTAGTGATGAGCACTTATTTAAAGTGTAATTATTAAGTAAAAATCTGAATAAAATATGTTTATTGCTCTGTCTTATTGAGCACACTCATATAACTCTAGTTAAATCTTAATATTTATATCTCTTGTAATAAAATAAACGTTTTATAATATCAGCTCTGTCACGTGTTGAGCACTTATTTAAAGTGTAATTATTAAGTAAAAATCTACATAAAATGTCTTTATTGCTCTATGTCTTATTGAGCACTCTTATATAACTCTGGTTAAATCTTAATGTTTATTTAGCCTGTAATAAAATAAACGTTTTATAATATCAGCTCTGTCTTGAGCACTATTTAAAGTATAATTATTAAGTAAAAATCTTAATAAATGTCTTTAGTGCTCTATGTCTCATTGAGCACTCTTAATTAACTCTGATAAATCTTAATATTTATATCTCTTGTAATAAAATAAACGTTTTATAATATCAGCTCTGTCTAGTGTTGAGCACTTGTTTAGAGTATAATTATTAACTAAAAATCTAAATAAAATGTCTTTATTGCTCTGTGTCTCATTGAGCACTCTTCTATAACTCTGGGTAAAGCTCTTTCGTACGTTTAAACAATATATATATATTTATATATATATATATATATATATATATATATATATATATATATATATGCCAATGATGCTTGCATGTGCTCCATGGTTTAATATAGCTGTGTAGTAAATTTAACAATTGTGTTGTTTAATTATGCAAGACGATTTTACTTTAAGAGTGCTCAATGCATTTATAGAGCTTTGTAGTAAGATTTGGAAACATTTTGGCAATTATTTTAGACAAATCTACTTCCAGAGTGCTCAATATATTAGTAGAGCTAAATAAAACATTTGAGAAACATATATGGCATTTCAACTGCATAAATTTATTTTGACAGAGTTCAATACATTAGTAGAGCTAAATATAGACGTTCAAAAACATGTATGGCAATTCAGCTACACAATTCAGAATACTTTGAGAGTGCTCAATACATTAGTAGACGAAAGCATAAAATTCAGGAAACATGAAGAGCTCTGCAGTATGTTTTGAAAACCTAAATGTCAATACGTAAGTATAGATATACTGTAAGTTTTTAATATATATATATATATATATATATATATATATATGTATATATATATAACACAAGTATTTGAAACAAGTTTCCTATTTGAGTGCCTAATATATTTGAGAGCTCTATGGTAACTTTAAAGAACATATTTCAAAATTAGGTTAGACAAATTTTCTTTGAGAGTGCTCGTTTCTAAGTAGAGCTCTGTAGAAAATTTTTGAGACATGTTCAGCAATTTAAGTTCATATCAGTTAATAAATAGAGCTATATAGTGACTTCTGCAAATTTATATGGCACTTATCCTAGACAAGTTAACTCTTGTAGCTGTGCAATAACATAAGAGTTCTGCATTAGTTTTGGGGTATGGTTCTCACTTTATTAGGGCAATAACTTGGACATATTATACTCTGGACAAATCCATTGAGGACAACCAAAATTAACCTGTTTTTTTTCCACTCTGCTGAATAAGACTCATCTGTCTTGGTTCACTCTTGGGACATTAAAACAAAAAAGGTGAAGAATTAAAAAAGAATGCAAAAATGTAAATGTCTTTGCAAGTCATTCATTTTTACTTTCATAACACAAAAACATCTGTAAGAACTTGATAAAAGAATGCACAAACAATAAAATACAACTTTGCTGTCTTGGAATCTGAAATCAGTAGAAACTTCCCCTACTGAAATTCCCGCACACCTCAAAAAAAAAAAAAAAAGAATCCTTCCTAATGCAATACTTTTCAAGCAATTACAGTGTCAGACTTGGTACTGCAATAACTCTGTAAACTGAAAAAAAAATATATAAAAAAATGTTAAGCAAAATTGATTCTCCCAACACCACAGATTAACTACAAAAATACTTGATAAAGCAAGACACAATTACAAATGTGTATGAAAAAAATAAAAATAAAAAAAATTAAAAAAATCAACCAAGCAATGGATCATGATTTTCTGGTGTTTGATGGAATGTAAGTAGGCATACAGCCTGGATAATTTTCCAAGGTAAGTGATGATATTCATCATTATTGTGTTTTTGGATTAGTTCAGATATATCTCATAACTATAATTGTTTTATGTATATATTTATATGTCTAGATGTTATGTGTTCTATTTGCATGTTTCCTATAGAAAACAATTTACATAAAATCTAAAAGTGAAATTTATCTCCCTTGCCTGTCTCTCTTTATACCTCTGTATTTATCTAGATCTGTCTATCTCTCTTTTTTATTCTTTATCCCTATTCCCCGTCTTGCCATCCCCTATGTCCGAACTTATAAATTTCAACATGTCTAGCTTAATAAGCTTCTCATTTACCGGTACCAAACTCCCGTTTTAAAGTTAAAAGTTTTAACTTGAATACGCGCTGAAATGTCAAGGTAACAGTAGGCCTCAATCAGGCACTTCCAGACGCCAACCTACACGGTGCGGAGAAAAAACAGAAAAAAACTAAGTCCCGATGTGCCTAGCAGATTAGAAGGCATTTTGCTACGCCTACATGCACCCAACATGGCAGTAGGCGTCGATCGGGCACTTCAAGACACTTACTTACACTGTTCTGAACTTAGAAATTTTCATTTGAATACAAGCTGACATGTGTTAGTCTATAGGATTCTCACCTACCTATACCTACGTCCCCTCTTGTTTAGACTTAGAATTTTTCAATTGAATACACGTTGACTTGCCTTGGTCTATAGGATTCTCATCTACCTATACCTACATCCCCTCTTGTTTGGACTTAGAAATTTTCAAGTGAATACACGTTGACTTGCCTTGGTCTATAGGATTCTCATCTACCTATACCCACATCCCCTCTTGTTTGGACTTAGAAATTTTCAAGTGAATACACGTTGACTTGCCTTGGTCTATAGGATTCTCATCTACCTATACCCACATCCCCTCTTGTTTGGACTTAGAAATTTTCAAGTGAATACACGTTGACTTGCCTTGGTCTATAGGATTCTCATCTACCTATACCCACATCCCCTCTTGTTTGGACTTAGAAATTTTCAAGTGAATACACGTTGACTTGCCTTGGTCTATAGGATTCTCATCTACCTATACCCACATCCCCTCTTGTTTGGACTTAGAAATTTTCAAGTGAATACACGTTGACTTGCCTTGGTCTATAGGATTCTCATCTACCTATACCCACATCCCCTCTTGTTTGGACTTAGAAATTTTCAAGTGAATACACGTTGACTTGCCTTGGTCTATAGGATTCTCATCTACCTATACCTACATCCCCTCTTGTTTGGACTTAGAAATTTTCAAGTGAATACACGTTGACTTGCCTTGGTCTATAGGATTCTCATCTACCTATACCCACATCCCCTCTTGTTTGGACTTAGAAATTTTCAAGTGAATACACGTTGACTTGCCTTGGTCTATAGGATTCTCATCTACCTATACCCACATCCCCTCTTGTTTGGACTTAGAAATTTTCAAGTGAATACACGTTGACTTGCCTTGGTCTATAGGATTCTCATCTACCTATACCCACATCCCCTCTTGTTTGGACTTAGAAATTTTCAAGTGAATACACGTTGACTTGCCTTGGTCTATAGGATTCTCATCTACCTATACCCACATCCCCTCTTGTTTGGACTTAGAAATTTTCAAGTGAATACACGTTGACTTGCCTTGGTCTATAGGATTCTCATCTACCTATACCCACATCCCCTCTTGTTTGGACTTAGAAATTTTCAAGTGAATACACGTTGACTTGCCTTGGTCTATAGGATTCTCATCTACCTATACCCACATCCCCTCTTGTTTGGACTTAGAAATTTTCAATTGAATACACGTTGACTTGACTTGGTCTATAGGATTGTCATCTCCCTATACCTACATCCCCTCTTGTTTGGACTTAGAAATTTTCAATTGAATACACGTTGACTTGACTTGGTCTATAGGATTCTCATCTACCTATACCCACATCCCCTCTTGTTTGGACTTTGAATTTTTCAATTGAATACACGTTGACTTGCCTTGGTCTATAGGATTCTCATCTACCTATACCTACATCCCCTCTTGTTTGGACTTAGAAATTTTCAAGTGAATACACGTTTACTTGCCTTGGTCTATAGGATTCTCATCTACCTATATCCACATCCCCTCTTGTTTGGACTTAGAAATTTTCAATTGAATACACGTTTACTTGCCTTGGTCTATAGGATTCTCATCTACCTATATCCACATCCCCTCTTGTTTGGAGTTAGAAATTTTCAAGTGAATACACGTTTACTTGCCTTGGTCTATAGGATTGTCATCAACCTATACCTACATCCCCTCTTGTTTGGACTTAGAAATTTTCAATTGAATACACGTTGACTTGCCTTGGTCTATAGGATTGTCATCAACCTATACCTACATCCCCTCTTGTTTGGACTTAGAAATTTTCAATTGAATACACGTTGACTTGCCTTGGTCTATAGGATTGTCATCAACCTATACCCACATCCCCTCTTGTTTTGACTTAGAAATTTTCAATTGAATAAACTCTGAGATGCCTTTGTCTATAGGATTCTCATCTACCTATACCTTCATCCCCTCTTGTTTGGACTTAGAAATTTTCAAGTGAATACATCTTGACTTGACTTGGTCTATAGGATTCTCATCTACCTATACCTACATCCCCTCTTGTTTTGACTTGGAAATTTTCAATTGAATAAACTCTGAGATGCCGTTGTCTATAGGATTCTCATCTACCTATATCCACATCCCCTCTTGTTTGGACTTAGAAATTTTAAATTGAATACACGTTGACTTGCCTTGGTCTATAGGATTGTCATCAACCTATACCTACATCCCCTCTTGTTTGGACTTAGAAATTTTCAATTGAATACACGTTGACTTGCCTTGGTCTATAGGATTGTCATCAACCTATACCTACATCCCCTCTTGTTTGGACTTAGAAATTTTCAATTGAATACACGTTGACTTGCATTGGTCTATAGGATTCTCATCTACCTATATCCACATCCCCTCTTGTTTGGACTTTGAATTTTTCAATTGAATACACGTTGACTTGCCTTGGTCTATAGGATTCTCATCAACCTATACCTACATCCCCTCTTGTTTTGACTTAGAAATTTTCAATTGAATACACGTTGACTTGCCTTGGTCTATAGGATTGTCATGAACCTATACCTACATCCCCTCTTGTTTGGACTTAGAAATTTTCAATTGAATACACGTTGACTTGCATTGGTCTATAGGATTCTAATCTACCTATATCCACATCCCCTCTTGTTTGGACTTAGAAATTTTCAATTGAATACACGTTGACTTGACTTGGTCTATAGGATTCTCATCTACCTATACCCACATCCCCTCTTGTTTGGACTTTGTATTTTTCAATTGAATACACGTTGACTTGCCTTGGTCTATAGGATTCTCATCAACCTATACCTACATCCCCTCTTGTTTTGACTTAGAAATTTTCAATTGAATAAACTCTGAGATGCCTTTGTCTATAGGATTCTCATCTACCTATACCTTCATCCCCTCTTGTTTGGACTTAGAAATTTTCAATTGAATACACGTTGACTTGACTTGGTCTATAGGATTCTCATCTACCTATACCTACATCCCCTCTTGTTTTGACTTGGAAATTTTCAATTGAATAAACTCTGAGATGCCTTTGTCTATAGGATTCTCATCTACCTATACCTTCATCCCCTCTTGTTTGGACTTAGAAATTTTCAAGTGAATACACGTTGACTTGCCTTGGTCTATAGGATTCTCATCTACCTATACCCACATCCCCTCTTGTTTGGACTTAGAAATTTTCAAGTGAATACACGTTGACTTGCCTTGGTCTATAGGATTCTCATCTACCTATACCCACATCCCCTCTTGTTTGGACTTAGAAATTTTCAAGTGAATACACGTTGACTTGCCTTGGTCTATAGGATTCTCATCTACCTATACCCACATCCCCTCTTGTTTGGACTTAGAAATTTTCAAGTGAATACACGTTGACTTGCCTTGGTCTATAGGATTCTCATCTACCTATACCCACATCCCCTCTTGTTTGGACTTAGAAATTTTCAAGTGAATACACGTTGACTTGCCTTGGTCTATAGGATTCTCATCTACCTATACCCACATCCCCTCTTGTTTGGACTTAGAAATTTTCAAGTGAATACACGTTGACTTGCCTTGGTCTATAGGATTCTCATCTACCTATACCCACATCCCCTCTTGTTTGGACTTAGAAATTTTCAAGTGAATACACGTTGACTTGCCTTGGTCTATAGGATTCTCATCTACCTATACCCACATCCCCTCTTGTTTGGACTTTGAATTTTTCAATTGAATACACGTTGACTTGCCTTGGTCTATAGGATTCTCATCTACCTATACCTACATCCCCTCTTGTTTGGACTTAGAAATTTTCAAGTGAATACACGTTTACTTGCCTTGGTCTATAGGATTCTCATCTACCTATATCCACATCCCCTCTTGTTTGGACTTAGAAATTTTCAATTGAATACACGTTTACTTGCCTTGGTCTATAGGATTCTCATCTACCTATATCCACATCCCCTCTTGTTTGGACTTAGAAATTTTCAAGTGAATACACGTTTACTTGCCTTGGTCTATAGGATTGTCATCAACCTATACCTACATCCCCTCTTGTTTGGACTTAGAAATTTTCAATTGAATACACGTTGACTTGCCTTGGTCTATAGGATTGTCATCAACCTATACCCACATCCCCTCTTGTTTGGACTTTGAATTTTTCAATTGAATACACGTTGACTTGCCTTGGTCTATAGGATTCTCATCAACCTATACCTACATCCCCTCTTGTTTTGACTTAGAAATTTTCAATTGAATAAACTCTGAGATGCCTTTGTCTATAGGATTCTCATCTACCTATACCTTCATCCCCTCTTGTTTGGACTTAGAAATTTTCAAGTGAATACACGTTGACTTGACTTGGTCTATAGGGTTCTCATCTACCTATACCTACATCCCCTCTTGTTTTGACTTGGAAATTTTCAATTGAATAAACTCTGAGATGCCTTTGTCTATAGGATTCTCATCTACCTATATCCACATCCCCTCTTGTTTGGACTTAGAAATTTTCAATTGAATACACGTTGACTTGCCTTGGTCTATAGGATTGTCATCAACCTATACCTACATCCCCTCTTGTTTGGACTTAGAAATTTTCAATTGAATACACGTTGACTTGCATTGGTCTATAGGATTGTCATCAACCTATACCTACATCCCCTCTTGTTTGGACTTAGAAATTTTCAATTGAATACACGTTGACTTGCCTTGGTCTATAGGATTGTCATCAACCTATACCTTCATCCCCTCTTGTTTGGACTTAGAAATTTTCAATTGAATACACGTTGACTTGCCTTGGTCTATAGGATTGTCATCAACCTATACCTACATCCCCTCTTGTTTGGACTTAGAAATTTTCAATTGAATACACGTTGACTTGCATTGGTCTATAGGATTCTCATCTACCTATATCCACATCCCCTCTTGTTTGGACTTAGAAATTTTCAAGTGAATACACGTTGACTTGCCTTGGTCTATAGGATTCTCATCTACCTATACCTACATCCCCTCTTGTTTGGACTTTGAATTTTTCAATTGAATACACGTTGACTTGCCTTGGTCTATAGGATTCTCATCAACCTATACCTACATCCCCTCTTGTTTGACTTAGAAATTTTCAATTGAATACACGTTGACTTGCCTTGGTCTATAGGATTGTCATGAACCTATACCTACATCCCCTCTTGTTTGGACTTAGAAATTTTCAATTGAATACACGTTGACTTGCATTGGTCTATAGGATTCTCATCTACCTATATCCACATCCCCTCTTGTTTGGACTTAGAAATTTTCAATTAAATACACGTTGACTTGACTTGGTCTATAGGATTCTCATCTACCTATACCCACATCCCCTCTTGTTTGGACTTAGAAATTTTCAAGTGAATACACGTTGACTTGCCTTGGTCTATAGGATTCTCATCTACCTATACCTACATCCCCTCTTGTTTGGACTTAGAAATTTTCAATTGAATACACGTTGACTTGACTTGGTCTATAGGATTCTCATCTACCTATACCCACATCCCCTCTTGTTTGGACTTTGAATTTTTCAATTGAATACACGTTGACTTGCCTTGGTCTATAGGATTCTCATCAACCTATACCTACATCCCCTCTTGTTTTTACTTAGAAATTTTCAATTGAATAAACTCTGAGATGCCTTTGTCTATAGGATTCTCATCTACCTATACCTTCATCCCCTCTTGTTTGGACTTAGAAATTTTCAAGTGAATACACGTTGACTTGCCTTGGTCTATAGGATTCTCATCTACCTATACCCACATCCCCTCTTGTTTGGACTTAGAAATTTTCAAGTGAATACACGTTGACTTGCCTTGGTCTATAGGATTCTCATCTACCTATACCCACATCCCCTCTTGTTTGGACTTAGAAATTTTCAAGTGAATACACGTTGACTTGCCTTGGTCTATAGGATTCTCATCTACCTATACCCACATCCCCTCTTGTTTGGACTTAGAAATTTTCAAGTGAATACACGTTGACTTGCCTTGGTCTATAGGATTCTCATCTACCTATACCCACATCCCCTCTTGTTTGGACTTAGAAATTTTCAAGTGAATACACGTTGACTTGCCTTGGTCTATAGGATTCTCATCTACCTATACCCACATCCCCTCTTGTTTGGACTTAGAAATTTTCAAGTGAATACACGTTGACTTGCCTTGGTCTATAGGATTCTCATCTACCTATACCCACATCCCCTCTTGTTTGGACTTAGAAATTTTCAAGTGAATACACGTTGACTTGCCTTGGTCTATAGGATTCTCATCTACCTATACCCACATCCCCTCTTGTTTGGACTTAGAAATTTTCAAGTGAATACACGTTGACTTGCCTTGGTCTATAGGATTCTCATCTACCTATACCCACATCCCCTCTTGTTTGGACTTAGAAATTTTCAATTGAATACACGTTGACTTGACTTGGTCTATAGGATTGTCATCTCCCTATACCTACATCCCCTCTTGTTTGGACTTAGAAATTTTCAATTGAATACACGTTGACTTGACTTGGTCTATAGGATTCTCATCTACCTATACCCACATCCCCTCTTGTTTGGACTTTGAATTTTTCAATTGAATACACGTTGACTTGCCTTGGTCTATAGGATTCTCATCTACCTATACCTACATCCCCTCTTGTTTGGACTTAGAAATTTTCAAGTGAATACACGTTTACTTGCCTTGGTCTATAGGATTCTCATCTACCTATATCCACATCCCCTCTTGTTTGGACTTAGAAATTTTCAATTGAATACACGTTTACTTGCCTTGGTCTATAGGATTCTCATCTACCTATATCCACATCCCCTCTTGTTTGGACTTAGAAATTTTCAAGTGAATACACGTTTACTTGCCTTGGTCTATAGGATTGTCATCAACCTATACCTACATCCCCTCTTGTTTGGACTTAGAAATTTTCAATTGAATACACGTTGACTTGCCTTGGTCTATAAAATTGTCATAAACCTATACCTACATCCCCTCTTGTTTGGACTTAGAAATTTTCAATTGAATACACGTTGACTTGCATTGGTCTATAGGATTGTCATCAACCTATACCTACATCCCCTCTTGTTTGGACTTAGAAATTTTCAATTGAATACACGTTGACTTGCATTGGTCTATAGGATTCTCATCTACCTATATCCACATCCCCTCTTGTTTGGACTTAGAAATTTTCAAGTGAATACACGTTGACTTGCCTTGGTCTATAGGATTCTCATCTACCTATACCTACATCCCCTCTTGTTTGGACTTAGAAATTTTCAATTGAATACACGTTGACTTGACTTGGTCTATAGGATTCTCATCTACCTATACCCACATCCCCTCTTGTTTGGACTTTGAATTTTTCAATTGAATACACGTTGACTTGCCTTGGTCTATAGGATTCTCATCAACCTATACCTACATCCCCTCTTGTTTTGACTTAGAAATTTTCAATTGAATAAACTCTGAGATGCCTTTGTCTATAGGATTCTCATCTACCTATACCTTCATCCCCTCTTGTTTGGACTTAGAAATTTTCAAGTGAATACACGTTGACTTGACTTGGTCTATAGGATTCTCATCTACCTATACCTACATCCCCTCTTGTTTTGACTTGGAAATTTTCAATTGAATAAACTCTGAGATGCCTTTGTCTATAGGATTCTCATCTACCTATATCCACATCCCCTCTTGTTTGGACTTAGAAATTTTCAAGTGAATACACGTTGACTTGCCTTGGTCTATAGGATTCTCATCTACCTATACCTACATCCCCTCTTGTTTGGACTTTGAATTTTTCAATTGAATACACGTTGACTTGCCTTGGTCTATAGGATTCTCATCAACCTATACCTACATCCCCTCTTGTTTTGACTTAGAAATTTTCAATTGAATAAACTCTGAGATGCCTTTGTCTATAGGATTCTCATCTACCTATACCTTCATCCCCTCTTGTTTGGACTTAGAAATTTTCAAGTGAATACACGTTGACTTGACTTGGTCTATAGGATTCTCATCTACCTATACCTACATCCCCTCTTGTTTTGACTTGGAAATTTTCAATTGAATAAACTCTGAGATGCCTTTGTCTATAGGATTCTCATCTACCTATATCCACATCCCCTCTTGTTTGGACTTAGAAATTTTCAAGTGAATACACGTTGACTTGCCTTGATCTATAGGATTCTCATCTACCTATACCTACATCCCCTCTTGTTTGGACTTTGAATTTTTCAATTGAATACACGTTGACTTGCCTTGGTCTATAGGATTCTCATCAACCTATACCTACATCCCCTCTTGTTTTGACTTAGAAATTTTCAATTGAATACACGTTGACTTGCCTTGGTCTATAGGATTGTCATGAACCTATACCTACATCCCCTCTTGTTTGGACTTAGAAATTTTCAATTGAATAAACTCTGAGATGCCTTTGTCTATAGGATTCTCATCTACCTATACCCACATCCCCTCTTGTTTGGACTTAGAAATTTTCAATTGAATACACGTTGACTTGCATTGGTCTATAGGATTGTCATCAACCTATACCTACATCCCCTCTTGTTTGGACTTAGAAATTTTCAATTGAATACACGTTGACTTGCATTGGTCTATAGGATTCTCATCTACCTATATCCACATCCCCTCTTGTTTGGACTTAGAAATTTTCAAGTGAATACACGTTGACTTGCCTTGGTCTATAGGATTCTCATCTACCTATACCTACATCCCCTCTTGTTTGGACTTAGAAATTTTCAATTGAATACACGTTGACTTGACTTGGTCTATAGGATTCTCATCTACCTATACCCACATCCCCTCTTGTTTGGACTTTGAATTTTTCAATTGAATACACGTTGACTTGCCTTGGTCTATAGGATTCTCATCAACCTATACCTACATCCCCTCTTGTTTTGACTTAGAAATTTTCAATTGAATAAACTCTGAGATGCCTTTGTCTATAGGATTCTCATCTACCTATACCTTCATCCCCTCTTGTTTGGACTTAGAAATTTTCAAGTGAATACACGTTGACTTGACTTGGTCTATAGGATTCTCATCTACCTATACCTACATCCCCTCTTGTTTTGACTTGGAAATTTTCAATTGAATAAACTCTGAGATGCCTTTGTCTATAGGATTCTCATCTACCTATATCCACATCCCCTCTTGTTTGGACTTAGAAATTTTCAAGTGAATACACGTTGACTTGCCTTGGTCTATAGGATTCTCATCTACCTATACCTACATCCCCTCTTGTTTGGACTTTGAATTTTTCAATTGAATACACGTTGACTTGCCTTGGTCTATAGGATTCTCATCAACCTATACCTACATCCCCTCTTGTTTTGACTTAGAAATTTTCAATTGAATACACGTTGACTTGCCTTGGTCTATAGGATTGTCATGAACCTATACCTACATCCCCTCTTGTTTGGACTTAGAAATTTTCAATTGAATACACGTTGACTTGCATTGGTCTATAGGATTCTCATCTACCTATATCCACATCCCCTCTTGTTTGGACTTAGAAATTTTCAATTGAATACACGTTGACTTGACTTGGTCTATAGGATTCTCATCTACCTATACCCACATCCCCTCTTGTTTGGACTTTGAATTTTTCAATTGAATACACGTTGACTTGCCTTGGTCTATAGGATTCTCATCAACCTATACCTACATCCCCTCTTGTTTTGACTTAGAAATTTTCAATTGAATAAACTCTGAGATGCCTTTGTCTATAGGATTCTCATCTACCTATACCTTCATCCCCTCTTGTTTGGACTTAGAAATTTTCAAGTGAATACACGTTGACTTGACTTGGTCTATAGGATTCTCATCTACCTATACCTACATCCCCTCTTGTTTTGACTTGGAAATTTTCAATTGAATAAACTCTGAGATGCCTTTGTCTATAGGATTCTCATCTACCTATACCTTCATCCCCTCTTGTTTGGACTTAGAAATTTTCAAGTGAATACACGTTGACTTGCCTTGGTCTATAGGATTCTCATCTACCTATACCCACATCCCCTCTTGTTTGGACTTAGAAATTTTCAATTGAATACACGTTGACTTGCCTTGGTCTATAGGATTCTCATCAACCTATACCCACATCCCCTCTTGTTTGGACTTAGAAATTTTCAATTGAATACACGTTGACTTGCCTTGGTCTATAGGATTCTCATCAACCTATACCCACATCCCCTCTTGTTTGGACTTAGAAATTTTCAAGTGAATACACGTTGAATTGCCTTGGTCTATAGGATTCTCATCTACCTATACCCACATCCCCTCTTGTTTGGACTTAGAAATTTTCAATTGAATACACGTTGACTTGCCTTGGTCTATAGGATTCTCATCTACCTATACCCACATCCCCTCTTGTTTGGACTTAGAAATTTTCAATTGAATACAGTCTGATATGACTTGTTCTATAGGATGA
The DNA here is from genome assembly GCF_053919585.1 of Euprymna scolopes. Classification (NCBI taxonomy): domain Eukaryota; kingdom Metazoa; phylum Mollusca; class Cephalopoda; order Sepiida; family Sepiolidae; genus Euprymna; species Euprymna scolopes. The sequence continues at coordinate 1,408,051 of NC_136527.1, forward strand.
TCAGCTACCTATACCTACATCCCCTCTTGTTTGGACTTAGAAATTTTTAATTGAATACACGTTGACTTTCTTTGGTCTATAGGATTCACATCTCCCTATACCTACATCCCCTCTTGTTTGTACTTAGAAATTTTCAATTGAATACACGCTGAGATGACTTGGTCTATAGGATTCTCATCTACCTATACCCACATCCCCTCTTGTTTGGACTTAGAAATTTTCAAGTGAATACACGTTGACTTGACTTGGTCTATAGGATTCTCATCTACCTATACCTACATCCCCTCTTGTTTTGACTTGGAAATTTTCAATTGAATAAACTCTGAGATGCCTTTGTCTATAGGATTCTCATCTACCTATATCCACATCCCCTCTTGTTTGGACTTAGAAATTTTAAATTGAATACACGTTGACTTGCCTTGGTCTATAGGATTGTCATCAACCTATACCTACATCCCCTCTTGTTTGGACTTAGAAATTTTCAATTGAATACACGTTGACTTGCATTGGTCTATAGGATTCTCATCTACCTATATCCACATCCCCTCTTGTTTGGACTTAGAAATTTTCAAGTGAATACACGTTGACTTGCCTTGGTCTATAGGATTCTCATCTACCTATACCTACATCCCCTCTTGTTTGGACTTTGAATTTTTCAATTGAATACACGTTGACTTGCCTTGGTCTATAGGATTCTCATCAACCTATACCTACATCCCCTCTTGTTTTGACTTAGAAATTTTCAATTGAATACACGTTGACTTGCCTTGGTCTATAGGATTGTCATGAACCTATACCTACATCCCCTCTTGTTTGGACTTAGAAATTTTCAATTGAATACACGTTGACTTGCATTGGGCTATAGGATTCTAATCTACCTATATCCACATCCCCTCTTGTTTGGACTTAGAAATTTTCAATTGAATACACGTTGACTTGACTTGGTCTATAGGATTCTCATCTACCTATACCCACATCCCCTCTTGTTTGGACTTTGTATTTTTCAATTGAATACACGTTGACTTGCCTTGGTCTATAGGATTCTCATCAACCTATACCTACATCCCCTCTTGTTTTGACTTAGAAATTTTCAATTGAATAAACTCTGAGATGCCTTTGTCTATAGGATTCTCATCTACCTATACCTTCATCCCCTCTTGTTTGGACTTAGAAATTTTCAATTGAATACACGTTGACTTGACTTGGTCTATAGGATTCTCATCTACCTATACCTACATCCCCTCTTGTTTTGACTTGGAAATTTTCAATTGAATAAACTCTGAGATGCCTTTGTCTATAGGATTCTAATCTACCTATACCTTCATCCCCTCTTGTTTGGACTTAGAAATTTTCAAGTGAATACACGTTGACTTGCCTTGGTCTATAGGATTCTCATCTACCTATACCCACATCCCCTCTTGTTTGGACTTAGAAATTTTCAAGTGAATACACGTTGACTTGCCTTGGTCTATAGGATTCTCATCTACCTATACCCACATCCCCTCTTGTTTGGACTTAGAAATTTTCAAGTGAATACACGTTGACTTGCCTTGGTCTATAGGATTCTCATCTACCTATACCCACATCCCCTCTTGTTTGGACTTAGAAATTTTCAAGTGAATACACGTTGACTTGCCTTGGTCTATAGGATTCTCATCTACCTATACCCACATCCCCTCTTGTTTGGACTTAGAAATTTTCAAGTGAATACACGTTGACTTGCCTTGGTCTATAGGATTCTCATCTACCTATACCCACATCCCCTCTTGTTTGGACTTAGAAATTTTCAAGTGAATACACGTTGACTTGCCTTGGTCTATAGGATTCTCATCTACCTATACCCACATCCCCTCTTGTTTGGACTTAGAAATTTTCAAGTGAATACACGTTGACTTGCCTTGGTCTATAGGATTCTCATCTACCTATACCCACATCCCCTCTTGTTTGGACTTTGAATTTTTCAATTGAATACACGTTGACTTGCCTTGGTCTATAGGATTCTCATCTACCTATACCTACATCCCCTCTTGTTTGGACTTAGAAATTTTCAAGTGAATACACGTTTACTTGCCTTGGTCTATAGGATTGTCATCAACCTATACCTACATCCCCTCTTGTTTGGACTTAGAAATTTTCAATTGAATACACGTTGACTTGCCTTGGTCTATAGGATTGTCATCAACCTATACCTACATCCCCTCTTGTTTGGACTTAGAAATTTTCAATTGAATACACGTTGACTTGCATTGGTCTATAGGATTGTCATCAACCTATACCTACATCCCCTCTTGTTTGGACTTAGAAATTTTCAATTGAATACACGTTGACTTGCATTGGTCTATAGGATTCTCATCTACCTATATCCACATCCCCTCTTGTTTGGACTTAGAAATTTTCAAGTGAATACACGTTGACTTGCCTTGGTCTATAGGATTCTCATCTACCTATACCTACATCCCCTCTTGTTTGGACTTAGAAATTTTCAATTGAATACACGTTGACTTGACTTGGTCTATAGGATTCTCATCTACCTATACCCACATCCCCTCTTGTTTGGACTTTGAATTTTTCAATTGAATACACGTTGACTTGCCTTGGTCTATAGGATTCTCATCAACCTATACCTACATCCCCTCTTGTTTTGACTTAGAAATTTTCAATTGAATAAACTCTGAGATGCCTTTGTCTATAGGATTCTCATCTACCTATACCTTCATCCCCTCTTGTTTGGACTTAGAAATTTTCAAGTGAATACACGTTGACTTGACTTGGTCTATAGGATTCTCATCTACCTATACCTACATCCCCTCTTGTTTTGACTTGGAAATTTTCAATTGAATAAACTCTGAGATGCCTTTGTCTATAGGATTCTCATCTACCTATATCCACATCCCCTCTTGTTTGGACTTAGAAATTTTCAAGTGAATACACGTTGACTTGCCTTGGTCTATAGGATTCTCATCTACCTATACCTACATCCCCTCTTGTTTGGACTTTGAATTTTTCAATTGAATACACGTTGACTTGCCTTGGTCTATAGGATTCTCATCAACCTATACCTACATCCCCTCTTGTTTTGACTTAGAAATTTTCAATTGAATAAACTCTGAGATGCCTTTGTCTATAGGATTCTCATCTACCTATACCTTTATCCCCTCTTGTTTGGACTTAGAAATTTTCAAGTGAATACACGTTGACTTGACTTGGTCTATAGGATTCTCATCTACCTATACCTACATCCCCTCTTGTTTTGACTTGGAAATTTTCAATTGAATAAACTCTGAGATGCCTTTGTCTATAGGATTCTCATCTACCTATATCCACATCCCCTCTTGTTTGGACTTAGAAATTTTCAAGTGAATACACGTTGACTTGCCTTGATCTATAGGATTCTCATCTACCTATACCTACATCCCCTCTTGTTTGGACTTTGAATTTTTCAATTGAATACACGTTGACTTGCCTTGGTCTATAGGATTCTCATCAACCTATACCTACATCCCCTCTTGTTTTGACTTAGAAATTTTCAATTGAATACACGTTGACTTGCCTTGGTCTATAGGATTGTCATGAACCTATACCTACATCCCCTCTTGTTTGGACTTAGAAATTTTCAATTGAATAAACTCTGAGATGCCTTTGTCTATAGGATTCTCATCTACCTATACCCACATCCCCTCTTGTTTGGACTTAGAAATTTTCAATTGAATACACGTTGACTTGCATTGGTCTATAGGATTGTCATCAACCTATACCTACATCCCCTCTTGTTTGGACTTAGAAATTTTCAATTGAATACACGTTGACTTGCATTGGTCTATAGGATTCTCATCTACCTATATCCACATCCCCTCTTGTTTGGACTTAGAAATTTTCAAGTGAATACACGTTGACTTGCCTTGGTCTATAGGATTCTCATCTACCTATACCTACATCCCCTCTTGTTTGGACTTAGAAATTTTCAATTGAATACACGTTGACTTGACTTGGTCTATAGGATTCTTATCTACCTATACCCACATCCCCTCTTGTTTGGACTTTGAATTTTTCAATTGAATACACGTTGACTTGCCTTGGTCTATAGGATTCTCATCTACCTATACCCACATCCCCTCTTGTTTGGACTTAGAAATTTTCAATTGAATACACGTTGACTTGCCTTGGTCTATAGGATTCTCATCAACCTATACGCACATCCCCTCTTGTTTGGACTTAGAAATTTTCAAGTGAATACACGTTGACTTGGCTTTGTCTATAGGATTCTCACCTACCTATACCTTCATCCCCTCTTGTTTGGACTTAGAAATTTTCAATTGAATACACGTTGACTTGCCTTGGTCTATAGGATTCTCATCTACCTATACCCACATCCCCTCTTGTTTGGACTTAGAAATTTTCAAGTGAATACACGTTGACTTGCCTTGGTCTATAGGATTCTCATCTACCTATACCTACATCCCCTCTTGTTTGGACTTAGAAATTTTCAAGTGAATACACGTTTACTTGCCTTGGTCTATAGGATTCTCATCTACCTATATCCACATCCCCTCTTGTTTGGACTTAGAAATTTTCAATTGAATACACGTTTACTTGCCTTGGTCTATAGGATTCTCATCTACCTATATCCACATCCCCTCTTGTTTGGACTTAGAAATTTTCAAGTGAATACACGTTTACTTGCCTTGGTCTATAGGATTGTCATCAACCTATACCTACATCCCCTCTTGTTTGGACTTAGAAATTTTCAATTGAATACACGTTGACTTGCCTTGGTCTATAGGATTGTCATCAACCTATACCTACATCCCCTCTTGTTTGGACTTAGAAATTTTCAATTGAATACACGTTGACTTGACTTGGTCTATAGGATTCTCATCTACCTATACCCACATCCCCTCTTGTTTGGACTTTGAATTTTTCAATTGAATACACGTTGACTTGCCTTGGTCTATAGGATTCTCATCAACCTATACCCACATCCCCTCTTGTTTTGACTTAGAAATTTTCAATTGAATAAACTCTGAGATGCCTTTGTCTATAGGATTCTCATCTACCTATACCTTCATCCCCTCTTGTTTGGACTTAGAAATTTTCAAGTGAATACATCTTGACTTGACTTGGTCTATAGGATTCTCATCTACCTATACCTACATCCCCTCTTGTTTTGACTTGGAAATTTTCAATTGAATAAACTCTGAGATGCCTTTGTCTATAGGATTCTCATCTACCTATATCCACATCCCCTCTTGTTTGGACTTAGAAATTTTAAATTGAATACACGTTGACTTGCCTTGGTCTATAGGATTGTCATCAACCTATACCTACATCCCCTCTTGTTTGGACTTAGAAATTTTCAATTGAATACACGTTGACTTGCATTGGTCTATAGGATTCTCATCTACCTATATCCACATCCCCTCTTGTTTGGACTTAGAAATTTTCAAGTGAATACACGTTGACTTGCCTTGGTCTATAGGATTCTCATCTACCTATACCTACATCCCCTCTTGTTTGGACTTTGAATTTTTCAATTGAATACACGTTGACTTGCCTTGGTCTATAGGATTCTCATCAACCTATACCTACATCCCCTCTTGTTTTGACTTAGAAATTTTCAATTGAATACACGTTGACTTGCCTTGGTCTATAGGATTGTCATGAACCTATACCTACATCCCCTCTTGTTTGGACTTAGAAATTTTCAATTGAATACACGTTGACTTGCATTGGTCTATAGGATTCTCATCTACCTATATCCACATCCCCTCTTGTTTGGACTTAGAAATTTTCAATTGAATACACGTTGACTTGACTTGGTCTATAGGATTCTCATCTACCTATACCCACATCCCCTCTTGTTTGGACTTTGAATTTTTCAATTGAATACACGTTGACTTGCCTTGGTCTATAGGATTCTCATCAACCTATACCTACATCCCCTCTTGTTTTGACTTAGAAATTTTCAATTGAATAAACTCTTAGATGCCTTTGTCTATAGGATTCTCATCTACCTATACCTTCATCCCCTCTTGTTTGGACTTAGAAATTTTCAAGTGAATACACGTTGACTTGACTTGGTCTATAGGATTCTCATCTACCTATACCTACATCCCCTCTTGTTTTGACTTGGAAATTTTCAATTGAATAAACTCTGAGATGCCTTTGTCTATAGGATTCTCATCTACCTATACCTTCATCCCCTTTTGTTTGGACTTAGAAATTTTCAAGTGAATACACGTTGACTTGCCTTGGTCTATAGGATTCTCATCTACCTATACCCACATCCCCTCTTGTTTGGACTTAGAAATTTTCAATTGAATACACGTTGACTTGCCTTGGTCTATAGGATTCTCATCAACCTATACGCACATCCCCTCTTGTTTGGACTTAGAAATTTTCAATTGAATACACGTTGACTTGCCTTGGTCTATAGGATTCTCATCAACCTATACCCACATCCCCTCTTGTTTGGACTTAGAAATTTTCAAGTGAATACACGTTGACTTGCCTTGGTCTATAGGATTCTCATCTACCTATACCCACATCCCCTCTTGTTTGGACTTAGAAATTTTCAATTGAATACACGTTGACTTGCCTTGGTCTATAGGATTCTCATCTACCTATACCCACATCCCCTCTTGTTTGGACTTAGAAATTTTCAATTGAATACAGTCTGATATGACTTGTTCTATAGGATGATCAGCTACCTATACCTACATCCCCTCTTGTTTGGACTTAGAAATTTTTAATTGAATACACGTTGACTTTCTTTGGTCTATAGGATTCACATCTCCCTATACCTACATCCCCTCTTGTTTGTACTTAGAAATTTTCAATTGAATACACGCTGAGATGACTTGGTCTATAGGATTCTCATCTACCTATACCCACATCCCCTCTTGTTTGGACTTAGAAATTTTCAAGTGAATACACGTTGACTTGGCTTTGTCTATAGGATTCTCACCTACCTATACCTTCATCCCCTCTTGTTTGGACTTAGAAATTTTCAATTGAATACACGTTGACTTGCCTTGGTCTATAGGATTCTCATCTACCTATACCCACATCCCCTCTTGTTTGGACTTAGAAATTTTCAAGTGAATACACGTTTACTTGCCTTGGTCTATAGGATTCTCATCTACCTATATCCACATCCCCTCTTGTTTGGACTTAGAAATTTTCAATTGAATACACGTTTACTTGCCTTGGTCTATAGGATTCTCATCTACCTATATCCACATCCCCTCTTGTTTGGACTTAGAAATTTTCAAGTGAATACACGTTTACTTGCCTTGGTCTATAGGATTGTCATCAACCTATACCTACATCCCCTCTTGTTTGGACTTAGAAATTTTCAATTGAATACACGTTGACTTGCCTTGGTCTATAGGATTGTCATCAACCTATACCTACATCCCCTCTTGTTTGGACTTAGAAATTTTCAATTGAATACACGTTGACTTGACTTGGTCTATAGGATTCTCATCTACCTATACCCACATCCCCTCTTGTTTGGACTTTGAATTTTTCAATTGAATACACGTTGACTTGCCTTGGTCTATAGGATTCTCATCAACCTATACCCACATCCCCTCTTGTTTTGACTTAGAAATTTTCAATTGAATAAACTCTGAGATGCCTTTGTCTATAGGATTCTCATCTACCTATACCTTCATCCCCTCTTGTTTGGACTTAGAAATTTTCAAGTGAATACATCTTGACTTGACTTGGTCTATAGGATTCTCATCTACCTATACCTACATCCCCTCTTGTTTTGACTTGGAAATTTTCAATTGAATAAACTCTGAGATGCCTTTGTCTATAGGATTCTCATCTACCTATATCCACATCCCCTCTTGTTTGGACTTAGAAATTTTAAATTGAATACACGTTGACTTGCCTTGGTCTATAGGATTGTCATCAACCTATACCTACATCCCCTCTTGTTTGGACTTAGAAATTTTCAATTGAATACACGTTGACTTGCATTGGTCTATAGGATTCTCATCTACCTATATCCACATCCCCTCTTGTTTGGACTTAGAAATTTTCAAGTGAATACACGTTGACTTGCCTTGGTCTATAGGATTCTCATCTACCTATACCTACATCCCCTCTTGTTTGGACTTTGAATTTTTCAATTGAATACACGTTGACTTGCCTTGGTCTATAGGATTCTCATCAACCTATACCTACATCCCCTCTTGTTTTGACTTAGAAATTTTCAATTGAATACACGTTGACTTGCCTTGGTCTATAGGATTGTCATGAACCTATACCTACATCCCCTCTTGTTTGGACTTAGAAATTTTCAATTGAATACACGTTGACTTGCATTGGTCTATAGGATTCTAATCTACCTATATCCACATCCCCTCTTGTTTGGACTTAGAAATTTTCAATTGAATACACGTTGACTTGACTTGGTCTATAGGATTCTCATCTACCTATACCCACATCCCCTCTTGTTTGGACTTTGTATTTTTCAATTGAATACACGTTGACTTGCCTTGGTCTATAGGATTCTCATCAACCTATACCTACATCCCCTCTTGTTTTGACTTAGAAATTTTCAATTGAATAAACTCTGAGATGCCTTTGTCTATAGGATTCTCATCTACCTATACCTTCATCCCCTCTTGTTTGGACTTAGAAATTTTCAATTGAATACACGTTGACTTGACTTGGTCTATAGGATTCTCATCTACCTATACCTACATCCCCTCTTGTTTTGACTTGGAAATTTTCAATTGAATAAACTCTGAGATGCCTTTGTCTATAGGATTCTCATCTACCTATACCTTCATCCCCTCTTGTTTGGACTTAGAAATTTTCAAGTGAATACACGTTTACTTGCCTTGGTCTATAGGATTCTCATCTACCTATATCCACATCCCCTCTTGTTTGGACTTAGAAATTTTCAATTGAATACACGTTTACTTGCCTTGGTCTATAGGATTCTCATCTACCTTTATCCACATCCCCTCTTGTTTGGACTTAGAAATTTTCAAGTGAATACACGTTTACTTGCCTTGGTCTATAGGATTGTCATCAACCTATACCTACATCCCCTCTTGTTTGGACTTAGAAATTTTCAATTGAATACACGTTGACTTGCCTTGGTCTATAGGATTGTCATCAACCTATACCCACATCCCCTCTTGTTTGGACTTTGAATTTTTCAATTGAATACACGTTGACTTGCCTTGGTCTATAGGATTCTCATCAACCTATACCTACATCCCCTCTTGTTTTGACTTAGAAATTTTCAATTGAATAAACTCTGAGATGCCTTTGTCTATAGGATTCTCATCTACCTATACCTTCATCCCCTCTTGTTTGGACTTAGAAATTTTCAAGTGAATACACGTTGACTTGACTTGGTCTATAGGATTCTCATCTACCTATACCTACATCCCCTCTTGTTTTGACTTGGAAATTTTCAATTGAATAAACTCTGAGATGCCTTTGTCTATAGGATTCTCATCTACCTATATCCACATCCCCTCTTGTTTGGACTTAGAAATTTTCAATTGAATACACGTTGACTTGCCTTGGTCTATAGGATTGTCATCAACCTATACCTACATCCCCTCTTGTTTGGACTTAGAAATTTTCAATTGAATACACGTTGACTTGCATTGGTCTATAGGATTGTCATCAACCTATACCTACATCCCCTCTTGTTTGGACTTAGAAATTTTCAATTGAATACACGTTGACTTGCCTTGGTCTATAGGATTGTCATCAACCTATACCTTCATCCCCTCTTGTTTGGACTTAGAAATTTTCAATTGAATACACGTTGACTTGCCTTGGTCCATAGGATTGTCATCAACCTATACCTACATCCCCTCTTGTTTGGACTTAGAAATTTTCAATTGAATACACGTTGACTTGCATTGGTCTATAGGATTCTCATCTACCTATATCCACATCCCCTCTTGTTTGGACTTAGAAATTTTCAAGTGAATACACGTTGACTTGCCTTGGTCTATAGGATTGTCATCAACCTATACCTACATCCCCTCTTGTTTGGACTTAGAAATTTTCAATTGAATACACGTTGACTTGCCTTGGTCTATAGGATTGTCATCAACCTATACCCACATCCCCTCTTGTTTGGACTTTGAATTTTTCAATTGAATACACGTTGACTTGCCTTGGTCTATAGGATTCTCATCAACCTATACCTACATCCCCTCTTGTTTTGACTTAGAAATTTTCAATTGAATAAACTCTGAGATGCCTTTGTCTATAGGATTCTCATCTACCTATACCTTCATCCCCTCTTGTTTGGACTTAGAAATTTTCAAGTGAATACACGTTGACTTGACTTGGTCTATAGGATTCTCATCTACCTATACCTACATCCCCTCTTGTTTTGACTTGGAAATTTTCAATTGAATAAACTCTGAGATGCCTTTGTCTATAGGATTCTCATCTACCTATATCCACATCCCCTCTTGTTTGGACTTAGAAATTTTCAATTGAATACACGTTGACTTGCCTTGGTCTATAGGATTGTCATCAACCTATACCTACATCCCCTCTTGTTTGGACTTAGAAATTTTCAATTGAATACACGTTGACTTGCATTGGTCTATAGGATTGTCATCAACCTATACCTACATCCCCTCTTGTTTGGACTTAGAAATTTTCAATTGAATACACGTTGACTTGCCTTGGTCTATAGGATTGTCATCAACCTATACCTTCATCCCCTCTTGTTTGGACTTAGAAATTTTCAATTGAATACACGTTGACTTGCCTTGGTCCATAGGATTGTCATCAACCTATACCTACATCCCCTCTTGTTTGGACTTAGAAATTTTCAATTGAATACACGTTGACTTGCATTGGTCTATAGGATTCTCATCTACCTATATCCACATCCCCTCTTGTTTGGACTTAGAAATTTTCAAGTGAATACACGTTGACTTGCCTTGGTCTATAGGATTCTCATCTACCTATACCTACATCCCCTCTTGTTTGGACTTTGAATTTTTCAATTGAATACACGTTGACTTGCCTTGGTCTATAGGATTCTCATCAACCTATACCTACATCCCCTCTTGTTTTGACTTAGAAATTTTCAATTGAATACACGTTGACTTGCCTTGGTCTATAGGATTGTCATGAACCTATACCTACATACCCTCTTGTTTGGACTTAGAAATTTTCAATTGAATACACGTTGACTTGCATTGGTCTATAGGATTCTCATCTACCTATATCCACATCCCCTCTTGTTTGGACTTAGAAATTTTCAATTGAATACACGTTGACTTGCCTTGGTCTATAGGATTCTCATCTACCTATACCCACATCCCCTCTTGTTTGGACTTAGAAATTTTCAAGTGAATACACGTTGACTTGACTTGGTCTATAGGATTCTCATCTACCTATACCTACATCCCCTCTTGTTTGGACTTAGAAATTTTCAATTGAATACACGTTGACTTGACTTGGTCTATAGGATTCTCATCTACCTATACCCACATCCCCTCTTGTTTGGACTTTGAATTTTTCAATTGAATACACGTTGACTTGCCTTGGTCTATAGGATTCTCATCAACCTATACCTACATCCCCTCTTGTTTTGACTTAGAAATTTTCAATTGAATAAACTCTGAGATGCCTTTGTCTATAGGATTCTCATCTACCTATACCTTCATCCCCTCTTGTTTGGACTTAGAAATTTTCAATTGAATACACGTTGACTTGACTTGGTCTATAGGATTCTCATCTACCTATACCTACATCCCCTCTTGTTTTGACTTGGAAATTTTCAATTGAATAAACTCTGAGATGCCTTTGTCTATAGGATTCTCATCTACCTATACCTTCATCCCCTCTTGTTTGGACTTAGAAATTTTCAATTGAATACACGTTGACTTGCCTTGGTCTATAGGATTCTCATCTACCTATACCCACATCCCCTCTTGTTTGGACTTAGAAATTTTCAAGTGAATACACGTTGACTTGCCTTGGTCTATAGGATTCTCATCTACCTATACCCACATCCCCTCTTGTTTGGACTTAGAAATTTTCAAGTGAATACACGTTGACTTGCCTTGGTCTATAGGATTCTCATCTACCTATACCCACATCCCCTCTTGTTTGGACTTAGAAATTTTCAAGTGAATACACGTTGACTTGCCTTGGTCTATAGGATTCTCATCTACCTATACCCACATCCCCTCTTGTTTGGACTTAGAAATTTTCAAGTGAATACACGTTGACTTGCCTTGGTCTATAGGATTCTCATCTACCTATACCCACATCCCCTCTTGTTTGGACTTAGAAATTTTCAAGTGAATACACGTTGACTTGCCTTGGTCTATAGGATTCTCATCTACCTATACCCACATCCCCTCTTGTTTGGACTTAGAAATTTTCAAGTGAATACACGTTGACTTGCCTTGGTCTATAGGATTCTCATCTACCTATACCCACATCCCCTCTTGTTTGGACTTAGAAATTTTCAAGTGAATACACGTTGACTTGCCTTGGTCTATAGGATTCTCATCTACCTATACCCACATCCCCTCTTGTTTGGACTTAGAAATTTTCAATTGAATACACGTTGACTTGACTTGGTCTATAGGATTGTCATCTCCCTATACCTACATCCCCTCTTGTTTGGACTTAGAAATTTTCAATTGAATACACGTTGACTTGACTTGGTCTATAGGATTCTCATCTACCTATACCCACATCCCCTCTTGTTTGGACTTTGAATTTTTAAATTGAATACACGTTGACTTGCCTTGGTCTATAGGATTCTCATCTACCTATACCTACATCCCCTCTTGTTTGGACTTAGAAATTTTCAAGTGAATACACGTTTACTTGCCTTGGTCTATAGGATTCTCATCTACCTATATCCACATCCCCTCTTGTTTGGACTTAGAAATTTTCAATTGAATACACGTTTACTTGCCTTGGTCTATAGGATTCTCATCTACCTATATCCACATCCCCTCTTGTTTGGACTTAGAAATTTTCAAGTGAATACACGTTTACTTGCCTTGGTCTATAGGATTGTCATCAACCTATACCTACATCCCCTCTTGTTTGGACTTAGAAATTTTCAAGTGAATACACGTTGACTTGCCTTGGTCTATAGGATTGTCATCAACCTATACCTACATCCCCTCTTGTTTGGACTTAGAAATTTTCAATTGAATACACGTTGACTTGCATTGGTCTATAGGATTGTCATGAACCTATACCTACATACCCTCTTGTTTGGACTTAGAAATTTTCAATTGAATACACGTTGACTTGCATTGGTCTATAGGATTCTCATCTACCTATATCCACATCCCCTCTTGTTTGGACTTAGAAATTTTCAATTGAATACACGTTGACTTGCCTTGGTCTATAGGATTCTCATCTACCTATACCCACATCCCCTCTTGTTTGGACTTAGAAATTTTCAAGTGAATACACGTTGACTTGACTTGGTCTATAGGATTCTCATCTACCTATACCTACATCCCCTCTTGTTTGGACTTAGAAATTTTCAATTGAATACACGTTGACTTGACTTGGTCTATAGGATTCTCATCTACCTATACCCACATCCCCTCTTGTTTGGACTTTGAATTTTTCAATTGAATACACGTTGACTTGCCTTGGTCTATAGGATTCTCATCAACCTATACCTACATCCCCTCTTGTTTTGACTTAGAAATTTTCAATTGAATAAACTCTGAGATGCCTTTGTCTATAGGATTCTCATCTACCTATACCTTCATCCCCTCTTGTTTGGACTTAGAAATTTTCAATTGAATACACGTTGACTTGACTTGGTCTATAGGATTCTCATCTACCTATACCTACATCCCCTCTTGTTTTGACTTGGAAATTTTCAATTGAATAAACTCTGAGATGCCTTTGTCTATAGGATTCTCATCTACCTATACCTTCATCCCCTCTTGTTTGGACTTAGAAATTTTCAATTGAATACACGTTGACTTGCCTTGGTCTATAGGATTCTCATCTACCTATACCCACATCCCCTCTTGTTTGGACTTAGAAATTTTCAAGTGAATACACGTTGACTTGCCTTGGTCTATAGGATTCTCATCTACCTATACCCACATCCCCTCTTGTTTGGACTTAGAAATTTTCAAGTGAATACACGTTGACTTGCCTTGGTCTATAGGATTCTCATCTACCTATACCCACATCCCCTCTTGTTTGGACTTAGAAATTTTCAAGTGAATACACGTTGACTTGCCTTGGTCTATAGGATTCTCATCTACCTATACCCACATCCCCTCTTGTTTGGACTTAGAAATTTTCAAGTGAATACACGTTGACTTGCCTTGGTCTATAGGATTCTCATCTACCTATACCCACATCCCCTCTTGTTTGGACTTAGAAATTTTCAAGTGAATACACGTTGACTTGCCTTGGTCTATAGGATTCTCATCTACCTATACCCACATCCCCTCTTGTTTGGACTTAGAAATTTTCAAGTGAATACACGTTGACTTGCCTTGGTCTATAGGATTCTCATCTACCTATACCCACATCCCCTCTTGTTTGGACTTAGAAATTTTCAAGTGAATACACGTTGACTTGCCTTGGTCTATAGGATTCTCATCTACCTATACCCACATCCCCTCTTGTTTGGACTTAGAAATTTTCAATTGAATACACGTTGACTTGACTTGGTCTATAGGATTGTCATCTCCCTATACCTACATCCCCTCTTGTTTGGACTTAGAAATTTTCAATTGAATACACGTTGACTTGACTTGGTCTATAGGATTCTCATCTACCTATACCCACATCCCCTCTTGTTTGGACTTTGAATTTTTAAATTGAATACACGTTGACTTGCCTTGGTCTATAGGATTCTCATCTACCTATACCTACATCCCCTCTTGTTTGGACTTAGAAATTTTCAAGTGAATACACGTTTACTTGCCTTGGTCTATAGGATTCTCATCTACCTATATCCACATCCCCTCTTGTTTGGACTTAGAAATTTTCAATTGAATACACGTTTACTTGCCTTGGTCTATAGGATTCTCATCTACCTATATCCACATCCCCTCTTGTTTGGACTTAGAAATTTTCAAGTGAATACACGTTTACTTGCCTTGGTCTATAGGATTGTCATCAACCTATACCTACATCCCCTCTTGTTTGGACTTAGAAATTTTCAAGTGAATACACGTTGACTTGCCTTGGTCTATAGGATTGTCATCAACCTATACCTACATCCCCTCTTGTTTGGACTTAGAAATTTTCAATTGAATACACGTTGACTTGCATTGGTCTATAGGATTGTCATCAACCTATACCTACATCCCCTCTTGTTTGGACTTAGAAATTTTCAATTGAATACACGTTGACTTGCCTTGGTCTATAGGATTGTCATCAACCTATACCTACATCCCCTCTTGTTTGGACTTAGAAATTTTCAATTGAATACACGTTGACTTGACTTGGTCTATAGGATTCTCATCTACCTATACCCACATCCCCTCTTGTTTGGACTTTGAATTTTTCAATTGAATACACGTTGACTTGCCTTGGTCTATAGGATTCTCATCAACCTATACCCACATCCCCTCTTGTTTTGACTTAGAAATTTTCAATTGAATAAACTCTGAGATGCCTTTGTCTATAGGATTCTCATCTACCTATACCTTCATCCCCTCTTGTTTGGACTTAGAAATTTTCAAGTGAATACATCTTGACTTGACTTGGTCTATAGGATTCTCATCTACCTATACCTACATCCCCTCTTGTTTTGACTTGGAAATTTTCAATTGAATAAACTCTGAGATGCCTTTGTCTATAGGATTCTCATCTACCTATATCCACATCCCCTCTTGTTTGGACTTAGAAATTTTAAATTGAATACACGTTGACTTGCCTTGGTCTATAGGATTGTCATCAACCTATACCTACATCCCCTCTTGTTTGGACTTAGAAATTTTCAATTGAATACACGTTGACTTGCATTGGTCTATAGGATTCTCATCTACCTATATCCACATCCCCTCTTGTTTGGACTTAGAAATTTTCAAGTGAATACACGTTGACTTGCCTTGGTCTATAGGATTCTCATCTACCTATACCTACATCCCCTCTTGTTTGGACTTTGAATTTTTCAATTGAATACACGTTGACTTGCCTTGGTCTATAGGATTCTCATCAACCTATACCTACATCCCCTCTTGTTTTGACTTAGAAATTTTCAATTGAATACACGTTGACTTGCCTTGGTCTATAGGATTGTCATGAACCTATACCTACATCCCCTCTTGTTTGGACTTAGAAATTTTCAATTGAATACACGTTGACTTGCATTGGTCTATAGGATTCTCATCTACCTATATCCACATCCCCTCTTGTTTGGACTTAGAAATTTTCAATTGAATACACGTTGACTTGACTTGGTCTATAGGATTCTCATCTACCTATACCCACATCCCCTCTTGTTTGGACTTTGAATTTTTCAATTGAATACACGTTGACTTGCCTTGGTCTATAGGATTCTCATCAACCTATACCTACATCCCCTCTTGTTTTGACTTAGAAATTTTCAATTGAATAAACTCTTAGATGCCTTTGTCTATAGGATTCTCATCTACCTATACCTTCATCCCCTCTTGTTTGGACTTAGAAATTTTCAAGTGAATACACGTTGACTTGACTTGGTCTATAGGATTCTCATCTACCTATACCTACATCCCCTCTTGTTTTGACTTGGAAATTTTCAATTGAATAAACTCTGAGATGCCTTTGTCTATAGGATTCTCATCTACCTATACCTTCATCCCCTTTTGTTTGGACTTAGAAATTTTCAAGTGAATACACGTTGACTTGCCTTGGTCTATAGGATTCTCATCTACCTATACCCACATCCCCTCTTGTTTGGACTTAGAAATTTTCAATTGAATACACGTTGACTTGCCTTGGTCTATAGGATTCTCATCAACCTATACGCACATCCCCTCTTGTTTGGACTTAGAAATTTTCAATTGAATACACGTTGACTTGCCTTGGTCTATAGGATTCTCATCAACCTATACCCACATCCCCTCTTGTTTGGACTTAGAAATTTTCAAGTGAATACACGTTGACTTGCCTTGGTCTATAGGATTCTCATCTACCTATACCCACATCCCCTCTTGTTTGGACTTAGAAATTTTCAATTGAATACACGTTGACTTGCCTTGGTCTATAGGATTCTCATCTACCTATACCCACATCCCCTCTTGTTTGGACTTAGAAATTTTCAATTGAATACAGTCTGATATGACTTGTTCTATAGGATGATCAGCTACCTATACCTACATCCCCTCTTGTTTGGACTTAGAAATTTTTAATTGAATACACGTTGACTTTCTTTGGTCTATAGGATTCACATCTCCCTATACCTACATCCCCTCTTGTTTGTACTTAGAAATTTTCAATTGAATACACGCTGAGATGACTTGGTCTATAGGATTCTCATCTACCTATACCCACATCCCCTCTTGTTTGGACTTAGAAATTTTCAAGTGAATACACGTTGACTTGGCTTTGTCTATAGGATTCTCACCTACCTATACCTTCATCCCCTCTTGTTTGGACTTAGAAATTTTCAATTGAATACACGTTGACTTGCCTTGGTCTATAGGATTCTCATCTACCTATACCCACATCCCCTCTTGTTTGGACTTAGAAATTTTCAAGTGAATACACGTTGACTTGCCTTGGTCTATAGGATTCTCATCTACCTATACCCACATCCCCTCTTGTTTGGACTTAGAAATTTTCAAGTGAATACACGTTGACTTGCCTTGGTCTATAGGATTCTCATCTACCTATACCCACATCCCCTCTTGTTTGGACTTAGAAATTTTCAAGTGAATACACGTTGACTTGCCTTGGTCTATAGGATTCTCATCTACCTATACCCACATCCCCTCTTGTTTGGACTTAGAAATTTTCAAGTGAATACACGTTGACTTGCCTTGGTCTATAGGATTCTCATCTACCTATACCCACATCCCCTCTTGTTTGGACTTAGAAATTTTCAAGTGAATACACGTTGACTTGCCTTGGTCTATAGGATTCTCATCTACCTATACCCACATCCCCTCTTGTTTGGACTTAGAAATTTTCAAGTGAATACACGTTGACTTGCCTTGGTCTATAGGATTCTCATCTACCTATACCCACATCCCCTCTTGTTTGGACTTAGAAATTTTCAAGTGAATACACGTTGACTTGCCTTGGTCTATAGGATTCTCATCTACCTATACCCACATCCCCTCTTGTTTGGACTTAGAAATTTTCAATTGAATACACGTTGACTTGACTTGGTCTATAGGATTGTCATCTCCCTATACCTACATCCCCTCTTGTTTGGACTTAGAAATTTTCAATTGAATACACGTTGACTTGACTTGGTCTATAGGATTCTCATCTACCTATACCCACATCCCCTCTTGTTTGGACTTTGAATTTTTAAATTGAATACACGTTGACTTGCCTTGGTCTATAGGATTCTCATCTACCTATACCTACATCCCCTCTTGTTTGGACTTAGAAATTTTCAAGTGAATACACGTTTACTTGCCTTGGTCTATAGGATTCTCATCTACCTATATCCACATCCCCTCTTGTTTGGACTTAGAAATTTTCAATTGAATACACGTTTACTTGCCTTGGTCTATAGGATTCTCATCTACCTATATCCACATCCCCTCTTGTTTGGACTTAGAAATTTTCAAGTGAATACACGTTTACTTGCCTTGGTCTATAGGATTGTCATCAACCTATACCTACATCCCCTCTTGTTTGGACTTAGAAATTTTCAAGTGAATACACGTTGACTTGCCTTGGTCTATAGGATTGTCATCAACCTATACCTACATCCCCTCTTGTTTGGACTTAGAAATTTTCAATTGAATACACGTTGACTTGCATTGGTCTATAGGATTGTCATGAACCTATACCTACATACCCTCTTGTTTGGACTTAGAAATTTTCAATTGAATACACGTTGACTTGCATTGGTCTATAGGATTCTCATCTACCTATATCCACATCCCCTCTTGTTTGGACTTAGAAATTTTCAATTGAATACACGTTGACTTGCCTTGGTCTATAGGATTCTCATCTACCTATACCCACATCCCCTCTTGTTTGGACTTAGAAATTTTCAAGTGAATACACGTTGACTTGACTTGGTCTATAGGATTCTCATCTACCTATACCTACATCCCCTCTTGTTTGGACTTAGAAATTTTCAATTGAATACACGTTGACTTGACTTGGTCTATAGGATTCTCATCTACCTATACCCACATCCCCTCTTGTTTGGACTTTGAATTTTTCAATTGAATACACGTTGACTTGCCTTGGTCTATAGGATTCTCATCAACCTATACCTACATCCCCTCTTGTTTTGACTTAGAAATTTTCAATTGAATAAACTCTGAGATGCCTTTGTCTATAGGATTCTCATCTACCTATACCTTCATCCCCTCTTGTTTGGACTTAGAAATTTTCAATTGAATACACGTTGACTTGACTTGGTCTATAGGATTCTCATCTACCTATACCTACATCCCCTCTTGTTTTGACTTGGAAATTTTCAATTGAATAAACTCTGAGATGCCTTTGTCTATAGGATTCTCATCTACCTATACCTTCATCCCCTCTTGTTTGGACTTAGAAATTTTCAATTGAATACACGTTGACTTGCCTTGGTCTATAGGATTCTCATCTACCTATACCCACATCCCCTCTTGTTTGGACTTAGAAATTTTCAAGTGAATACACGTTGACTTGCCTTGGTCTATAGGATTCTCATCTACCTATACCCACATCCCCTCTTGTTTGGACTTAGAAATTTTCAAGTGAATACACGTTGACTTGCCTTGGTCTATAGGATTCTCATCTACCTATACCCACATCCCCTCTTGTTTGGACTTAGAAATTTTCAAGTGAATACACGTTGACTTGCCTTGGTCTATAGGATTCTCATCTACCTATACCCACATCCCCTCTTGTTTGGACTTAGAAATTTTCAAGTGAATACACGTTGACTTGCCTTGGTCTATAGGATTCTCATCTACCTATACCCACATCCCCTCTTGTTTGGACTTAGAAATTTTCAAGTGAATACACGTTGACTTGCCTTGGTCTATAGGATTCTCATCTACCTATACCCACATCCCCTCTTGTTTGGACTTAGAAATTTTCAAGTGAATACACGTTGACTTGCCTTGGTCTATAGGATTCTCATCTACCTATACCCACATCCCCTCTTGTTTGGACTTAGAAATTTTCAAGTGAATACACGTTGACTTGCCTTGGTCTATAGGATTCTCATCTA
Organism: Euprymna scolopes; assembly: GCF_053919585.1. Lineage (NCBI taxonomy): Eukaryota > Metazoa > Mollusca > Cephalopoda > Sepiida > Sepiolidae > Euprymna > Euprymna scolopes. The sequence goes on from NC_136527.1 coordinate 1,428,416, forward strand.
CCTATACCCACATCCCCTCTTGTTTGGACTTAGAAATTTTCAATTGAATACACGTTGACTTGACTTGGTCTATAGGATTGTCATCTCCCTATACCTACATCCCCTCTTGTTTGGACTTAGAAATTTTCAATTGAATACACGTTGACTTGACTTGGTCTATAGGATTCTCATCTACCTATACCCACATCCCCTCTTGTTTGGACTTTGAATTTTTAAATTGAATACACGTTGACTTGCCTTGGTCTATAGGATTCTCATCTACCTATACCTACATCCCCTCTTGTTTGGACTTAGAAATTTTCAAGTGAATACACGTTTACTTGCCTTGGTCTATAGGATTCTCATCTACCTATATCCACATCCCCTCTTGTTTGGACTTAGAAATTTTCAATTGAATACACGTTTACTTGCCTTGGTCTATAGGATTCTCATCTACCTATATCCACATCCCCTCTTGTTTGGACTTAGAAATTTTCAAGTGAATACACGTTTACTTGCCTTGGTCTATAGGATTGTCATCAACCTATACCTACATCCCCTCTTGTTTGGACTTAGAAATTTTCAAGTGAATACACGTTGACTTGCCTTGGTCTATAGGATTGTCATCAACCTATACCTACATCCCCTCTTGTTTGGACTTAGAAATTTTCAATTGAATACACGTTGACTTGCATTGGTCTATAGGATTGTCATCAACCTATACCTACATCCCCTCTTGTTTGGACTTAGAAATTTTCAATTGAATACACGTTGACTTGCCTTGGTCTATAGGATTGTCATCAACCTATACCTACATCCCCTCTTGTTTGGACTTAGAAATTTTCAATTGAATACACGTTGACTTGACTTGGTCTATAGGATTCTCATCTACCTATACCCACATCCCCTCTTGTTTGGACTTTGAATTTTTCAATTGAATACACGTTGACTTGCCTTGGTCTATAGGATTCTCATCAACCTATACCCACATCCCCTCTTGTTTTGACTTAGAAATTTTCAATTGAATAAACTCTGAGATGCCTTTGTCTATAGGATTCTCATCTACCTATACCTTCATCCCCTCTTGTTTGGACTTAGAAATTTTCAAGTGAATACATCTTGACTTGACTTGGTCTATAGGATTCTCATCTACCTATACCTACATCCCCTCTTGTTTTGACTTGGAAATTTTCAATTGAATAAACTCTGAGATGCCTTTGTCTATAGGATTCTCATCTACCTATATCCACATCCCCTCTTGTTTGGACTTAGAAATTTTAAATTGAATACACGTTGACTTGCCTTGGTCTATAGGATTGTCATCAACCTATACCTACATCCCCTCTTGTTTGGACTTAGAAATTTTCAATTGAATACACGTTGACTTGCATTGGTCTATAGGATTCTCATCTACCTATATCCACATCCCCTCTTGTTTGGACTTAGAAATTTTCAAGTGAATACACGTTGACTTGCCTTGGTCTATAGGATTCTCATCTACCTATACCTACATCCCCTCTTGTTTGGACTTTGAATTTTTCAATTGAATACACGTTGACTTGCCTTGGTCTATAGGATTCTCATCAACCTATACCTACATCCCCTCTTGTTTTGACTTAGAAATTTTCAATTGAATACACGTTGACTTGCCTTGGTCTATAGGATTGTCATGAACCTATACCTACATCCCCTCTTGTTTGGACTTAGAAATTTTCAATTGAATACACGTTGACTTGCATTGGTCTATAGGATTCTCATCTACCTATATCCACATCCCCTCTTGTTTGGACTTAGAAATTTTCAATTGAATACACGTTGACTTGACTTGGTCTATAGGATTCTCATCTACCTATACCCACATCCCCTCTTGTTTGGACTTTGAATTTTTCAATTGAATACACGTTGACTTGCCTTGGTCTATAGGATTCTCATCAACCTATACCTACATCCCCTCTTGTTTTGACTTAGAAATTTTCAATTGAATAAACTCTTAGATGCCTTTGTCTATAGGATTCTCATCTACCTATACCTTCATCCCCTCTTGTTTGGACTTAGAAATTTTCAAGTGAATACACGTTGACTTGACTTGGTCTATAGGATTCTCATCTACCTATACCTACATCCCCTCTTGTTTTGACTTGGAAATTTTCAATTGAATAAACTCTGAGATGCCTTTGTCTATAGGATTCTCATCTACCTATACCTTCATCCCCTTTTGTTTGGACTTAGAAATTTTCAAGTGAATACACGTTGACTTGCCTTGGTCTATAGGATTCTCATCTACCTATACCCACATCCCCTCTTGTTTGGACTTAGAAATTTTCAATTGAATACACGTTGACTTGCCTTGGTCTATAGGATTCTCATCAACCTATACGCACATCCCCTCTTGTTTGGACTTAGAAATTTTCAATTGAATACACGTTGACTTGCCTTGGTCTATAGGATTCTCATCAACCTATACCCACATCCCCTCTTGTTTGGACTTAGAAATTTTCAAGTGAATACACGTTGACTTGCCTTGGTCTATAGGATTCTCATCTACCTATACCCACATCCCCTCTTGTTTGGACTTAGAAATTTTCAATTGAATACACGTTGACTTGCCTTGGTCTATAGGATTCTCATCTACCTATACCCACATCCCCTCTTGTTTGGACTTAGAAATTTTCAATTGAATACAGTCTGATATGACTTGTTCTATAGGATGATCAGCTACCTATACCTACATCCCCTCTTGTTTGGACTTAGAAATTTTTAATTGAATACACGTTGACTTTCTTTGGTCTATAGGATTCACATCTCCCTATACCTACATCCCCTCTTGTTTGTACTTAGAAATTTTCAATTGAATACACGCTGAGATGACTTGGTCTATAGGATTCTCATCTACCTATACCCACATCCCCTCTTGTTTGGACTTAGAAATTTTCAAGTGAATACACGTTGACTTGGCTTTGTCTATAGGATTCTCACCTACCTATACCTTCATCCCCTCTTGTTTGGACTTAGAAATTTTCAATTGAATACACGTTGACTTGCCTTGGTCTATAGGATTCTCATCTACCTATACCCACATCCCCTCTTGTTTGGACTTAGAAATTTTCAAGTGAATACACGTTTACTTGCCTTGGTCTATAGGATTCTCATCTACCTATATCCACATCCCCTCTTGTTTGGACTTAGAAATTTTCAATTGAATACACGTTTACTTGCCTTGGTCTATAGGATTCTCATCTACCTATATCCACATCCCCTCTTGTTTGGACTTAGAAATTTTCAAGTGAATACACGTTTACTTGCCTTGGTCTATAGGATTGTCATCAACCTATACCTACATCCCCTCTTGTTTGGACTTAGAAATTTTCAATTGAATACACGTTGACTTGCCTTGGTCTATAGGATTGTCATCAACCTATACCTACATCCCCTCTTGTTTGGACTTAGAAATTTTCAATTGAATACACGTTGACTTGACTTGGTCTATAGGATTCTCATCTACCTATACCCACATCCCCTCTTGTTTGGACTTTGAATTTTTCAATTGAATACACGTTGACTTGCCTTGGTCTATAGGATTCTCATCAACCTATACCCACATCCCCTCTTGTTTTGACTTAGAAATTTTCAATTGAATAAACTCTGAGATGCCTTTGTCTATAGGATTCTCATCTACCTATACCTTCATCCCCTCTTGTTTGGACTTAGAAATTTTCAAGTGAATACATCTTGACTTGACTTGGTCTATAGGATTCTCATCTACCTATACCTACATCCCCTCTTGTTTTGACTTGGAAATTTTCAATTGAATAAACTCTGAGATGCCTTTGTCTATAGGATTCTCATCTACCTATATCCACATCCCCTCTTGTTTGGACTTAGAAATTTTAAATTGAATACACGTTGACTTGCCTTGGTCTATAGGATTGTCATCAACCTATACCTACATCCCCTCTTGTTTGGACTTAGAAATTTTCAATTGAATACACGTTGACTTGCATTGGTCTATAGGATTCTCATCTACCTATATCCACATCCCCTCTTGTTTGGACTTAGAAATTTTCAAGTGAATACACGTTGACTTGCCTTGGTCTATAGGATTCTCATCTACCTATACCTACATCCCCTCTTGTTTGGACTTTGAATTTTTCAATTGAATACACGTTGACTTGCCTTGGTCTATAGGATTCTCATCAACCTATACCTACATCCCCTCTTGTTTTGACTTAGAAATTTTCAATTGAATACACGTTGACTTGCCTTGGTCTATAGGATTGTCATGAACCTATACCTACATCCCCTCTTGTTTGGACTTAGAAATTTTCAATTGAATACACGTTGACTTGCATTGGTCTATAGGATTCTAATCTACCTATATCCACATCCCCTCTTGTTTGGACTTAGAAATTTTCAATTGAATACACGTTGACTTGACTTGGTCTATAGGATTCTCATCTACCTATACCCACATCCCCTCTTGTTTGGACTTTGTATTTTTCAATTGAATACACGTTGACTTGCCTTGGTCTATAGGATTCTCATCAACCTATACCTACATCCCCTCTTGTTTTGACTTAGAAATTTTCAATTGAATAAACTCTGAGATGCCTTTGTCTATAGGATTCTCATCTACCTATACCTTCATCCCCTCTTGTTTGGACTTAGAAATTTTCAATTGAATACACGTTGACTTGACTTGGTCTATAGGATTCTCATCTACCTATACCTACATCCCCTCTTGTTTTGACTTGGAAATTTTCAATTGAATAAACTCTGAGATGCCTTTGTCTATAGGATTCTCATCTACCTATACCTTCATCCCCTCTTGTTTGGACTTAGAAATTTTCAAGTGAATACACGTTTACTTGCCTTGGTCTATAGGATTCTCATCTACCTATATCCACATCCCCTCTTGTTTGGACTTAGAAATTTTCAATTGAATACACGTTTACTTGCCTTGGTCTATAGGATTCTCATCTACCTTTATCCACATCCCCTCTTGTTTGGACTTAGAAATTTTCAAGTGAATACACGTTTACTTGCCTTGGTCTATAGGATTGTCATCAACCTATACCTACATCCCCTCTTGTTTGGACTTAGAAATTTTCAATTGAATACACGTTGACTTGCCTTGGTCTATAGGATTGTCATCAACCTATACCCACATCCCCTCTTGTTTGGACTTTGAATTTTTCAATTGAATACACGTTGACTTGCCTTGGTCTATAGGATTCTCATCAACCTATACCTACATCCCCTCTTGTTTTGACTTAGAAATTTTCAATTGAATAAACTCTGAGATGCCTTTGTCTATAGGATTCTCATCTACCTATACCTTCATCCCCTCTTGTTTGGACTTAGAAATTTTCAAGTGAATACACGTTGACTTGACTTGGTCTATAGGATTCTCATCTACCTATACCTACATCCCCTCTTGTTTTGACTTGGAAATTTTCAATTGAATAAACTCTGAGATGCCTTTGTCTATAGGATTCTCATCTACCTATATCCACATCCCCTCTTGTTTGGACTTAGAAATTTTCAATTGAATACACGTTGACTTGCCTTGGTCTATAGGATTGTCATCAACCTATACCTACATCCCCTCTTGTTTGGACTTAGAAATTTTCAATTGAATACACGTTGACTTGCATTGGTCTATAGGATTGTCATCAACCTATACCTACATCCCCTCTTGTTTGGACTTAGAAATTTTCAATTGAATACACGTTGACTTGCCTTGGTCTATAGGATTGTCATCAACCTATACCTTCATCCCCTCTTGTTTGGACTTAGAAATTTTCAATTGAATACACGTTGACTTGCCTTGGTCCATAGGATTGTCATCAACCTATACCTACATCCCCTCTTGTTTGGACTTAGAAATTTTCAATTGAATACACGTTGACTTGCATTGGTCTATAGGATTCTCATCTACCTATATCCACATCCCCTCTTGTTTGGACTTAGAAATTTTCAAGTGAATACACGTTGACTTGCCTTGGTCTATAGGATTGTCATCAACCTATACCTACATCCCCTCTTGTTTGGACTTAGAAATTTTCAATTGAATACACGTTGACTTGCCTTGGTCTATAGGATTGTCATCAACCTATACCCACATCCCCTCTTGTTTGGACTTTGAATTTTTCAATTGAATACACGTTGACTTGCCTTGGTCTATAGGATTCTCATCAACCTATACCTACATCCCCTCTTGTTTTGACTTAGAAATTTTCAATTGAATAAACTCTGAGATGCCTTTGTCTATAGGATTCTCATCTACCTATACCTTCATCCCCTCTTGTTTGGACTTAGAAATTTTCAAGTGAATACACGTTGACTTGACTTGGTCTATAGGATTCTCATCTACCTATACCTACATCCCCTCTTGTTTTGACTTGGAAATTTTCAATTGAATAAACTCTGAGATGCCTTTGTCTATAGGATTCTCATCTACCTATATCCACATCCCCTCTTGTTTGGACTTAGAAATTTTCAATTGAATACACGTTGACTTGCCTTGGTCTATAGGATTGTCATCAACCTATACCTACATCCCCTCTTGTTTGGACTTAGAAATTTTCAATTGAATACACGTTGACTTGCATTGGTCTATAGGATTGTCATCAACCTATACCTACATCCCCTCTTGTTTGGACTTAGAAATTTTCAATTGAATACACGTTGACTTGCCTTGGTCTATAGGATTGTCATCAACCTATACCTTCATCCCCTCTTGTTTGGACTTAGAAATTTTCAATTGAATACACGTTGACTTGCCTTGGTCCATAGGATTGTCATCAACCTATACCTACATCCCCTCTTGTTTGGACTTAGAAATTTTCAATTGAATACACGTTGACTTGCATTGGTCTATAGGATTCTCATCTACCTATATCCACATCCCCTCTTGTTTGGACTTAGAAATTTTCAAGTGAATACACGTTGACTTGCCTTGGTCTATAGGATTCTCATCTACCTATACCTACATCCCCTCTTGTTTGGACTTTGAATTTTTCAATTGAATACACGTTGACTTGCCTTGGTCTATAGGATTCTCATCAACCTATACCTACATCCCCTCTTGTTTTGACTTAGAAATTTTCAATTGAATACACGTTGACTTGCCTTGGTCTATAGGATTGTCATGAACCTATACCTACATACCCTCTTGTTTGGACTTAGAAATTTTCAATTGAATACACGTTGACTTGCATTGGTCTATAGGATTCTCATCTACCTATATCCACATCCCCTCTTGTTTGGACTTAGAAATTTTCAATTGAATACACGTTGACTTGCCTTGGTCTATAGGATTCTCATCTACCTATACCCACATCCCCTCTTGTTTGGACTTAGAAATTTTCAAGTGAATACACGTTGACTTGACTTGGTCTATAGGATTCTCATCTACCTATACCTACATCCCCTCTTGTTTGGACTTAGAAATTTTCAATTGAATACACGTTGACTTGACTTGGTCTATAGGATTCTCATCTACCTATACCCACATCCCCTCTTGTTTGGACTTTGAATTTTTCAATTGAATACACGTTGACTTGCCTTGGTCTATAGGATTCTCATCAACCTATACCTACATCCCCTCTTGTTTTGACTTAGAAATTTTCAATTGAATAAACTCTGAGATGCCTTTGTCTATAGGATTCTCATCTACCTATACCTTCATCCCCTCTTGTTTGGACTTAGAAATTTTCAATTGAATACACGTTGACTTGACTTGGTCTATAGGATTCTCATCTACCTATACCTACATCCCCTCTTGTTTTGACTTGGAAATTTTCAATTGAATAAACTCTGAGATGCCTTTGTCTATAGGATTCTCATCTACCTATACCTTCATCCCCTCTTGTTTGGACTTAGAAATTTTCAATTGAATACACGTTGACTTGCCTTGGTCTATAGGATTCTCATCTACCTATACCCACATCCCCTCTTGTTTGGACTTAGAAATTTTCAAGTGAATACACGTTGACTTGCCTTGGTCTATAGGATTCTCATCTACCTATACCCACATCCCCTCTTGTTTGGACTTAGAAATTTTCAAGTGAATACACGTTGACTTGCCTTGGTCTATAGGATTCTCATCTACCTATACCCACATCCCCTCTTGTTTGGACTTAGAAATTTTCAAGTGAATACACGTTGACTTGCCTTGGTCTATAGGATTCTCATCTACCTATACCCACATCCCCTCTTGTTTGGACTTAGAAATTTTCAAGTGAATACACGTTGACTTGCCTTGGTCTATAGGATTCTCATCTACCTATACCCACATCCCCTCTTGTTTGGACTTAGAAATTTTCAAGTGAATACACGTTGACTTGCCTTGGTCTATAGGATTCTCATCTACCTATACCCACATCCCCTCTTGTTTGGACTTAGAAATTTTCAAGTGAATACACGTTGACTTGCCTTGGTCTATAGGATTCTCATCTACCTATACCCACATCCCCTCTTGTTTGGACTTAGAAATTTTCAAGTGAATACACGTTGACTTGCCTTGGTCTATAGGATTCTCATCTACCTATACCCACATCCCCTCTTGTTTGGACTTAGAAATTTTCAATTGAATACACGTTGACTTGACTTGGTCTATAGGATTGTCATCTCCCTATACCTACATCCCCTCTTGTTTGGACTTAGAAATTTTCAATTGAATACACGTTGACTTGACTTGGTCTATAGGATTCTCATCTACCTATACCCACATCCCCTCTTGTTTGGACTTTGAATTTTTAAATTGAATACACGTTGACTTGCCTTGGTCTATAGGATTCTCATCTACCTATACCTACATCCCCTCTTGTTTGGACTTAGAAATTTTCAAGTGAATACACGTTTACTTGCCTTGGTCTATAGGATTCTCATCTACCTATATCCACATCCCCTCTTGTTTGGACTTAGAAATTTTCAATTGAATACACGTTTACTTGCCTTGGTCTATAGGATTCTCATCTACCTATATCCACATCCCCTCTTGTTTGGACTTAGAAATTTTCAAGTGAATACACGTTTACTTGCCTTGGTCTATAGGATTGTCATCAACCTATACCTACATCCCCTCTTGTTTGGACTTAGAAATTTTCAAGTGAATACACGTTGACTTGCCTTGGTCTATAGGATTGTCATCAACCTATACCTACATCCCCTCTTGTTTGGACTTAGAAATTTTCAATTGAATACACGTTGACTTGCATTGGTCTATAGGATTGTCATCAACCTATACCTACATCCCCTCTTGTTTGGACTTAGAAATTTTCAATTGAATACACGTTGACTTGCATTGGTCTATAGGATTCTCATCTACCTATATCCACATCCCCTCTTGTTTGGACTTAGAAATTTTCAAGTGAATACACGTTGACTTGCCTTGGTCTATAGGATTCTCATCTACCTATACCTACATCCCCTCTTGTTTGGACTTAGAAATTTTCAATTGAATACACGTTGACTTGACTTGGTCTATAGGATTCTCATCTACCTATACCCACATCCCCTCTTGTTTGGACTTTGAATTTTTCAATTGAATACACGTTGACTTGCCTTGGTCTATAGGATTCTCATCAACCTATACCTACATCCCCTCTTGTTTTGACTTAGAAATTTTCAATTGAATAAACTCTGAGATGCCTTTGTCTATAGGATTCTCATCTACCTATACCTTCATCCCCTCTTGTTTGGACTTAGAAATTTTCAAGTGAATACACGTTGACTTGACTTGGTCTATAGGATTCTCATCTACCTATACCTACATCCCCTCTTGTTTTGACTTGGAAATTTTCAATTGAATAAACTCTGAGATGCCTTTGTCTATAGGATTCTCATCTACCTATATCCACATCCCCTCTTGTTTGGACTTAGAAATTTTCAAGTGAATACACGTTGACTTGCCTTGGTCTATAGGATTCTCATCTACCTATACCTACATCCCCTCTTGTTTGGACTTTGAATTTTTCAATTGAATACACGTTGACTTGCCTTGGTCTATAGGATTCTCATCAACCTATACCTACATCCCCTCTTGTTTTGACTTAGAAATTTTCAATTGAATAAACTCTGAGATGCCTTTGTCTATAGGATTCTCATCTACCTATACCTTCATCCCCTCTTGTTTGGACTTAGAAATTTTCAAGTGAATACACGTTGACTTGACTTGGTCTATAGGATTCTCATCTACCTATACCTACATCCCCTCTTGTTTTGACTTGGAAATTTTCAATTGAATAAACTCTGAGATGCCTTTGTCTATAGGATTCTCATCTACCTATATCCACATCCCCTCTTGTTTGGACTTAGAAATTTTCAAGTGAATACACGTTGACTTGCCTTGGTCTATAGGATTCTCATCTACCTATACCTACATCCCCTCTTGTTTGGACTTTGAATTTTTCAATTGAATACACGTTGACTTGCCTTGGTCTATAGGATTCTCATCAACCTATACCTACATCCCCTCTTGTTTTGACTTAGAAATTTTCAATTGAATACACGTTGACTTGCCTTGGTCTATAGGATTGTCATGAACCTATACCTACATCCCCTCTTGTTTGGACTTAGAAATTTTCAATTGAATAAACTCTGAGATGCCTTTGTCTATAGGATTCTCATCTACCTATACCTTCATCCCCTCTTGTTTGGACTTAGAAATTTTCAAGTGAATACACGTTGACTTGCCTTGGTCTATAGGATTCTCATCTACCTATACCCACATCCCCTCTTGTTTGGACTTAGAAATTTTCAATTGAATACACGTTGACTTGCCTTGGTCTATAGGATTCTCATCAACCTATACCCACATCCCCTCTTGTTTGGACTTAGAAATTTTCAATTGAATACACGTTGACTTGCCTTGGTCTATAGGATTCTCATCAACCTATACCCACATCCCCTCTTGTTTGGACTTAGAAATTTTCAAGTGAATACACGTTGACTTGCCTTGGTCTATAGGATTCTCATCTACCTATACCCACATCCCCTCTTGTTTGGACTTAGAAATTTTCAATTGAATACACGTTGACTTGCCTTGGTCTATAGGATTCTCATCTACCTATACCCACATCCCCTCTTGTTTGGACTTAGAAATTTTCAATTGAATACACGTTGACTTGCATTGGTCTATAGGATTGTCATCAACCTATACCTACATCCCCTCTTGTTTGGACTTAGAAATTTTCAATTGAATACACGTTGACTTGCATTGGTCTATAGGATTCTCATCTACCTATATCCACATCCCCTCTTGTTTGGACTTAGAAATTTTCAAGTGAATACACGTTGACTTGCCTTGGTCTATAGGATTCTCATCTACCTATACCTACATCCCCTCTTGTTTGGACTTAGAAATTTTCAATTGAATACACGTTGACTTGACTTGGTCTATAGGATTCTCATCTACCTATACCCACATCCCCTCTTGTTTGGACTTTGAATTTTTCAATTGAATACACGTTGACTTGCCTTGGTCTATAGGATTCTCATCAACCTATACCTACATCCCCTCTTGTTTTGACTTAGAAATTTTCAATTGAATAAACTCTGAGATGCCTTTGTCTATAGGATTCTCATCTACCTATACCTTCATCCCCTCTTGTTTGGACTTAGAAATTTTCAAGTGAATACACGTTGACTTGACTTGGTCTATAGGATTCTCATCTACCTATACCTACATCCCCTCTTGTTTTGACTTGGAAATTTTCAATTGAATAAACTCTGAGATGCCTTTGTCTATAGGATTCTCATCTACCTATATCCACATCCCCTCTTGTTTGGACTTAGAAATTTTCAAGTGAATACACGTTGACTTGCCTTGGTCTATAGGATTCTCATCTACCTATACCTACATCCCCTCTTGTTTGGACTTTGAATTTTTCAATTGAATACACGTTGACTTGCCTTGGTCTATAGGATTCTCATCAACCTATACCTACATCCCCTCTTGTTTTGACTTAGAAATTTTCAATTGAATACACGTTGACTTGCCTTGGTCTATAGGATTGTCATGAACCTATACCTACATCCCCTCTTGTTTGGACTTAGAAATTTTCAATTGAATACACGTTGACTTGCATTGGTCTATAGGATTCTCATCTACCTATATCCACATCCCCTCTTGTTTGGACTTAGAAATTTTCAATTGAATACACGTTGACTTGACTTGGTCTATAGGATTCTCATCTACCTATACCCACATCCCCTCTTGTTTGGACTTTGAATTTTTCAATTGAATACACGTTGACTTGCCTTGGTCTATAGGATTCTCATCAACCTATACCTACATCCCCTCTTGTTTTGACTTAGAAATTTTCAATTGAATAAACTCTGAGATGCCTTTGTCTATAGGATTCTCATCTACCTATACCTTCATCCCCTCTTGTTTGGACTTAGAAATTTTCAAGTGAATACACGTTGACTTGACTTGGTCTATAGGATTCTCATCTACCTATACCTACATCCCCTCTTGTTTTGACTTGGAAATTTTCAATTGAATAAACTCTGAGATGCCTTTGTCTATAGGATTCTCATCTACCTATACCTTCATCCCCTTTTGTTTGGACTTAGAAATTTTCAAGTGAATACACGTTGACTTGCCTTGGTCTATAGGATTCTCATCTACCTATACCCACATCCCCTCTTGTTTGGACTTAGAAATTTTCAATTGAATACACGTTGACTTGCCTTGGTCTATAGGATTCTCATCAACCTATACCCACATCCCCTCTTGTTTGGACTTAGAAATTTTCAATTGAATACACGTTGACTTGCCTTGGTCTATAGGATTCTCATCAACCTATACCCACATCCCCTCTTGTTTGGACTTAGAAATTTTCAAGTGAATACACGTTGACTTGCCTTGGTCTATAGGATTCTCATCTACCTATACCCACATCCCCTCTTGTTTGGACTTAGAAATTTTCAATTGAATACACGTTGACTTGCCTTGGTCTATAGGATTCTCATCTACCTATACCCACATCCCCTCTTGTTTGGACTTAGAAATTTTCAATTGAATACAGTCTGATATGACTTGTTCTATAGGATGATCAGCTACCTATACCTACATCCCCTCTTGTTTGGACTTAGAAATTTTTAATTGAATACACGTTGACTTTCTTTGGTCTATAGGATTCACATCTCCCTATACCTACATCCCCTCTTGTTTGTACTTAGAAATTTTCAATTGAATACACGCTGAGATGACTTGGTCTATAGGATTCTCATCTACCTATACCCACATCCCCTCTTGTTTGGACTTAGAAATTTTCAAGTGAATACACGTTGACTTGGCTTTGTCTATAGGATTCTCACCTACCTATACCTTCATCCCCTCTTGTTTGGACTTAGAAATTTTCAATTGAATACACGTTGACTTGCCTTGGTCTATAGGATTCTCATCTACCTATACCCACATCCCCTCTTGTTTGGACTTAGAAATTTTCAAGTGAATACACGTTGACTTGCCTTGGTCTATAGGATTCTCATCTACCTATACCCACATCCCCTCTTGTTTGGACTTAGAAATTTTCAAGTGAATACACGTTGACTTGCCTTGGTCTATAGGATTCTCATCTACCTATACCCACATCCCCTCTTGTTTGGACTTAGAAATTTTCAAGTGAATACACGTTGACTTACCTTGGTCTATAGGATTCTCATCTACCTATATCTACATCCCCTCTTGTTTGGACTTAGAAATGTTCAAGTTTTCTGTGGACGAGTTTTCCGTGGACGAGTTTTTTTTGGACGAGGTTTCCGCAGACGAGTTTTCCGTGGATGAGTTTTCTGGGCACTGCATAACTGCTACCCTCATTTTCTGTTCCTACTTGTGCATCATGCAGCAGTTGCTGGAATTTTTGTTAAATAGAGAAGTATTCAACCACCTAAGTAAAAAATAACCTCCTCAGTGACATGAAATATGGTTTCCATTCTACTAGATCTACAGCAGATGTGCTTACAGTTATATCTCATAGGATTAGCGATTATCTGGATGGAGGTTTCCTTTCTAGGGCAATTACTCTTGAAATATTAATTAATAGGGTATGGCATAAAGGCCTACTCCATAAGATCTCCAGCTACGGTATAGGTGGAAATGTCTTCTCAATTATTAAATCATTTTACTTTGATAGGTTCATAAGAGTAGTTGTTGATGGGCAGAAATCAGAAGCTCACAGTATTAATGCTGAAGTGCCTCAGGGGTTCATCCTGAGTCCAACTCTCTTCCTGATCTACATCAACAATCTCTCTAATCACATCCTAAGATCATTCGTAGACATTTATGCTGATGACACTATCATCTATGGCAACACTTCAAAGGCTGTAAATGACCATGTTCTCTCTGATTCTCTCTCGCCCCCCTTCTGCCATTGATGAGGCATCTATCCGTCAAGTTGAGGCTGCCATTTTGGAAGATCGGCGCATTACTATTCGCCAAATAGCCCAAGATGTCAAGATTAGTACAGAGTCTGTGGGAACTATCGTCCATGACCATTTGCATATACATAACATGTCTGCCAGATGGATTCCCAGGTTGCTCACACCATTCTAGAAGCAAGAACGCGTTGAGTGCTCGAGGATGAATTTGGAGATGTGGCAAGAAGATGAGTCAAAATTTTTTCAAATAAATGATTACACAGGATGAAACCTGGGTCCATCACTATGATCCAGAGACCAAAGCCCAGTCAATGCAGTGGAAACACTTGGACTCACCACCTCCAAAGAAGGCAAGGGTGCAGCCCTCCGCTGGTAAGGTCATGCTCACAGTCTTCTGGGACCAGAACAGAGTAGTGATGACAGATTTCCTGGCAAAGGGTACCACAATTACAGGAGCCTATTATGCTTCACTTTTGAGGAAATTAAGGGAGGCTATCAAAATCAAGAGGCGGGGCAAGATCAGCAAAGGTACCCTCCTCCTGAAGGACAATGCTCCGGTCCACAACTCGCATGTTGCCAGATCAGAAGCACGGGCGTGTGGTTATGAAATCCTACCCCATCCTCCCTACTCTCCTGACCTTGCACCCTCTGACTTTCACCTCTTTCCAGCCATGAAGTTGTTTTTGAAAGGAAAGCGTTTCCCAGATGATGCAGCTTTGATTTCTGAAGTCACGTCGTGGTTGGAGGATCAACCTGGGGTGTTCTACAAAAACGGTCTCCAAAGCTACATCAAACGATGGGAGAAATGCATAACTCTGGGTGGTTCCTATGTAGAGAAAGACTAATAACTGTGCCAAGTGTCGTTGCTCTACTGCTATGGGAAGTGGGTCAGGGACATTACATATTGCACGTACATTCTGATAAATGATCAGCTTATAGACAACTTTATCAAGTTGAGTACGATCACAAAATCGTCAATCATCAAGAAGACTACGTAGATCCAAATACAGGTGCGCACACCCAATAAATTGAGAGGACAAAGGTAGCAAGTTTGAGATTTTTAAGAAAAAGCGAGGAATTCCACAGCATCTGCTCAAGTCACCCTTAGATGAAGTACAGCCGTAGACGTCTTTTAGCTGGGGATGAAGTATCTACTCCAGTCTCACTTGGATGAACACTGCTGGTGTGTTTTAAAAGGAGATCAAAACCACTTTGTAGCAATCTTAAAGGAAATTACACAAGTTTTTGTTAATATTCTTTTTACTAAATTAATGATTCAATTTTACAATGAATAAATGGATAAGTTTTTGTTAATTAATTTTTTACTAAATTAATGATTCAATTTTACAATAAATAAATGGATAAATAATAAGTTCTTGTTAATCAATATTTTTTTTTTACTAAATTAGTGAAAATTAAATTTTGCAATATTGACGACCGAAGTTAATTCTGATTATTTAAAGTTTGTTTTATGGATTTTTCAACATGTTTTATGGAATAGAATAATGTCAAGAAGTTTTTTTTTGTCCTCCTTTGGTAAGAATGTTGCGGACCAGGATATAAATATCCTAACTCACTACAAAAGAAAATAATGTAATGAATGGAAAGAAGGAAACAAAACTCAATCGATGGATAAAATAAATATGTCGTTTATTTTCTGTTGAAAAATGAATGTTTTAGGTGTAACTCGTGTTCATGTCTGCGCGTGGAAAAAGGAGTGAGTAATGTAGTGGAACGAGAAATGACAGTCCAGCGTGTAGACAAAGAAAAAGATAGAGGGTTGACATCAGTAAAGCTGTGCGCACATGTTGGTACTTGTCCACGTGGAAATGTCTTCAGGCCACTAGCTGTGGACGCGAACTTGTCTGGTTGATGGACCAAAGCAAAAGGGAAAGAAGAGTGAAAAAGTCAATCCAGTTCAGGTTGGAAGCTGTCGACCGTTCAGGTTGGAAGCTGGTTCAAAAAAAGAAGGAAACAGCTCAGGTCTCTTGCTTTTATAGTTGTTTCCTGTGGTCTTTTGCGCATGTGTGGATTTCCTTTGAAAGGGGAAGTGATGTTGTCCATGTATGTGAGTACATGTGTGTACGTATGTGAGTACATTTGTGTACGTTAGCGTGTGTGTATATGCACGTGAATGTGAGTGTATGTATGTGTGTGTATGTGCGCACGTATGTTTGTGTGTGCGTATGTGTATGACAAGAAAAATGGCTTGAGATGTGAACGCATGTTTTTGTGCGAGACTAGAAAGGCTCGTATAAGAATCACCTTAAACCCGAAAAACAGGGCAGGAATCACACTCTAGTAGCGCCAAATTCTCTTAGACTCATTTTGAATTTGTTATACAACTCTATCTGAAAGGGGGGGGACCATAGATTGGAGCTCATCTACATCAACCAATTTAAGTCTGCTTATTTTTGATTACCCCCCCCCGCCAAAGGGTCAATGACCTTTTGACCCCATTCCTTTATCACTAACAAACACATCCTGTCTTTGTTATTGTTGTGTCTTAATAAAGTATATGCATATATAAAGAGAGAGAGAGAGAGAGAGAGAGTTCTATATTTTATAGAGGGAATATAATAAGCTGAATAGGTATATGTATTTTAGAGCTATATTAATATTGTGTAAAAAGATTAATAATTGTAAATTATAAATCAGTTTCAAAGGAAAAATAAACCAAATCAACTATATATATATATATATATATATATATATATATGAACAAATGATTAATAAAACATGTTAAAAGACATCTTGAAAAAGAGTTAAAAACATATTTAATTTAAAAAAAGGAAGCACAAGATAAGTGGATAGTCCTTAATCCGCGGAGTTTCGAAGAAATACTCTCCTTCTCATCAGAGGGCAGGAATTAGCAAAATGCAGGATCGGATTTTGCATATAAAAGTATTTAATGAAACTACAAGTCAAAGATCTTACTTGGTTAAAAAAAGGATGAGGTAAGGGGAACAGGAGGCAAAAGAAAAATAATAAAAAGATTTCACATGAATGGATAGTCCGGTGAAGGGTAAAAATCCAAAAATGGTAAAATATATATATATATGTTGTGTCTGTATCAATAACAACACGAACGCACAAAGTAAAGGTAAAACAAATATATTAAGACGAAAAGATAATACATATTTACAAAGGTGCATTTGTACTGCAGTTGGAAGATTGCCCGGCAGAGGGCGTGTTAAAGTCTTTCATGGAGCAACCGGCACATGCGTCTTGACTATCCGGCGTTCGAACACAGCTCCCCGGTCTTGCTGACTTGATACCTTTATCTATATCTTGTTCACCCACGTATGCTAATTAGTGGGCGTCTCCACAACAGTTATGGAAGGCATCGAATACACTTGTATTGTGAACGCTGTCTTTTATCTCAACAACCGGAGTTGACCTCGTAACCCCTCCCAACCTTATTCGTTCCACATATCAGAAAACCCATGGTTACACTTTTAAATGTGTCTACTTACGTCTTTGGACATGGCGTAATAATTAAAGTCTATTTGGTCACCCCCCCTCTTCCCCCGACAAAATGAGGGTGGACCTGTAAATTCACCTTTGTCCGTTCGTCTGTCCACACTTTTCTCAATAACTACTGCTTGGAATATTTTGAAATTTTGCACAAACATTAAACATGATATGAGTAAAAAAAGTAACAGAATGGATTTTCCGGGAAAACTCCGGTTGCGCCCCCTAAGGGTGCCTTTCGGGTTAAAATGGCTAAAATTGACACTTCTATGCATATTAAAAGAAAAAAATTGATGCCTTGGATTTTTATAAAACTTTCTGAAAAGTTGTAACTAACTGATTTCTATATAATTTTGTTTGTCTATACTTCGCGATAACTCTTGGGTGTGCCCCATGGGCTCTTTTATAGCTAATAAAAACACTCCATTTTTAGGACTATTTTACCATATTTGTCCAAAATTTTCTGTGTATGTCTATTTAGCAGTTTTGCATGGTGCTGAACTCAAATTTAAACGTGTTAAGGCCTTGAGGACTTTTGGGGCTAAATGGGGAAAGGGGGACAAATAATGGACTTAGTCATTTCTTTTTTTTCATGGTGCAGAACTCAAATTTACATATGTTAAGGCCTAAAACTGCACCGTTTGTTCATTTTCACCAGGATTTGACGTCCCCTGGGGACTTTTGGGTGGGTGGACAAATGGTGAACGTAGACATTTTTTTTATGCCTCGTTCACTGTGGACCATGCAGGCGTCACTGTTTTTTTTTTTAAATTAACCTTATCCTAACCCTAACCTTCTTTATACATTCTAAAAAAAAAAAAAAAGAAAGAAAAACAACACTTATTTTTAATATGTTGTTTTTGCAAAAAAATAACAATACTTACTTAATTTTTAAAATTATATCCGGTTTGCAAAAATAAAAAAAAAAAAAAAAAAAAATCCGTACTTAATTTTTAAAAATATGTTGTTTTTGCAAAAACAACAACAATACTTAATTGTCATGTCGAAAATAGTACTATATTAAAGAATTACGAAAATTCATCAAAATAAGATTATTTATAGTTAAAAGTAATTTCTACGGAAAAGTGGGGGGAAATTGCGTTTTCACTAGATACAAACACCTTGAAGATTGCGAAATTAGGGGACATACTTATCTCCCCTTTTACCACTTTAATAGCTGACGGGTCAATGATAGGCATATGTGACCTTTTGACCCCATTCCTTTATCGCTAACAAACACATTTTGTCTTTGTTATGGAAGGCATCGAATACACTCGTATTTTGAAGGATGTCTTTTATCTCAACAACCAGAGTTGACCTCGTAACCCCTCCCATCCTTATCAGTTCCACATATCTGAAAACCCATGGTTACACTTTTAAGGTGTCTACTTATGGCTTCAGAAATTGCATAATAATTCAATTTTTGGTTATTTTTTAACCAGCCTGGGTGCCCGGCATTGTCCGGGTGTTTAGAGATGTGTGTTGAGCAAAAAAAAACAAAAAAACAAGGTTGTAGTAGGCACTCTTGTATCCCTTCGACGAAAATACCCCCAACAAAACCGACAAGCAGCAAAGTCCCACCCCTTCACAGTTGAGATCCCTAGATGTAAGAAAGCCTTCTACTCTAATAGTTTCTTCCTCAGAACTGCTAAACTTTGGAATTCCCTTCCAGGTTCCTGCTTCCCCAACTGTACTGACATGCAGAAGTTCAAGTGTAATGTAAACAGACATCTTGCTGCTCAACTCCCTACATAGTACGCCTGCAACGTATGTCCCTTATAGTAGCCCCCTACATCAAAGTGGCAACGTGCCTTGTTTGGGGTGAAAGTGTAATAATAATAAGAAAAAAATACATATATGTCTGCCTTTTTTTTTTGACACTCTGCACTGAAGATTCCCGAAAGGTTGAAACACTAGTGTCTGTAGGTATTTAATTATTATAGTAAATAATTATATATATATATATATATATATATATATATATATATATATATATATATAACTACTTCATTTACTCACATAAAATTAATGTACGAAAGTATAAATTTATGCGTAAACTTTAAGTATTTACTTCAACAGTGCTCAATACGTAGGTAGACCTAGTTAGTAAGTTATAAAATAAAAAATGGCTTAATCGCCATATATATTTTATAACTTACTATATATATATATATATATATATATATATATATATATATATATATATTTATATTTTTATTATTATTTTTTCATAAGTTTTTATTTCGGTTTCGATTCAAGTCATATGGATATATATTTTTTATTTTTGAAATCACAACTTTATAACATATAAAAATCGACAGAACATTAACTCTATAATAATATATACGAAATCTGCAAGAATTAAAATATCATATTTAAGCGTACTTTACGACCTGGCTACGCCGGACGTCTATACTAGCTTAGATAAATACTTTTTTTTTAACAAGAGCTACAATAATATCATTTACACTGAACATTTACAGAATGCCAACATCAATATATTGCATATGAATGCGTCCTCTGTGGAATTTCCACAGGTCCCGCCAGTACTCTCATTAATGTTTTACACTGAACATCTACAGAATGCCAACATCAATATATTACATATGAGTCCCCTAGTCTATATTTTAATAGCATTTATTTTGTGCGTCATGTTTACATCTTTTTTTCTTCCGCTCATACATGAATTCCATAGCTAATATAACATACTGACCCAACGGGTCACGGGCAGTCTAGTCTATAAATATAAAAGCGAAAATGTATGTATGTATGTATGTGTGTTCCCTTTTTCTGTATGTCTACAAAAGGCTTTTTTTCAGAAAAGCGGTTGCTCACTTCACAACTTTTTAAAACTTTTTATACCACATATAAATCGTAATATCTCACAGTTAACAATGAAGCTCGCCTATCTATTTAATTTGCTCGATTTCGGGAAGATAAATATTCAACATTTGTTGCTCGCCGCATGTGGGTTAGTCTTTTTCCTATAACATCTTGGGAAGTGTTCCCGCCCCGCAGTCAAACTTGACCTCATTAACTCATTAAAACGGGAACCTACCAAATCCAAGTAATTAAATAAATTCAAACGTGTTTCCGTTAGCATGTCGCGGTGGGGCAATGGTTAACGTCGCACGGTTTTTTTTTCACTTTAATTTACAACTTTGCCTCAACGGTTTGGGTTCGATCCTCATACTTACTTTTTTTTTACCCCCCCCCCTCCCGGAGTTTCCACACACACCTACAAACACCCGGGCAACGCGGGTACCCCTCGCTAGTAGTTAATAAAACATGTTAAAAACACTTTGAAAACGAGTTAAAAACATTTAATCTGAAAAGGAAACACTTAATAAGTGGATAGTCCTTAATCCGCAGAGTTTCGAAGAAATACTTTCCTTCTCATCAGAGAGTAGGAATTAGCAAAATGGGGGGTCGGATTTTGCATACAAAAGTATTTGATGAAACTGCAAGTAAGTCAAAGATCTTACTTGATAACAAAAAGTGAAGCAGAGGGAATATGGTGAAGAAAAAGGTGATTTCACGTGAATGGCTAGTCTGATGAAAGGTAAAGTATCCAATGACGGTAAAATCCAAAAATATAAATTGTAAATTAATTGTAATTTTTATTTTATATATATATATATATATATATATATATATATATATATATATATATATATATATTTTCATAAGTTTTGGTTTTGGTTTGTTGGAAAGCAGGAAACAAAGTTCCACAGGCATGCAGTTCTATGAAAAAAGGGTTGTTCATGGAATCTACACTTAGGTTTAGGTACAGATAAAGAGTGGGGGTAATTATTGATAGTGGTTTCAGCTAGACGAGTGTTTTACACGAAAGTTTGGCAAGGGAGGACCATAGATTGGAGCTCAGACGAGCACTTGCCATGAAAATAAAGGCTTGCAATGTCTCTTCTGTGAGATAGAGGTTGTAGGGAAGAGAAAAAGGACATCCCTTACCAGGCTACGAAGTCTATTTTGAACTCTGTCAAGGCAGGATAAGCTCTTTCTAGCAGCTCCTGCCCAAATGTGGCAAGAGTACTTCATCCTTGGATCTACTTGGCTCTTATACAGATAGAGAATTTCATCAGCAGTGAGATATCTACTGGAGTGATAGAAGGATCCCACCATTTTTCCAGCGGCCTTGGCAACAGATTTGATGTACGTGTTCCATTTCAGATCAGGAGTAAAGGTCAGACTCAGAAGCTTGTCAAACATGGAGCTTCCCAAAGACGAGAGCCATTCATTTCAATTGATGCCAGACGGGGATCAGAGCATTGATGGTGTAAAGATAGATGTTTGTTTTATAGATGCATTAAAATTAACCAGCCACCTCTTTCCCGATTGTACCACATGCTCAAGATCAGAGGAGAGAGATTCAGAGAGAACGTGGTTATTTTAATATGGGAAAAAGATGGGGAAACAATCCTGAGTTGCTCGTAAGCTTGGATCGGAAAGGCCTAATAAAGTCTGATGAGAATGTCGAGAGTAGAAGTAATAAACGCCCACGGTTGGCATGTGCCCGCTGTAGGGAAGGACTTGCATTCGAACCTGGAACCCTTCTTATACAAAAATAATACATATGTAAATTTAGGAGCTGTCGGGAGTTTGGTTTGGTTGTTTTTGTTTTACGGCATATCAACCCTTTTCAGGTTATTTAATGCCGAATCCAAAGATTTTGAAGAAAAATTTTTTAATAGAATATATTTGCTGTTTTCAAATCAGTTTCTATTTAACCCATAGTTGGGACCCTAACTGGTACTACCACTCCGGGTCAGAGTGAACCTGGGAGCAATGGCAATTAAAGGGTGGCTCCGCACTCCCCAAAGTCCGCAAGCTGTGGCCTCACCACTGGATATAGTTTAAGGTCATATCCAGGACAAGGGTTAATGGGTATACATAAGTAGTTGGAATTTTGTCAATTGGATTACTTAGGGGGACGGTTCATCAAGAACTTGTTTACATTGGACTTGAAGACAGTCAAATTGTAGTCAGCTGGAAAGCAGACAAACGGAAGAGAATTTCACAGACGTGCACTTCTAAGAAATATATTTGTTGTTTTCAAGTCGCTTTCTATTTAACCCATAGTTGGGACCCTAACAGATACTACCACTCCGGGTCAGAGTGGACCTGGGAGCAATGGTAATTAAAGGGTGGCTCCACATTCTCCAAAGCCCACAAGCTGGAGCCTCATCACTGGATATAGTTTAACATCATATCCAGAACCATCGGGAGTTTGAGTTGGCAGCATAAAAAGACAAATTTTTTGTGTATATATATCACGGGATGTGTATCGGAATGCCATAAATTATTTAAGTTTTAAGTATTATTATTGTAATTGTTGTTGTTGTTGTTATTATTATTATAGCGTTTATTTTTTTATTATATCCCGTATAGTACAATACCAATATTATGTACTGCTGCTAATTAAGACTTTTAGAAGGTATTTCCTATATATAAGACGAAGACAAAAACACATTACCTTGCGGTTTAAAAGTACGACGAAGACAAAAGCTTTTGAAAATAGAGAGGGGATACATTACTTACGAGGAGGGGAGACAGTTAACACTTTGGAAGGATGTTACACAAAGCCAGCCATCCTCAGCCAATAGAGAATTGCATCAGCAGTGAAATATGATTTTTTATCTTCAATTTGTGATATATAAAACTTTGGTGAGTAAATTAATTATTTACTTTTTAATAGACATTTCAAAATGGGGAGGGGGGCGTGAATTAAAAAAAACGTTTGTCTAAAATATTATGTTCAGTTTATTGGAAAGAGCATAAATTTCACATTGACCCTGAAAATATCGTAAAAATAGAATCAATAGAAACATTTTGATAGATTTTTAAAGTTTAAAAATTGAAAAATACTGAACTCGTAAAATTCAATTAATTTCATTACTATTTAAAAAAATATATTTCTATTACTTTTTATACAACTTTAATAATTTATTTTGGAAGTATAATCCATAAAGAAAATAAATAACCCACTTTTAAAAGAGAAATTACGAGTTTTTTTTAATTTTTTATTCGCAGTTTCGTGTTAGGGGTGTCAAAAATTCCTACAAAAATTCTGATACACCTAGATCAGAACGTCAAACTTCGGTAATGGTACATAAAACGAGACCCTAAGTTTCAAAGATGGCGGCAGGTTTGTCAATCGATGTATGGAAGCACATAATTGATACAATATTTCCGCTATTTTTCAAAACTGCTTACTTATATGTTTGGACAAAATATTAAGATTTTTGGTAAAATAAGAAATACAAGAACGCAATATCTCGAGAAATATGGCGGAATGCCGAAATAATATTCAACGGAAATGGTTGTCACTTACCGAACGTCGTTTCTTCGGGATTTGCAATGAATTGCTGGACCACTGATTCGACTCTGTCGAGAGACTTCGACACCACATTCGGTGACGTATCTTTGACTTTGTTGTAAACGTCCTGAACGCGATTTAGCGTCCAAGAACCCATCGGAACATAATTAATGCTGTTATTGATGACGGACAAACTTCCACGGACCAAACTAAAACAGGAAAAGAAAATTAAATGCTTCAATTTCGGAATAAATTCGATAATTGTGGCCTGATAACCCAACACAAAACCTACCTTACAAAAGAATTAACAAAAATCAGTAGAAACCAGTTTTTTTTTTTTTTTTTTTTTTTTTTAAAATCTGAAAACTCCATTTATCGACTACAAAATTTCGTCCCAATAGTGTAGAAGCGCCAAACTTGTTTTAATAAAATGATATTTTTTTACGCAGACTTTTCAATAAATGTTTTTACAATTCATATATTTATACATTTTTATGCAATAATTAAATAAATTGGTTTTCAAATATTTTTGTGTTCGGAAAAGAAAAATCTTCTTTGCTATTTGCTTGCAGTGATTTTTGACAAAACGAAATTGGAGTTATCGCCCCTCCCTAACAATGGCGCCATTCGGGTAATGCAGAAGTGTCATTGAACACGTTTACCTTTAAAGTTTATGCTAATTGTTGCCTGATAGACGAACACAAAACCTACCTTAAAAAACTTGTTTTCAATGGGTTTCAGGTATGCTGAAAACAAATATCACATTTAAAATCGGCGCCAGCAACTAGTTTTCGTGATATTGAAAAGATACTTTTCTGCATGTTTTGTATAGTAATGTAACGCGGCGGCCATATTTGTCCATATTTATAAAAAAATTATTTGATTTCCAGCTGAACATTTTCCTTTTAAAATAACGATTTTTATAAGTTTTCCGATAACATTGCTTTTAGCTGAAATTCAAGTTATTTGATTTTCGTTATTATTCCGAACAAGCACCCAAAAGTTATTTGTGTTATCTGGTATGCAATTTTTTTGAAGAGTTAGTAAATGATAAAAATATAAAGTATAAAAAAATGACAACGCGAAAGTACTTACGAAGCTAGCAGCCATTTGCAATGTTTGTGTTTATGGTCGCTTACGGGAAAGAAGGCAAAAAGGCAGGGATTAAATTAGATAAACAAAAGCAGGTTACGTAATGTTATGCTATACAACTAATTTCAAGAACTAAATAGTGTGACAGTTAATACAAGATATTTGAGACAGCGTTAAGTGGCGGGGAGAGAGACTTTTAAAAAGCACATGTTATATGGCACAGCGTTGTAAAACGTGTGTGCGCAAAAAGACTTTTGCAAAGATAATGAAACGTGTGGTTTTGGAAGAACCACAAATAAATGTATTTCATTTGCACTTTAAAAAACTGTGCAAGTCCAGAATTCAACCTAATTAAAAAACAAACAAAAAATTTTTTGATGTACGACCGAGAACGAAGATGTCATGTTCAAAAAATCACGTAAATTGATCAAATATATTTTTTTTTTTATCTAAGAAAATCAAATTTTATGAGGAAGCGAGAACGGTGTACCATGATCTGCCATATTTAATAAATAAAGGGAGACAACTCAATTCGAACTATCGAGATTTTAAAGCCAACCTTGTAATGGCTACGGTATACTATACAAAAAAACTACTTGATCAATTTACGTGATTTTTAGAATATGACATTTTCGTTCTGTGACGAGTATGTACATGATAAAGACTTTCTGGTTCTGATATCGTGTGATTCTTTCGCCCAAAGTTCTACTATAGCGTTATTCTTACCCTATTTTTCGGGTCTAAGGTGATTCTTACCAAAGGAGGATAGAAAAAAAAACAAACAATTCTTGAAATTATTTTATTCTTTTCTATAAAACATGCTGAAAAATCCATAGAACTAACTTTAAACAATCCAAATTAACTTTGGTCGTCAATATTGCAAAATTGAATTTTCATTAATTTAGTAAAAAAAAAAATATTAACAAAAACTTGTTTAATATATATATATATATATATATATATATATATATATATATATATACTTCAGAATAAGATTCAAACATTTCACGTCATAAATTTTTAAATTCATTGAATGACTAAAAGTTGGTGTGTGTATATATATATATATATATATATATATATATATATATTAGAGAGAGAGAGAGAGTTTGGGGAGTTCAACCTTTCAAACTGTACTAAAAAAAAAAAAAAAACTGGTACTACTATCGTGTGATTCCTACCCCATTTTTCGGGTCTAACGTGATAGAAAAATTATTTTATTCTATAAAACATGAAAAAATCCATATAAAAAACAAACAAAAAACCTTAAACAATCTGAATTAACTTTGGTCATCAATATTTCAAAATTGAATCCCTAATTTAGTAAAAAAAAAAAAAATTAATTAACAAAAACTTATCCATTTATTTATTGTAAAATTGAATCACTAATTTAGTAAAAAAAAAAAAAATTAAAAACTTATTTATCCATTTATTTATTGCAAAATTGAATCATTAATTTAGTAAAAAAAAAAAATTAATTAACAAAAACTTATCCATTTATTTATTGTAAAATTGAATCCCTAATTTAGTAAAAAAAAAAAAAATTAAAAACTTATTTATCCATTTATTTATTGCAAAATTGAATCATTAATTTAGTAAAAAAAAAAAAATTAATTAACAAAAACTTATCCATTTATTTATTGTAAAATTGAATCACTAATTCAGTAAAAAAAAAATTAAAAACTTATTTATCCATTTATTTATTGTAAAATTGAATCATTAATTTAGTAAAAAAAAAAAAATTAATTAACAAAAACTTATCCATTTATTTATTGCAAAATTTAATTTTCACTAATTTTGTAAAAAAAAAATATTGATTAACAAGAACTTATTATTTATCCATATCATATTGTAAAATTGAATCATTAATTTAGTAAAAAATTAATTAACAAAAACTTATCCATTTATTTATTGTAAAATTGAATCACTAATTTAGTAAAAAAAAAAAAAATTAAAAACTTATTTATCCATTTATTTATTGTAAAATTGAATCATTAATTTAGTAAAAAGAATATTAACAAAAACTTGTTTAATGTCCTTTAAGATTGCTACAAAGTGATTTTGATCTCCTTTCAAAACACACCAGCAGTGTTCATCCAAGTGAGACTGGAGTAGATACTTCATCCCCAGCTAAAAGACGTCCACGGTTGTACTTCATTTAAGGGTGACTTGAGCAGATGCTGTGGAATTCCTCGCTTTTTCTTAAAAATCTCAATCTTGCTAACTTTGTCCTCTCAATTTATTGGGTGTGCGCACCTGTATTTGGATCTACGTAGTCTTCTTGATGATTGACGATTTTGTGATCGTACTGAACTTGATAGGAATTAACTTTTTTTTTTTTTTTTTTTTTTTACATAGGAGTCACCTTTTATCAAGGCCCGGAGTTCACTCAAGGATAAAGGTTAAAGAGTGTACAGTAGTTAATGGGGCAATATCGTATTAATTGTTAGTCATGGAAATTTGGTAAATTGGATTATTTAAAAAAGGGACAATTCATCAAGAATTTGTTTACGTTGGACTTGAAGACAACCATATGGTATTCAGTTGGAAAACAGGCAAACGAAACGGAGTTCCGCAGGCGTGCAATTCTAAGAAAGAAGCTTTGTTCATGAAATCTACATTCAGGTTTAGGCACAGATAAAGAGTGGGGGAAACTATTGATAGTGGTTTCAGGTAGACGAGTGTTTTATGTGAAAGTTTGGTGAGGAGGTATCATGGATTGGAGCTCAGATGAGTAGATTTGTTTATCGCACGCGCGTACCAACATGGCGGCCAGTGAATTACAGTGCGTAATACAGGTCTTTATGTCTCGAAAGCTACTTGTCTCTGCAAAATTTAAATGAGATTTTCGTATTCAGCATAGTCGAAAACCTTAATAAGTCGTCATTTAAAAAAAAATGTGGAGGTGGCCGTAATGTAAAAATTTACTTTTCTTTTTTTTTTTTTTTACATATGTGAAAAAAAAAAAATCACAGTTTAAAACTGATAACTATTTTCTGTTGCACATTCACGTTTTTAAAAAACTGCTAAAACAGTAAAAAATGTGACACGTTCATGGTTTTATTTTTTTCATGTTTCTGTAAATAAATTTATTTTTAAAATACCTAAACAGTTTGAGAAAATATATAAGATATTAACTTAAATAAACAGAGTTATTTGAAAAGATATACGATTAAAAAAATTGGTACTTGTGCAGTTTAATCAACATATTAAAAAATGAAAATATCGAAAAAAAAAAGAAAAAAAAGTTATATTGTATCCGTTGTATGTATAAGTTCTCTGAAAAAAAAAAAAAATTCACTTAATTTAATCGAATAGTTTTTTTTTTTTTTTTTTTTTTTTTTTTTACAGCGGAAAAACACGTTTTTATGACAGCGCGCTCAAAGGAGCCATGTTTGGATTTTTTTAACACGCCACGGGGAGATAACTCGGTCCAACGCGCAGAGATCCCTCTCCTAATGTTAAACCATAGCTTTTCTTCCTAAAAATCGAAACATGGCTACGTTTTGCTCGGTATCATAAATTGTTTTTTCGCTGTAAAAAAAATTACTCGATCAAATCAAGTGAAATTTTTTACGACGTGCCCCAGCGTATTATAAACACCTTAACCTCCCCATGTTAAGAACAGATTTCGGAATAAACCCCTCATGTTACGAACAGCTTTCGAGGTTGCGGGGTGTTTATTCCGAAAGCCATTCTTAACATGGGGAGGTTGAGGTACTTATAATACACTTGGTCACGTCGTAAAAACTGACCAATTTTTTTTCCGGATACGTAAAATATAACTTTTTTTTTTTTCGATATTTTCATTTTTTAATGTCTTGATTAAACTGTACAAATACCAAAAAATTAATTGATAAAAATGTTTACGTATTAAAAATTTTTTTAAAAATATATTTTTATTATAAGTTGGTGAAAAAAAAAACAAAACAAACAACCAAAAAACATAAAATGGGTTTGTATTATTGTACACAGATTCGAAAAAGTTGTCAAAAAACAAATATATAACAAATAAATGTTATCAAAAGTTACTTTTCTTCCAAACTAGATATATTTTTCGTGTTTTTATTCAATGTAACATGTTTATTCAGCTCGAAAAACATACAGTGTTTACCGATGTATTGGAAAATTCAAAATGGCGCCCGACTTTCTCTTTAACATGGTAAGTTTGGGAAAAGGTGTTATAAATAATAAACTAGACAAAATACTATTAAAAAAACACCGATTATATGTCAACTTATGTCACAGTAATATATATTGAGCGAGTTTCTAACAGTATTTTGTCTAGTTTTATATTTATAGCACCTTTTCCCAAACTTACCGTGTTAAAGAGAGAGTCGGGTGCCATTTTGAATTTTCCAATACATCGGTAAACACAGTATGCTTTCGAGCTAATTAACATGTTACATTGAATAAAAACACGAAAAATATATCCAGTTTGGTAGAAAAGTAACTTATCTTGCCTTTGATAACATTTATTTGTTATATATTTGTTTTTTGACAACTTTTTCGAATCTATGTGTACAGTAACATAAACCCCATAAAATATATTTGAAAATTGTATCCATTTTGTGCTTCCATAACTCAACTGCCGGCATGTTTGAAAGTTAGGTTCTGGTTTTATGTACAATTTTCGAAGTGCCTATACATCTTAGCTTCAAGTGTACATAAATTAATGATACTTAACAGATATGCGTGCTCGTTTCGCGTACAAATTTTGGTGTTTGTTAAGATCGACAAATCGATTTTAAAAAAATATCTTGTTTTGAGCAAAGACAATATTATGTACTTAATTGTCATATTGAAAATAGGGGTTTGTATTACTGTACACATAGATTCGAAAAAGTTGTCAAAAAACAAATATATAACAAATAAATGTTATCAAAGGCAAGATAAGTTACTTTTCTACCAAACTGGATAGATTTTTCGTGTTTTTGTTCAATGTAACATGTTTATTCAGCCGAAAAACATGCAGTGTTTACCGATGTATTGGAAAATTCAAAATGGCGCCCATATGTCAACTTATATCACGGTAACATATAATGAGCGAATTTCTAACAGTATTTTGTCTAGTTTATTATTTATAACATCTTTTCCTGAACTTACCGTGTTAAAGAGAGTGTCGGTCACCATTTTGAATTTTCCAATACATCGGTAAACATTGTATGTTTTTCGAGCTGAATAAACATGTTACATTGAATAAAAACACGAAAAATATATCCAGTTAGGTAGAAAAGTAACTTATCTTGCCTTTGATAACATTTATTTGTTATATATTTGTTTTTTTGACAACTTTTTCGAATCTATGTGTACAGTAATACAAACCCGAAAATAGTAATATATCCAAATTAAAATTACGAAAAATCATTGAGTAGAAATTTCTAGCTAAAAGTAAGGTACTTCTTCACGAGGAACGTGGACCCTGCGTAAACTGGTTTTAATTTAATGGATGCTCCCTAAGGTTTTCTTTCACTTTTTCTTATATATCCCATACACTTTTTTTTTTTTTTTAAATCGAGCGTGTATTTTATTATTTTTTTTTCTTGAATTAAATTTGATTCATACTTTTATTTCGTGTTGTTTTTATTTTATTTTCAAAACTTTTTTGAAGGTACTATTTGAGGCAAAAAAAAAAAAAAAAAAAAAAAAAAGAGCCGAAATCATATTTGATTGGTTGGTTGGTTGTTTTACGGCATAACAACCCTTTTTCAAGTTATTTAATGCCGAATCCAAAGATTGGAAAGAAATTTTTTTAATAGAATATATTTGTTGTTTTCAAGTCGTTTTCTATTTAAGCCATAGTTGGGACCCTAACAGGTACTACCACTCTGGGTCAGAGTGGACCTGGGAGAAATGGCAATTAAAGGGTGGCTCCACACTCCCCAAAGTCCGCAAGATGGGGCCTCACCACTGGATATAGTTTAAGGTCATATCCAGGAGCATTATTTGAACGTGTATGAAAAAAATAAATGTAACAAAAATAATATTTAGTGAAGAAAATATAATAAATAATAAAAAAAAAACATGCGCGAAGTATGAATGGGTTTGTATTACTGTACACACAGATTCGAAAAAGTTGTCAAAAAAAAAACAAATATATAACAAATAAATGTTATCAAAGGCAAGATAAGTTACTTTTTACCTAACTGGATATGTTTTTAAATGTTTTTTATTTAATGTAACATGTTTATTCAGCTCGAAAAACATAGTGTTTACCGATGTATTGGAAATTTAAAATGGCGCCCGACTCTCTCCTGAACACGGTAAGTTTGGGAAAATGAGTTAAAAAATAAAAAAATATACAAAATACTGATAGAAACTAGCTCAATATATATTACCGTGACATAGGCGAACATATATTCGGTTGGGTTTTAACAATATGTTGTATAATTTTTTATTTTTTACTCATTTTCCCAAACTTACCGTGTTCAAGAAAGTCGAGCGCCATTTTTAATTTTCCAATACATCGGTAAACACTGTTTTTCGAGCTGAATATTCAGCATAGTCCAAAACCTACAGAAGTCGTCATTTAAAAGAAAATTATGGAGGTGGACCTAATCTGAAAATTTACCAAAAAAAAAAAAAAAATGAAAACAAAAATAAATGAACACTTACTTTGTCGCCATAATTTTTAATCAGTATTGCAATCTGAACGGACGTTTGACTGTTTTAGTCTTAAGTTTTGACGTAAGTCTTCGTAAAAAACAAACAAACAAATAAATAAATAAATAAATTAAATAAATAAACAGTCAAAAGGCACTGGAATGTGATCAGGATTTTTTGTTTGTTTGTTTTCGTTGTTTTCAATTTTCACAAATAAATATCCAAATCTTAATGGATGACCTTTTGATCGTAATTTAATTGTCTTGACACTATTTTTCTTTTTTTTTTTTTTTTGTACTTCGATTTAGAGAGAGAGAGAGAGAGAGAGAGAGAGACTACCGAAAGCAACTAGGATTGCCGCAAAGAAAATGGCTGTCACGTGCAGAGCAAGATAAGAGGACCAAATCCACAAATGAAGGCCAAGAATTCTTTCTTTCTTTTTTCCGTCTTCCTTTCTTTCTTTTTTCCTTCCTCTACTTCTTTCATTTTCTTTAAGTACCTCCAACGCACAAAACAGATTTACCCCCCCTATATAACCCGATGTACCTATTTACTATGCCTCCCCACGGGACAGAGTTAGACACCAGGGTCGTTTTTTAACGTGGAGAAAAGGTACAAAAATAAAAATTGTCTCAGTCGTGAAGGATTTCTCCTCCACTGAAAGAGAACAAGAAATAGAAGTGCAGCATCTGAAGAACAGATGGTATTTATTTGCTCCCCCACCGAGCAAATTAGGCACAAGGCCAATTATTAATGTGAGGAGTGAAGGGAGGGGGAAGGGAAAAAGGGGACCAGCTCCCGAGAGGTGGGAAATGGGAGCTGGTTAAAGGTCAGGCATACGGGGTTGCCCCCACATCTGGTCTTTGCTAGTCATAGCTAGTCATAGCTTGCAGTATCTGCCGGAACAGATACTACACTTTCATCCCGGCCCGA
This sequence comes from Euprymna scolopes, assembly GCF_053919585.1. Classification (NCBI taxonomy): domain Eukaryota; kingdom Metazoa; phylum Mollusca; class Cephalopoda; order Sepiida; family Sepiolidae; genus Euprymna; species Euprymna scolopes. The sequence continues at coordinate 1,461,225 of NC_136527.1, forward strand.
AGGCCAAGTAATTGTTGTAATCTAATTTAATATTATCATCATAACTTTTGTACCATTTAAAAGAAGCTTTAAATAAATGTTTATTGTGGCCAAGCGGTTTTCAGGTATGCTGAAAACGAATATCGCATTTAGAATTGGAGCCGGCAACTAGTTTTCACGATACTGAAAATGTACTTTTCAGCACGTTTCATATAGTAATGTAACGCGGCGGCCATATTTGTTCATAATTTTGCCGCATATTTTTGCGATCAGATGTTTGCGGCACGCGCACGCAAACGTATGCGCGCTTGCGCGTACAACAATAGCCACCACTTATAACATAAAGTATTACATTGCTCAGTATCTGGAAAGCTACTTATTTACGAAAAATTTAAATACGATATTTTATGTTATAAGTGGTGGCCATTGCTGTACGCACAAGTAGGTTTTGTGTTGGTCTACCAGGCCACAATTACTAAATAAACTACTGTAGCGACTCGCCACAGATATTTAAAGTGGCTGTACAAGGAACGTTTCGATTGTGCGTACATCTGTTGTCCACACCGACGCAATTTCCGTACACAAAATTAAAAACTTGTCTTTGAAGAAATCATTTCAAAATTTAGTAATAACATTATTAGAACTTCATGTGCGGTTTGACAAACGGACTTATCTTCAATGGCGCCCCCCGCCTCGTTGATGTCACTAAAATTTGTTTTTCCTTTGTAAAACAACAAACAAAAAAAAAAAACAAGCAACCCCCCTCAACAGCTTTTAACAGAAGAAATTCATCACATTCTTAAACGAATTATTATTATTATTGGCTCACAAGGAGCTTTCACGCAGGTCCTAAAGGATCTCTCCTTTAAAATAGCCTACGGTGTTCTCTGGAAGCTAAGTGACGAGTTCCTCCAGTTTTCCAGTGCTCTTAACCTCTTTTGATAACATTTGCAAGTGAATTTGCATTATCGCAACAGCCGCCCACCATCGATTTCCACTGGAATTTGAGTGTCAATAAACCGCCCCAAGGTCCCAGTTCTCTTCGCACTTATCCAGCAGAGGTCTGGTCAGTGCTCTCTCCTCGGTCTTTTCATCATCCTTGGCCCTTCTTGGCTATTTGGCATCATTCTTTTGTGTGTGTGTGTGTGTGTGTGGGGGGGGGTGATTGGATAATGGGAGGGATGGGGAAGGGTATAGGAGAAATATAGAGGACTTATAAATATTATTATTATTATTATTTTATTTTTTTATTTTATTTTTTTTACACAGTGGTCACAACTTATCAAGGCCCGGAAGCCACTCAGGGATAAGGGTTATTGCAAGTACATTACGTTAGTGTGGAGATTTGATGAAGTGTTTACTTAAGGGGGCGGTTCATTAGGAATTTGTTAATGTTGGACTTGAACACATCCAAGTTGTAGTCAGGTGGGAAGCAGGCAGACGGAACAAAGTTCCACAGGCGTGCAGTTCTACGAAAGAAGCTTTGTTCATGGAATACACGTTTTGATTTAGGCACAGATAAAGAGTGGGGGAAATTTTTCACAGTGGATTCAGTTAGACGGGTGTTTTTTGTGAAAGATTGGCGAGGGGGTACCAGAGATTGGAGTTCAGACGAGCACCTGCCATGGAAATAACGATAAAACAAGGATAGGCTCGCAACGTCTCTTCTGTGGGAGAGATGTTGAAGGGTAGAGAAAAGGGCATCCCCCACTAAGCCACGAAGTCTATTTTGTACTCTGTCAAGGCAGGATATGCTGTTTTTAGCAGCTCCTGCCCAGATATGGCAGTAGTATTCCATCCTTGGACGTACTTGGCTTTTATATAGATAGAGAATTGCATCAGTAGTGAGATATCTTCTGGAGTGGTAGAAGGATCCCACCATCTTTCCAGCGGCCTTGGCAACAGACTTGATGTACGTGTTCCATTTCAGATCAGGAGTAAAGGTCAAACCCAGAAGCTTGTCAAAACACGGGGCCTCTCCCAGACGAGAGCCACCCATCCCAATTGATGCCAGATGGGGATCAGAGCAATGATGCAAGGACAGGAGTTTGGTTTTAGATGCATTAAAGGTAACCAGCCACGTCTTCCCTCATTATTATTATTATTATTATTATTATTATTATTATTATTATTATTATTATTATTATTATTAGTAGTAGTAGTAGTATTTGTATTGTCATAAGTAGTTTAGTGTAAGAATTATATTTTTTGTAAAAAAATATTTATTTACTTTAAATAATGTTTCAATATTTAATATTAAATAATGTTTCAATATTTATTTACTTTAAATAATGTTAAAATAGAAAGTTAACTTAACAAGGAATGAAATTACGCATTTTTTAAAAATAAAAATAAGAATTGTTCATATTGTTCATAGTGTTCCAGTGTTCCATTCCACTGTTCCACTTATTTTCATATAAGATGTTAATAAATAATTAAAAATGATACTATGATATTACGTATCATATATTACATAATATCTGTTGGAATATGTTTCGTCAGGGGACGCCGAATCGTCTATCACCGTCTAGAAAACAGGGGAGGTTATGCTTCAATCTATGGTCCCCCCTCGCCAAACTTTCACAAGAAACACTCGTCTAGCTGTAAACACTATCAATAATTTTCCCCACTCTTTATCTGTGCCTAAACCTAAACGTAGATTCCATGAACAAAGCTTCTTTCTTAGAACTGAACTGCACACCTGTGGAATTGTCTTCCGTTTTCCTGCTTTCCGGCTGACTACAATATGGTTGTGTTCAAGTCTAAAGTAAATAAGTTCTTGATGAGCCGTTCCAATTTACCAAATTTTCATTACTAATGATTACTATATTGTCCAATTGCTACTGTACACTCTTTAACCCTTATCATTGAGTGGCCTCTGGGCCTTGATAATGTGGTGATGCCTATGTAAAAAAACAAAAACAAAAAAAAAAAAACAATGAAATGTCTCGAGGGATATGCCGGAATGCCCGGAATTTTAAAATGATAACTTCATTCCATAACTGGCACGTACATCATAAATATTTTTCTTTATCTTCGTATTTTGATGCGTTTGCTAAACTGCACAAGCACCTTTATTCCTTTATTATATACTTAACTGATTAATCATAAAATTAAGGTTTCGTTTTTACTTTGATTATAAGTTTAAAAATTGTTATACAATTGGTTTTAGAGTTACCTCCCTTAGATGACGTGCACAATCCGTTGCTAGTTACTTCCCCTTTATTGTTCAATAAAAAGATTTCGTTTCGCCAATGTTACTTTTGGTCAAGATCAAAGTGTAGCTCTTGTCGAACTCTTGTCCTCGCTCCTTTGGGACAGAGGAAGACACTGGGTGAGCAGACAGGTCTGTATTCAACGTCCGTGTGAGGGAGGCTTGGGAATGCCGGACTTGAAGTGTCATCGAGATGCTGAGAGGCTGGCCTTCCTGAGCCACTATATGCAGGAAGACCAACCGTGGCACCCCGTGGTTACTGCCGCCTTCCCCGACCCTTCCATCGAGAGCCGTTGCAGGCCGCGGGGAGAATCTGCCTACATGAAAGAGTGCCGAGCCGCGCTAAAACGACTACCAAGGTCCAGTGACCTTGTGACTGCTACCCGTAGGGAACTCCACAGGGATCTAGTGAAGGGGGCCGCTGACGACTCGCTATGCGCGCGTTTGGGCTGGCAGCAGAGTGAGATCCGCTCCGTGTGGAGCTGGGCGCCAGGTTCGAGTCATCTGAACAATTCAGAGTTCTCTCTGACCTGGCGATTGGCCCGAAATGCACTTCCACTCAACAACATACAATGCAGTTCCGGGTTTTTTGAGTCGCCTGATTGTCCCCGTTGTGGGACAACGGCCGTAGAAACTACAGATCACTCTTTCTTCGATTGCCGCGAACTCCGCCAGTACTGGTCGTATGTCAGCGGAGTGACGGCTCGCATCGATCCTGAGCATTCTCGCCCAATTACTGTATCCAATGTGGTGGACAACGTGAGGCCGCCGTGGGACCGGGAAAGACAAATGGTCTACGTTACGATCCTGGCCGTGGCGAGAATGGTGATTTGGACGTCGCGTCTGCAAGGTTGCCGGGGGGTGTTGTCTTTTTCTGATCAAGATCTGATCGCGTTCTTTAAACACCAACTACGGGTGAACAGAGAGAAATATTTTTGGAGCTAGTTTTATTAATGCGTGTATTTTGAAATGTAAATCACTGGCGACCATGTTGAGCGGGCGGCATATGAAAGGGGCCAACCCTCAGTTTGTTCAGGTATGCTGAAAACGAATATCGCAAGGAAAATTAGCAGAGACAAATTGTTTCGGAGCTAGTTTTATTAATGCGTGTATTTTGAACTGTAAATCACTGGCGACCATGTTGAATGGGTGGCATATGAAAGGGGCCAACCCTCAGTTTGTTCAGGTATGCTGAAAACGAATATCGCAAGGAAAATTAGCAGAGAGAGTTTTCAAGACAGTTTTATTAATGCGTGTATTTTGAAATGAAAAGTAAAACTAGCACAGACTGACTATAGATTCACCATCAAAGTATTGAAATATTTTTTGTTTTACAAAGGAATCACTACTTATCAATGCCCAGAGCCCACTCGAGGGTTTAAAGAGTGTACAGTAGTCAATGGGACAATATCATTGTAATCGTTAGAAGTATAAATTTTGTAAATGGGATTACTTAAGAGGAACGGCTTACCAAGAACTTGTTTACATTGGACTTGAAGAGGACGAAAAAAAGTATAAAGTTTAAAGAACTCGCTAAAAATATTTTAACGATGCCTTTCAACTCGTAAACTGCTTGTTTACATTTGTGTACATTTTTCGAAGATAATAAAAAGTGTAAAAAAAGTAAACCTTTAGAATCCTAAAAAGATCTCCCGGAAGCATTTTTGCAACATGAACAATATACAAACCAAAATAAAGAGAGGAGGCACCCTAATCCAAAATATGGTTTATTACATCGCTTAAAAAAAAAGAATCTTAATTTAGACGCGGGAGCTCCAATAATACGATAATTTGGTGGGGAAGCAAATTGTGTTCTTTTTTCTAACTTGGTTTTAAAAAGTTTTTATTGCTAACATTTATTTTCATGAACTCTAACCACACCTCACAACCCTAATCCGGCCGGTCGGGAAAAAAGTTTTTATTTTTTTAATTTTTGTTGATAACACACATACGCACGCACGCACGCACACATACACACGCACACTCACGCACACATAAGCATCGCCTTGTCACCAAGCTAAAGAAGAGTGAAAGTGGGGGAAGGAGAGAAAGGATCGTGTTCTCTGCACTGCACGTGCCGGGGTCAAACGAAAGTTAAATGAAATCGATTAAAAATGGCTCCACAAAGTTATGTCTGAACTTTTTATTCTATGAAACTTAAGATTAATAAAACGAAATAATCGTGACCCGTGGAAATTCCACGGCGAATATTTCGCATTCAATAAGAACAAAACGAAAAAGTAGTGAACAAATAAATATATAAGAAAATTAATGTTACCAAAGGCAAGATAAGTTACCCTTCTACCTACCTAGATCACATTTTTGTTGTTTTAACTTATTTTAAAACGTTTATTTAACACAAACAAAAGTAGCGCACAGTTTTAAGTAAGAACAATAAAGAAGTGTCTGACATGTTATAGACATCTTGTGAGACTCGATAATCGCTCCAAACTCGAAAATTAAGCAAAATACTGGTAGCAACACATCCAATAAATGTCAGCAAACGTTCGAACATGTTTTCTTTTTCACATTAGCGAAACTCTTATCAGAGCAAAAGCGAAAATGAGAAGCAAACACAAATGAAGAAGTCGGTTTTTATCGTTGAGCACAAAAACAAAAACAAAAACAAAAAGTATCTAATCTAATAGGCCCCGTGCTATAGGTCAATCTCCAAAGTCTGTCCCATCGCCTCGGTGTTGCATCCTTGTTTACAAGTACTTTAATGGGATGTGCTCTGATGAACCCATAGCACTTATACCACCTCGACGTACAATGGCAAAATCACAGCGGTTTCACTGCTGGGGGGTCCCTAAAGGTCGGAAATCCTTCTACTCTAATAGTGTTTACTTTACGCAGACTTGCTATCGTATAGAAAAGTCGGTACTTAGTTGGATACGGGGTAATATTTAAAGATAGCGACCAAAGAAAAAAAATAGTCAAAAGGTCGCAACCAGGTGAAAAAAATAGTAAAATAGTTTTATTTTGCTTTTATTAATTATTAATAAACGAATGAATCATTTCTATTTAAAATCCATTAAGTATTATGCATGCAAAACTTAAAAAACAAAACATGTTTCTAATGCATCAACATTATGTGAACAAGCTAAATCAAAACTAAATAAATTTGACCTGATGTCGAGTTTATCTAAACGCGATACTCGATTTTTCACTCGGAATTATTCCTCGTTCAATTCAAGTTTCACGACATATTGATTACATTGTTAGATGACAGTACAAAGAATAGATTTCTAAATAATAATGTTTTTATTTCGGCACGGTAGCACAACTGCATAGGATGCATATATTTTTTTCAAGGAGAGGTTGGGGTGTTTATACTACGCTGGGGTAGGTCGTAAAAATAACCGTTTTTTTTCCCTACATTCTGACCAAAGACCATTTGCTGCTAACCTCTCTCTCTCTCTCTCTCTCTCTTTTTCTCTCTCTCTCTCTCTCTCTGGCTTCTCCGTGCTCCTGCTACGAAGTTTTTATATATATATACGTATATATATATATATATGAGAGAGAGAGAGAGAGAGAGAGAGAGATGGAGACAGAAAGAGAAAGGGGGAGAAGGGAGAGAGAGAGAGAGGGAGGGAGACAGAAAGAGAAAGAGGGGCAAAGAGGGAAGAAGAGAGAGAGAGAGAGAGAGAGAGAGAGAGAGAGAGAGAGAGAGAGAGAGAGAGAGAGAGAGAGAGAGACAAATATGTGTGTCTACGCTCTCCGCCATCACGTCAACGAGGAAGGGAGAAGAAACGGAGACAGCTGAGAGGCACACACTCTATATAAACGCACACATACACACATACTTGCATAAACACACATACACGCACTCGCATAAACACACACACAAATACTTAAACACACCAACTGACCAACACACAAAAACACAAATCATTAGTGTGTGTGTGTGTGTGTGTGTGTGTGTTTCGCTCCCCAGCTTTTTATATCATCTCCGTTTGACAAAGTTTTAATATTCAATACATTAAATCAACAGCTATAATTTATATGAATCGTCCTTGTATTTAGTTTGACTTTCTCAATTCAAATTGAGATTCGCCAGGCAAAGAACAATTTTATTAGCGTGATGGTGCGAAGATCGGGGTGGCGACAATAAGTCGAGTGTCGGCATTCTTGTCCCTTTGAAGACGAACTAAGTTTTGGAAAAAGTTCAGTCTGAAATGGATTTCTGTTTACAACGCACGGCCCAGGTTGGCCGATAAGTCTTCAAGTCTCTTCTTAAAGGGGCTTCTCCTTTAAGAATTTGCAACTAGTTAATCTACTGAGTTATGCCAAACAGACGGACTGTTCCGCTGTATCACAGTGTGGCTAGACTAAAACTCATCAGAGAGTAATCTAATTTACAACTAGCTTATCGACAGTAGACACTTTCACTGGGTTTACGTGTGTGTGTGTGAGTGTGTGTGTGTGTGTGTGTGTCTCTGTGTGTGTGTATTTCGTTAACATTCGAAATGGTGATTTTAAAACCGTTCAGGTATGCTGAAAACGAATATCGCAAGGAAAATTAGCAGAGACAAACAGTTTTGGAGCTAGTTTTATTAATGCGTGTATTTTGAAATGTAAATCACCGGCGACCATGTTTGAACAGGCGGCATATCAGTTTGTTCAGGTATGCTGAAAACGAATATCGTAGGAAAATTAGCAGAGACAAATAGTTTTGGAGCTAGTTATATTAATGCGACTATTTTGAAATGTAAATGCATAAACACACTCATACACACACTTTCATAAACACACACACTCGCATAAACACACACGTATACACAAACACACACGTAGACACAAATACACACCAACACAAATCAACTTTCCGTTAGAAGCTGTCATGGGATGGGGACGGGTGGGTGTCATAAGTGTCAAGCGAATTTGAAAGTTTGTTAACGAAATATATTAATATATATATATATATATAAAATATATATATATATATATATATATATATATATATCTTAGAGAGAGAGAGAGAGAGAGAGAGAGAGAGAGAGAGCGAGAAAGAGAGAGAGAGAGAGAGAGAATATGTGCTTCCACATCAAAGAGGGGCAGGAGCATAAACAGAGACAGAAGCACACACTCTAACACACTCGCATAAACACACACACATACAGAAAACACACACATACATACGCACTTTCATAAACACACACACACACACTCGCATAAACACACACATACACGAACATACACGTACACACAAATACTCAAACACAAATCAACTTTCCGTTAAAAGCTGTCATGAGGTGGCAGGGGTGGGTGTCATAAGTGTCAATCGAATTTGAAAGTTTGTTAACGAAATGGATTTATTTCAACTTCGTTTGACACGTCCCAATTCTCCGGCCCTTCACCCCCCTCCCTCTACCTGCCTCTCTCTTTACTAAGACTTTTCGGGTTGGGGTGTTTACGCTGGGTTAGGTCGTAAAAATAACCGGTTTTTTTTTCGTTATTAAATTGTAATTTTTTAAGAAATCATTACCTTAAAAGTTAAGAAAGCCATTCTTAATGTAAAGAGGGTCATGTTAACTATTCTGTACTTTCATCCTATAATTTAATAAGCAAAAAATAGGATAAAATTGAATTTAACTTGAAAATTGTACCCAAAAATGTCGCAGAAGTTTTCTTTGATATTTCTTATTTTACAAGCTGCCCCAGCGTAGCATTAACACCTCCAATCCCTCCATGATAAGAACGGCTTTCTGAAAAAAAAAACACCCCCAAGAAAGCCGTTCTTAACATGGAGAGATTGGAGGGGGTATTCCGGAAGTCGTTTTTAAAATCGGGAGAGGAGGGCGTTTTGTAACATCAAATGTTAAATAAAAATAAATAAAAATAAGATAAATAAAAAATAAATAAAAATAAAAAACATCAAATCAAATAAAAAAAAACGATCAATGTATAGTATCTGTTAACGAAAATATTTTTTTTTTAATTATTAGCAAATAATTCAAAGAATAGATTTCTAAATAATACCGTTTTTATTTCGGCACGGTAGCATAACTGCATAAGATGCATATACTTTTTAACGTTTTCGTTTTTTTCCTATTATAACTATACGCATATTTTCTTGTGTCTATGACTTAACTGTTCCTTACTTTGTCTGTATCAATGTTACAGCATATTCCAAATATCACATCAATCTATAGAGTGGTTTAGTTAAGTGATATTTTAAGTTTTAATTGAAGAAAAAAAACAGATAAAGTTTGATTTTGTCCAAAATGTATGGATAGAAATATTTCTTTCCACGTGGCTATAGATTTCCGCTAAATTTCGTCCTATGATATATAAACATATATATATATATATATATATTAGGCACCGCCAAAACTGGGGGGGGGGCAGGTCAGTACTTTTTGACGGACCGTCTTTTTAAAAATCTACCAAAAATCAGGTAATTATCCGATCAATACGAAATTTTCAGCGATTATTAGGAGAAAAATGAACTTTATAACAGTGTACTTATTTTTCATAAACGATATTTATATATATATATTTTTTTGCTTACAAAACCCCCCCTTGTTTTGAAGTGGAAACAAATATGCTTAAAATAATCATCTGAAACTGAACAAAACATATTGTGTTGTTGTAAGGGACAGAATTATAGATTAAAAAAAAAAAAAAAAAAAAAATTGTTTGCATACCTTATTTTGACGTCTGAATATCAGAACTTCGATTGTGTTTAATTATCCCGCTTTTGAGTTTTGAAGTGTGAAATTCGGTTAATATGTTAAGTAAAATAATTAATTTAAGTTAAGCAAAACAAAAAAAATTTTTTTTTATATTTATACGAAAAAAGCCATTTTAAAATTTTTGATAAATAAATTAACAATTTTTTTTTAGCGAGCTGAATAATGCATGACCATTATTAAACAGAGCATGCTTTGAATAATCGATACCAAAAAAAAAAAAATTCGATAAATATTGTGCCCTTTGTGTTAAAAATAGCATCATTTTTTTCGATCTCGTTTGAAAACGTTTGCCGCCTTTCGACTACGGTGGACCAAAAGCGCTGAAATAATTTTTTTTTATTCTGCTTTAAATTGCCCCCTCCCCCCATTTTGGGGAGCCTGGCCCCCACACACATACACATTAAAAACCAAACTCATACAAATGGTCACCCATCTGGTACTGGCCAGCCTCAGCTTAATAATACATTGAAATTTTCGTCACTGAAAAATAAGTTTTTTTGGCCTGTTTAGTCTTCCATAGTTTTCGTCTCATCGAAAGAAAACGTAAACAGAGTCGATCTGAACTCTTCGGCGACGCGAAATATCTGGTTACATATATGAATAAGTGGAATTATTTGAAATTCAGGTACTTATATTATAATATTTTTGCATATTCTCTTAGAAAATCATCCTAAATTGTAGTTAGACAATAAATGAATAAATAAATTATTTTAAAAACCCTTTTTTTTAAATATTTAAGTACGTTTTTTGTGCAAGACAAAAAATAACAATTGTTAACTTTTTGGGAAAATTTAACATTTAAAATTGAATTAAAAATAGTAGAAAAAGTTTTACATTATTCTGTTTTCTATATGATAAAATTCAGGGTTTTATCTTTCTGGAAAAAAAAAGTTACTCAGAAATAATGGATTTTAATAAATGTAATTTAGTTTTAAAAAACACAACAACTTGATTTTGCGGCCATTTTTGGCGGTGCCTAATATATATATATATATATATATATATATATATATATATATATATATATATCTATATATATATATATATATATATATATATATATATCATAGGACGAAATTTAGCGGAAATATATATATATATATATATATATATATATATATATTATAATTATGTTTTAATTTTTTATAACTTTTAAAAGTTTCAGCTGCTAACCTCTCTCTCTCTCTCTCTCTCTCTCTCTCTCACTCGCTCTCTCGCACGCGCGCTTCTCCGTGTCCTTATATATAGACAGACAGAGAGGGAAAAGGGGGGAGAGACCGAAAGAGACAGAGAATGTGTCTACTCTCTCCTCCACATGCTGCAACGCCAACGACGCACACACCCACATACACACACACTTGCATTAACACACACATACACAGACGCACACACGTCCACATTCACTCTTCAAACTAAACAAGTTTAAATCAACCAATGAAAAGGCAGCTACTTAACACAAACTCCATAAAAGGTAAAAAGTTTGTAACGTCGACTGGGAAATGTTTGAATTTTCCCGGAAAAAGTTAACGGTTTTCACGCCGATGGTGAAATATAAAATAGCCCGAAAACGGGCTGTAAATTCAGTTTGACCGTGGCAGCGAGAGATGTTCCAGAAGAATAGATGACCAGCCAAAAGACCCAGCTAAGCCGCTGCCCTGCCGCTGTTTTATTTCTGCCTATTTCTCTGATGCCAAACAAATTTAAAGGTATTTATATTTTATTATACTAAATACTGTTAGAAACCTAGCAAGCGATATTACCGTGATAATTGTGCAGTTTATAAACCGTGCTGTTCTTGGATAAAATATTTTTAATTTAAATCTAAATTAACGTCTTTTAATTTAATTTGTTAGATGAAAGTATATATATAATATTATTTAAGGGCGGTCGATAAACTGTAGAATTTCACGTGACAATTGTGCAGTTTATAAACCGTGCTGTTGTTGGATAAAATATTTTTAATTTAAATCTAAATTAACGTCTTTTAATTTAATTTGTTAGATGAAAGTATATATATATAATATAATTTAAGGGCGGTCGATAAACTGTAGAATTTCACGTGACAATTGTGCAGTTTATAAACCGTGCTGTTCTTGGATAAAATATTTTTAATTTAAATCTAAATTAACGTCTTTTAATTTAATTTGTTAGGTGAAAGTATACATATAATATAATTTAAGGCCGGTCGATAAACTGTAGAATTTCACGTGACAATTGTGCAGTTCATAAACCGTGCTGTTCTTGGATAAAATATTTTTAATTTAAATCTAAATTAACGTCTTTTAATTTAATTTGTTAGGTGAAAGTATACATATAATATAATTTAAGGGCGGTCGATAAACTGTAGAATTTCACGTGACAATTGTGCAGTTTATAAACCGTGCTGTTCTTGGATAAAATATTTTTAATTTAAATCTAAATTAACGTCTTTTAATTTAATTTGTTAGGTGAAAGTATATATATAATATTATTTAAGGGCGGTCGATAAACTGTAGAATTTCACGTGACAATTGTGCAGTTTATAAACCGTGCTGTTCTTGGATAAAATATTTTTAATTTAAATCTAAATTAACCTCTTTTAAGTTAATTTGTTAGGTGAAAGTATACATATAATATTATGTAAGGCCGGTCGATAAACTGTAGAATTTCACGTGACAATTGTGCAGTTTATAAACCGTGCTGTCGTTGGATAAAATATTTTTTAATTTAAATCTAAATTGACGTCTTTTAATTTAATTTGTTAGATGAAAGTATATATATAATATTATTTAAGGGCGGTCGATAAACTGTAGAATTTCTTGGATAAAATTCTGGATGTGTATTTTCCCCCCTAAAGTCCAACCCTATCCTCACCGTGGTAGGGGGGTGTAACGTTGTAGTTTAACAGCTACACGGCTAAATGGGCTCTGGCAAAAAAAAAATAAAATCCAGAAAATGTCGGCATTAGTTTGTTGCGTCCGTCATCTGGTCGTCTTTTTATACGCTTGCATGTGGCGAGCAAAAAGGCGTGAAGGGGGCAGGCTGAAAGGAGAACAATACCCGAAAGATGTAAACCGAACGAAAGAGAAAAATGGGCCTCCCTGCAAGGCCCTGTGTTCTCCCCAGCCTGCTCCCAGTTTCCCCGACTTTGCATGCAACTGGTTTTGAGCTTTTGGAAAGCTCTTTTCTCAGTGTCGGGGTGTTGACTCCACTTCCAAGTTAACAAATAGCTGCAAGTCTGGGTACGGTCCGATTGGTTCCGAAGCTCTTCCGCTGTGAGGTGCGCTTTCGAATCTGCCGAAGGGGGCTACCCTCTAAGCAGGCGACACATGCTCGTGTTACTATGTAATGCATGCTTGCCTCGACTCGACTAAGGACGACTAGAGTTCGACTAGATTGTGTGCTCACAAGCCGCTTTAAGGCCGCTTTTATTATTCCTACTGTCTACGAACTCCGAAACGGTATGGTAGTGCAATTATATATGACCGTCCTCCGATACGAAATGGTAGTGCAATTATATATGACGGTCCTCCGATATGATAGTAGGAATGCCAGTTTTGTGAGTGATCATCGCCGTCTTATGAACACAAACTAGTGGTATCTTTACGAATCCTGTTGGGTAGAGAGAACACCTCTGTTTTCTGCTCTGCCTGTTATTCTGAGTAGAAACCGCTTTTTAGGAGATGTTCGCAGCAAAGCTTGTTTTTATATAGTGCCCCTCCTTTCGGGAGTTCATCACCTCGCTGCCCAGACAAGAGCTTTCCCCAGCGGAACCTGTTTTCTTTCTTTTTCTGTTGTTTTACTTTCCAGTTTAATGGCGAACGAACAGTCACCAGCAAGTGGTCTGCACCTACAGGAAGATGAGTATAGTATCACCCTTTCTTCTTTCTATTTCGACTTCAGTCTTTGTGATTTGAAAATTTAATTTAACTGTTTCCATTGTTCCAGCTTTCACACAGCAGTAGATTATCAACACTATAAATATCACCTCTTTTTTATAGATTGGAACAAGCAACGAAACCTAGCAGCATCACCGTTCCTGTCTGCAACATGTCTTGTGCAGTTTGAATCAAGTATTTCTTTCTTTGCATTCAAGCACATCTGGGTACAATCAAACTGCGTATGATGTATGTCTATCTGTTTCTTCCAACATTAGCATCTCGAAGTGTTGGCAGCAATCATTGTCATAGAAATAGAGTAAGTATTCTTTTTCTTTCCTTCTGTGTGTATATCTTTGTAATTTCAGGTACTCCTCTTGATCATGATGGAATTCTACTATCAGCTATTGTGAGAATTATGTGGATTGGAAAAAACAACTGAATCCAGCAGCATCAGCTATCCTAGCTGCCACATGTTTCCTGTAGTTACAGAAGTCCTCAAGTAAGTGTTTCTTTCTTTGTGTACATGCACATCTGGGTAAAATCAAATTCTAAACTATTAGCTTTATTTAAATGAATTCAGTTCTGCTTGTATTTCTTCTCATCAGCTAACTTATGCAACTACAAAAAAATAAACAAGTAGTACATGGGTGTTTGATCATAGCCAGAAAGTTAAATATATAATTTTAAAAAAAATCCATTAGTTATGTTGTCTCTCTTTATTATATAAATCAAAAACAAAGTTTTTAAATAATTAAAAGAAAAAAATCATCACAGTAAAAATTATATATATGTAACAAAGAACACAAACAAACATAAAATTGCCATTAGTTTCAGTAAGAAGCAGAAAAGAGAAAAAGTGGAGATAACACCTGGAAAGTAACAGGTAAGAATTTTCTGTATATTTTTATTTCTTGTCTCGAATAGCACATAGATTTTTTTCATGTATCAATTAAAAAAAATAACCCAAGTCAAACAATTGATGGAAAAACTAAGCATTAAAGTTCAATTAAGCATTAAAAACATAACTTCTAATAATTATGTGATCTTTATACAAATTGTCTCCCTTGAATATATATATATATATATATATATATATATATATATATATTCAAGGGCGAAAATTTGTATATAGATCACATAATTATTAGAATGAGATCACATAATTATTAGAAGTTATTTTTTTAATTGAATTATATATATATATATTTCAATTAAAAAAAATAACTTCTAATAATTATCTGATCTATATACAAATTGTCTCCCTTGAATATATATATAAATATATACATATATATATATGTATATATATTTATCTCATTTAAAAAAATAACTTCTAATAATTATGTAATCTATATACAAATTGTCTCACTTGAACATATATATAAATATATATATATATATATATATATATACATGTATATATATTTATTTCATTTAAAAAAATAACTTCTAATAATTATGTGATCTATATACAAATTGTCTCCCTTGAATATATATATATTATATATATATTTATTTCAATTGAAAAAATAACTTCTAATAATTATATGATCTATATACAAATTGTCTCGCTTGAATATATATATATATATATAATAAAAAAAAACTTCTAATAAGTATGTGATCTATATACAAATTTTCTCCCTTGAATATATATATATATATATAATTATATATATATATATATATATATATATATATATATATTCAAGGGAGAAAATTTGTATATAGATCACATGATTATTAGAAGAGATCACATAATTAGTAGATTGAAATAAATATATATATATATATATATACATATTTATTTCATTTAAAAAAATAACTTCTAATAATTATGTGATCTATATACAAATTGTCTCCCTTGAATATATATATATATATATATATATATATATATATATATATATATATATATTATATATATTTATTTCAATTAAAAAAATAACTTCTAATAATTATGTGATCTATATACAAATTTTCTCCCTTGAATATATATATAAATATATATATATATATATATTATATATATTTATTTCAATTAAAAAAATAACTTCTAATAATTATGTGATCTATATACAAATTGTCTCCCTTGAATATATATATATATATATATATATATATATATATATATATTATATATATTTATTTCAATTAAAAAAATAACTTCTAATAATTATGTGATCTATATACAAATTGTCTCCCTTGAATATATATATATATATATATATATATATATATTATATATATTTATTTCAATTAAAAAAATAACTTCTAATAATTATGTGATCTATATACAAATTGTCTCCCTTGAATATATATATATATATATATATATATATATATATTATATATATTTATTTCAATTAAAAAAATAACTTCTAATAATTATGTGATCTATATACAAATTGTCTCCCTTGAATATATATATATATATATATATATATTATATATATTTATTTCAATTAAAAAATAACTTCTAATAATTATGTGATCTATATACAAATTGTGTCCCTTGAATATATATGTATATATATATATATATATATATATATATATATATTTATTTCATTAAAAAAATAACTTCTAATAATTGTGTGATCTATATACAAATTGTCTCCCTTGAATATATACATATATATTAAAAAAATAACTTCTAATAATTATGTGATCTATATACAAATTGTGTCCCTTGAATATATAAATATATATATATATATATATATATATATATATATATATTTATTTCATTTAAAAAAATAACTTCTAATAATTATGTGATCTATATACAAATTTTCTCCCTTGAATATATATATATATTATATATATATTTATTTCAATTAAAAAATAACTTCTAATAATTATGTGATCTATATACAAATTTTCTCCCTTGAATATATATATATATATATTATATATATATTTATTGCAATTAAAAAATAACTTCTAATAATTATGTGATCTATATACAAATTGTCCCCTTGAATATATATATATATATATATATATATATATATATACATATATATATATATATATATATATTCAAGGGAGACAATTTGTATAAATATGTGATCTATATATAAATTGTCTCCCTTGAATATATATATATATATATATATATAAATAATTATATATATATATAATTATACTAGCATATGTTCCTGGCGTAGCCCCGGTGTTTGGCGGTGTATGCTGCCCAACTCCCCCACTAAAAAAAAAGCAAAAAAACGGGAAATTTTTAAAAATTTGACCCCTATTATGAACCCTTAAAATTTATTGTTTTGGGCTCAAATCAAGATATTAATTTAGATCCATGTCCAAGGAAACTATATCTAAAATTTCAAGTGTTTAGACCCATAATTGTCAGAGGAGATTTGTAGAGTTCTCAAAGGCCAGATCATTGAACTTTTACCTCTTAATCGCCAAATTTCTGTCCAAATACCAATTGCATAGATTTTCCAAAATCTCAGTACCCTCTACATCAAAATTTTGAATTTGTAGACTAAAATTGACAGAGTTATTGCTAAGAGAAATGTACACACAGACAGACATTTTCACTTCTATAGATAGATAGATAGATAATGAGAGACAGAAAGATAAATATATACAATGATTAATGAATTAGTAGAGATAGTTGTTAAATTTTTGGAAATATATATGGCAATTTGATGGTAAGACTTTGAGCTAACTGTTAGGATTTAAAATATATACATAGAAATTCAAATGACAGGACTTATATGTAGAGTGCTCAATACATCAGTAGAGCAAGGTAATAAGTTAAAAAAAATGCATACGTCAATTTAGATAACCATACTGTTTTTGGTATTCTTGTGTGAATATGACATAATGTAATATAAATTTTAATAATTTTATTCTAAATGTTATGATTCTCAATGAAAAATCTAAAATGTCAATATTGCTCTATGTATGATAAAGCATTGTCATATAATTTTCTTTCAATAATATAAACGTTTGATAATATCAGTTCTTTCTAGTGATGAGCACTTATTTAAAGTGTAATTATTAAGTAAAAATCTGAATAAAATATGTTTATTGCTCTGTCTTATTGAGCACACTCATATAACTCTAGTTAAATCTTAATATTTATATCTCTTGTAATAAAATAAACGTTTTATAATATCAGCTCTGTCACGTGTTGAGCACTTATTTAAAGTGTAATTATTAAGTAAAAATCTACATAAAATGTCTTTATTGCTCTATGTCTTATTGAGCACTCTTATATAACTCTGGTTAAATCTTAATGTTTATTTAGCCTGTAATAAAATAAACGTTTTATAATATCAGCTCTGTCTTGAGCACTATTTAAAGTATAATTATTAAGTAAAAATCTTAATAAATGTCTTTAGTGCTCTATGTCTCATTGAGCACTCTTAATTAACTCTGATAAATCTTAATATTTATATCTCTTGTAATAAAATAAACGTTTTATAATATCAGCTCTGTCTAGTGTTGAGCACTTGTTTAGAGTATAATTATTAACTAAAAATCTAAATAAAATGTCTTTATTGCTCTGTGTCTCATTGAGCACTCTTCTATAACTCTGGGTAAAGCTCTTTCGTACGTTTAAACAATATATATATATATTTATATATATATATATATATATATATATATATATATATATATATATATATATATATATATATATATATGCCAATGATGCTTGCATGTGCTCCATGGTTTAATATAGCTGTGTAGTAAATTTAACAATTGTGTTGTTTAATTATGCAAGACGATTTTACTTTAAGAGTGCTCAATGCATTTATAGAGCTTTGTAGTAAGATTTGGAAACATTTTGGCAATTATTTTAGACAAATCTACTTCCAGAGTGCTCAATATATTAGTAGAGCTAAATAAAACATTTGAGAAACATATATGGCATTTCAACTGCATAAATTTATTTTGACAGAGTTCAATACATTAGTAGAGCTAAATATAGACGTTCAAAAACATGTATGGCAATTCAGCTACACAATTCAGAATACTTTGAGAGTGCTCAATACATTAGTAGACGAAAGCATAAAATTCAGGAAACATGAAGAGCTCTGCAGTATGTTTTGAAAACCTAAATGTCAATACGTAAGTATAGATATACTGTAAGTTTTTAATATATATATATATATATATATGTATATATATAACACAAGTATTTGAAACAAGTTTCCTATTTGAGTGCCTAATATATTTGAGAGCTCTATGGTAACTTTAAAGAACATATTTCAAAATTAGGTTAGACAAATTTTCTTTGAGAGTGCTCGTTTCTAAGTAGAGCTCTGTAGAAAATTTTTGAGACATGTTCAGCAATTTAAGTTCATATCAGTTAATAAATAGAGCTATATAGTGACTTCTGCAAATTTATATGGCACTTATCCTAGACAAGTTAACTCTTGTAGCTGTGCAATAACATAAGAGTTCTGCATTAGTTTTGGGGTATGGTTCTCACTTTATTAGGGCAATAACTTGGACATATTATACTCTGGACAAATCCATTGAGGACAACCAAAATTAACCTGTTTTTTTTCCACTCTGCTGAATAAGACTCATCTGTCTTGGTTCACTCTTGGGACATTAAAACAAAAAAGGTGAAGAATTAAAAAAGAATGCAAAAATGTAAATGTCTTTGCAAGTCATTCATTTTTACTTTCATAACACAAAAACATCTGTAAGAACTTGATAAAAGAATGCACAAACAATAAAATACAACTTTGCTGTCTTGGAATCTGAAATCAGTAGAAACTTCCCCTACTGAAATTCCCGCACACCTCAAAAAAAAAAAAAGAATCCTTCCTAATGCAATACTTTTCAAGCAATTACAGTGTCAGACTTGGTACTGCAATAACTCTGTAAACTGAAAAAAAAATATATAAAAAAATGTTAAGCAAAATTGATTCTCCCAACACCACAGATTAACTACAAAAATACTTGATAAAGCAAGACACAATTACAA
Source organism: Euprymna scolopes (assembly GCF_053919585.1). Lineage (NCBI taxonomy): Eukaryota > Metazoa > Mollusca > Cephalopoda > Sepiida > Sepiolidae > Euprymna > Euprymna scolopes. Next base: position 1,480,947 of record NC_136527.1, read on the forward strand.
ATGTGTATGAAAAAAATAAAAATAAAAAAAATTAAAAAAATCAACCAAGCAATGGATCATGATTTTCTGGTGTTTGATGGAATGTAAGTAGGCATACAGCCTGGATAATTTTCCAAGGTAAGTGATGATATTCATCATTATTGTGTTTTTGGATTAGTTCAGATATATCTCATAACTATAATTGTTTTATGTATATATTTATATGTCTAGATGTTATGTGTTCTATTTGCATGTTTCCTATAGAAAACAATTTACATAAAATCTAAAAGTGAAATTTATCTCCCTTGCCTGTCTCTCTTTATACCTCTGTATTTATCTAGATCTGTCTATCTCTCTTTTTTATTCTTTATCCCTATTCCCCGTCTTGCCATCCCCTATGTCCGAACTTATAAATTTCAACATGTCTAGCTTAATAAGCTTCTCATTTACCGGTACCAAACTCCCGTTTTAAAGTTAAAAGTTTTAACTTGAATACGCGCTGAAATGTCAAGGTAACAGTAGGCCTCAATCAGGCACTTCCAGACGCCAACCTACACGGTGCGGAGAAAAAACAGAAAAAAACTAAGTCCCGATGTGCCTAGCAGATTAGAAGGCATTTTGCTACGCCTACATGCACCCAACATGGCAGTAGGCGTCGATCGGGCACTTCCAGACACTTACTTACACTGTTCTGAACTTAGAAATTTTCATTTGAATACAAGCTGACATGTGTTAGTCTATAGGATTCTCACCTACCTATACCTACGTCCCCTCTTGTTTAGACTTAGAAATTTTCAATTGAATACACGTTGACTTGCCTTGGTCTATAGGATTCTCATCTACCTATACCTACATCCCCTCTTGTTTGGACTTAGAAATTTTCAATTGAATACACGTTGACTTATCTTGGTCTATAGGATTCTCATCTACCTATACCCACATCCCCTCTTGTTTGGACTTAGAAATTTTCATTTGAATACACGTTGACTTGCCTTGGTCTATAGGATTCTCATCTACCTATACCTTCATCCCCTCTTGTTTGGACTTAGAAATTTTCAATTGAATACACGTTGACTTATCTTGGTCTATATGATTCTCATCTACCTATACCCACATCCCCTCTTGTTTGGACTTAGAAATTTTCAATTGAATACACGTTGACTTGCCTTGGTCTATAGGATTCTCATCTACCTATACCCACATCCCCTCTTGTTTGGACTTAGAAATTTTCAAGTGAATACACGTTGACTTGCCTTGGTCTATAGGATTCTCATCTACCTATACCCACATCCCCTCTTGTTTGGACTTAGAAATTTTCAATTGAATACACATTGACTTGCCTTGGTCTATAGGATTCTCATCTACCTATACCCACATCCCCTCTTGTTTGGACTTAGAAATTTTCAATTGAATACACGTTGACTTGCATTGGTCTATAGGATTCTCATCTACCTATACCCACATCCCCTCTTGTTTGGACTTAGAAATTTTCAATTGAATACACGTTGACTTGCCTTGGTCTATAGGATTCTCATCTACCTATACCCACATCCCCTCTTGTTTGGACTGAGAAATTTTCAAGTGAATACACGTTGACTTGCCTTGGTCTATAGGATTCTCATCTACCTATACCCACATCCCCTCTTGTTTGGACTTAGAAATTTTCAAGTGAATACACGTTGACTTGCCTTGGTCTATAGGATTCTCATCTACCTATACCCACATCCCCTCTTGTTTGGACTTAGAAATTTTCAATTGAATACACGTTGACTTGCATTGGTCTATAGGATTCTCATCTACCTATACCCACATCCCCTCTTGTTTGGACTTAGAAATTTTCAAGTGAATACACGTTGACTTGCCTTGGTCTATAGGATTCTCATCTACCTATACCCACATCCCCTCTTGTTTGGACTTAGAAATTTTCAATTGAATACACGTTGACTTGCCTTGGTCTATAGAATTCTCATCTACCTATACCCACATCCCCTCTTGTTTGGACTTAGAAATTTTCAAGTGAATACACGTTGACTTGCATTGGTCTATAGGATTCTCATCTACCTATACCCACATCCCCTCTTGTTTGGACTTAGAAATTTTCAATTGAATACACGTTGACTTGCCTTGGTCTATAGGATTCTCATCTACCTATACCCACATCCCCTCTTGTTTGGACTTAGAAATTTTCAATTGAATACACGTTGACTTGCCTTGGTCTATAGGATTCTCATCTACCTATACCCACATCCCCTCTTGTTTGGACTGAGAAATTTTCAAGTGAATACACGTTGACTTGCCTTGGTCTATAGGATTCTCATCTACCTATACCCACATCCCCTCTTGTTTGGACTTAGAAATTTTCAAGTGAATACACGTTGACTTGCCTTGGTCTATAGGATTCTCATCTACCTATACCCACATCCCCTCTTGTTTGGACTTAGAAATTTTCAATTGAATACACGTTGACTTGCCTTGGTCTATAGGATTCTCATCTACCTATACCCACATCCCCTCTTGTTTGGACTTAGAAATTTTCAATTGAATACACGTTGACTTGCATTGGTCTATAGGATTCTCATCTACCTATACCCACATCCCCTCTTGTTTGGACTTAGAAATTTTCAAGTGAATACACGTTGACTTGCCTTGGTCTATAGGATTCTCATCTACCTATACCCACATCCCCTCTTGTTTGGACTTAGAAATTTTCAATTGAATACACGTTGACTTGCCTTGGTCTATAGAATTCTCATCTACCTATACCCACATCCCCTCTTGTTTGGACTTAGAAATTTTCAAGTGAATACACGTTGACTTGCATTGGTCTATAGGATTCTCATCTACCTATACCCACATCCCCTCTTGTTTGGACTTAGAAATTTTCAATTGAATACACGTTGACTTGCCTTGGTCTATAGGATTCTCATCTACCTATACACACATCCCCTCTTGTTTGGACTTAGAAATTTTCAATTGAATACACGTTGACTTGCATTGGTCTATAGGATTCTCATCTACCTATACCCACATCCCCTCTTGTTTGGACTTAGAAATTTTCAATTGAATACACGTTGACTTGCCTTGGTCTATAGGATTCTCATCTACCTATACCCACATCCCCTCTTGTTTGGACTGAGAAATTTTCAAGTGAATACACGTTGACTTGCCTTGGTCTATAGGATTCTCATCTACCTATACCCACATCCCCTCTTGTTTGGACTTAGAAATTTTCAAGTGAATACACGTTGACTTGCCTTGGTCTATAGGATTCTCATCTACCTATACCCACATCCCCTCTTGTTTGGACTTAGAAATTTTCAATTGAATACACGTTGACTTGCCTTGGTCTATAGGATTCTCATCTACCTATACCCACATCCCCTCTTGTTTGGACTTAGAAATTTTCAATTGAATACACGTTGACTTGCCTTGGTCTATAGGATTCTCATCTACCTATACCCACATCCCCTCTTGTTTGGACTTAGAAATTTTCAAGTGAATACACGTTGACTTGCCCTTGTCTATAGGATTCTCATCTACCTATACCCACATCCCCTCTTGTTTGGACTTAGAAATTTTCAAGTGAATACACGTTGACTTGCCTTGGTCTATAGGATTCTCATCTACCTATACCCACATCCCCTCTTGTTTGGACTTAGAAATTTTCAAGTGAATACACGTTGACTTGCCTTGGTCTATAGGATTCTCATCTACCTATACCCACATCCCCTCTTGTTTGGACTTAGAAATTTTCAATTGAATACACGTTGACTTGCCTTGGTCTATAGGATTCTCATCTACCTATACCCACATCCCCTCTTGTTTGGACTTAGAAATTTTCAAGTGAATACACGTTGACTTGCCTTGGTCTATAGGATTCTCATCTACCTATACCTACATCCCCTCTTGTTTGGACTTAGAAATTTTCAATTGAATACACGTTGACTTGTCTTGGTCTATAGGATTCTCATCTACCTATACCCACATCCCCTCTTGTTTGGACTTAGAAATTTTCAAGTGAATACACGTTGACTTGCCTTGGTCTATAGGATTCTCATCTACCTATACCCACATCCCCTCTTGTTTGGACTTAGAAATTTTCAAGTGAATACACGTTGACTTGCCTTGGTCTATAGGATTCTCATCTACCTATACCCACATCCCCTCTTGTTTGGACTTAGAAATTTTCAAGTGAATACACGTTGACTTGCCTTGGTCTATAGGATTCTCATCTACCTATACCTACATCCCCTCTTGTTTGGACTTAGAAATTTTCAATTGAATACACGTTGACTTGTCTTGGTCTATAGGATTCTCATCTACCTATACCCACATCCCCTCTTGTTTGGACTTAGAAATTTTCAAGTGAATACACGTTGACTTGCCTTGGTCTATAGGATTCTCATCTACCTATACCCACATCCCCTCTTGTTTGGACTTAGAAATTTTCAAGTGAATACACGTTGACTTGCCTTGGTCTATAGGATTCTCATCTACCTATACCCACATCCCCTCTTGTTTGGACTTAGAAATTTTCAAGTGAATACACGTTGACTTGCCTTGGTCTATAGGATTCTCATCTACCTATACCCACATCCCCTCTTGTTTGGACTTAGAAATTTTCAAGTGAATACACGTTGACTTGCCTTGGTCTATAGGATTCTCATCTACCTATACCCACATCCCCTCTTGTTTGGACTTAGAAATTTTCAAGTGAATACACGTTGACTTGCCTTGGTCTATAGGATTCTCATCTACCTATACCCACATCCCCTCTTGTTTGGACTTAGAAATTTTCAATTGAATACACGTTGACTTGCCTTGGTCTATAGGATTCTCATCTACCTATACCCACATCCCCTCTTGTTTGGACTTAGAAATTTTCAAGTGAATACACGTTGACTTGCCTTGGTCTATAGGATTCTCATCTACCTATACCCACATCCCCTCTTGTTTGGACTTAGAAATTTTCAATTGAATACACGTTGACTTGCCTTGGTCTATAGGATTCTCATCTACCTATACCCACATCCCCTCTTGTTTGGACTTAGAAATTTTCAAGTGAATACACGTTGACTTGCCCTGGTCTATAGGATTCTCATCTACCTATACCCACATCCCCTCTTGTTTGGACTTAGAAATTTTCAAGTGAATACACGTTGACTTGCCTTGGTCTATAGGATTCTCATCTACCTATACCCACATCCCCTCTTGTTTGGACTTAGAAATTTTCAATTGAATACACGTTGACTTGCCTTGGTCTATAGGATTCTCATCTACCTATACCCACATCCCCTCTTGTTTGGACTTAGAAATTTTCAATTGAATACACGTTGACTTGCCTTGGTCTATAGGATTCTCATCTACCTATACCCACATCCCCTCTTGTTTGGACTTAGAAATTTTCAAGTGAATACACGTTGACTTGCCTTGGTCTATAGGATTCTCATCTACCTATACCCACATCCCCTCTTGTTTGGACTTAGAAATTTTCAATTGAATACACGTTGACTTGCCTTGGTCTATAGGATTCTCATCTACCTATACCCACATCCCCTCTTGTTTGGACTTAGAAATTTTCAAGTGAATACACGTTGACTTGCCTTGGTCTATAGGATTCTCATCTACCTATACCCACATCCCCTCTTGTTTGGACTTAGAAATTTTCAATTGAATACACGTTGACTTGCCTTGGTCTATAGGATTCTCATCTACCTATACCCACATCCCCTCTTGTTTGGACTTAGAAATTTTCAAGTGAATACACGTTGACTTGCCTTGGTCTATAGGATTCTCATCTACCTATACCCACATCCCCTCTTGTTTGGACTTAGAAATTTTCAATTGAATACACGTTGACTTGCCTTGGTCTATAGGATTCTCATCTACCTATACCCACATCCCCTCTTGTTTGGACTTAGAAATTTTCAAGTGAATACACGTTGACTTGCCTTGGTCTATAGGATTCTCATCTACCTATACCCACATCCCCTCTTGTTTGGACTTAGAAATTTTCAAGTGAATACACGTTGACTTGCCTTGGTCTATAGGATTCTCATCTACCTATACCCACATCCCCTCTTGTTTGGACTTAGAAATTTTCAATTGAATACACGTTGACTTGCCTTGGTCTATAGGATTCTCATCTACCTATACCCACATCCCCTCTTGTTTGGACTTAGAAATTTTCAAGTGAATACACGTTGACTTGCATTGGTCTATAGGATTCTCATCTACCTATACCCACATCCCCTCTTGTTTGGACTTAGAAATTTTCAAGTGAATACACGTTGACTTGCCTTGGTCTATAGGATTCTCATCTACCTATACCCACATCCCCTCTTGTTTGGACTTAGAAATTTTCAAGTGAATACACGTTGACTTGCCTTGGTCTATAGGATTCTCATCTACCTATACCCACATCCCCTCTTGTTTGGACTTAGAAATTTTCAATTGAATACACGTTGACTTGCATTGGTCTATAGGATTCTCATCTACCTATACCCACATCCCCTCTTGTTTGGACTTAGAAATTTTCAATTGAATACACGTTGACTTGCCTTGGTCAATAGGATTCTCATCTACCTATACCAACATCCCCTCTTGTTTGGACTTAGAAATTTTCAATTGAATACACGTTGACTTGCCTTGGTCTATAGGATTCTCATCTACCTATACCCACATCCCCTCTTGTTTGGACTTAGAAATTTTCAATTGAATACACGTTGACTTGCATTGGTCTATAGGATTCTCATCTACCTATACCCACATCCCCTCTTGTTTGGACTTAGAAATTTTCAAGTGAATACACGTTGACTTGCCTTGGTCTATAGGATTCTCATCTACCTATACCCACATCCCCTCTTGTTTGGACTTAGAAATTTTCAATTGAATACACGTTGACTTGCATTGGTCTATAGGATTCTCATCTACCTATACCCACATCCCCTCTTGTTTGGACTTAGAAATTTTCAATTGAATACACGTTGACTTGCCTTGGTCTATAGGATTCTCATCTACCTATACCCACATCCCCTCTTGTTTGGACTTAGAAATTTTCAATTGAATACACGTTGACTTGCCTTGGTCTATAGGATTCTCATCTACCTATACCCACATCCCCTCTTGTTTGGACTTAGAAATTTTCAAGTGAATACACGTTGACTTGCCTTGGTCTATAGGATTCTCATCTACCTATACCCACATCCCCTCTTGTTTGGACTTAGAAATTTTCAATTGAATACACGTTGACTTGCATTGGTCTATAGGATTCTCATCTACCTATACCCACATCCCCTCTTGTTTGGACTTAGAAATTTTCAATTGAATACACGTTGACTTGCCTTGGTCTATAGGATTCTCATCTACCTATACCCACATCCCCTCTTGTTTGGACTTAGAAATTTTCAAGTGAATACACGTTGACTTGCCTTGGTCTATAGGATTCTCATCTACCTATACCCACATCCCCTCTTGTTTGGACTTAGAAATTTTCAATTGAATACACGTTGACTTGCCTTGGTCTATAGGATTCTCATCTACCTATACCCACATCCCCTCTTGTTTGGACTTAGAAATTTTCAAGTGAATACACGTTGACTTGCCCTGGTCTATAGGATTCTCATCTACCTATACCCACATCCCCTCTTGTTTGGACTTAGAAATTTTCAAGTGAATACACGTTGACTTGCCTTGGTCTATAGGATTCTCATCTACCTATACCCACATCCCCTCTTGTTTGGACTTAGAAATTTTCAATTGAATACACGTTGACTTGCCTTGGTCTATAGGATTCTCATCTACCTATACCCACATCCCCTCTTGTTTGGACTTAGAAATTTTCAATTGAATACACGTTGACTTGCCTTGGTCTATAGGATTCTCATCTACCTATACCCACATCCCCTCTTGTTTGGACTTAGAAATTTTCAAGTGAATACACGTTGACTTGCCTTGGTCTATAGGATTCTCATCTACCTATACCCACATCCCCTCTTGTTTGGACTTAGAAATTTTCAATTGAATACACGTTGACTTGCCTTGGTCTATAGGATTCTCATCTACCTATACCCACATCCCCTCTTGTTTGGACTTAGAAATTTTCAAGTGAATACACGTTGACTTGCCTTGGTCTATAGGATTCTCATCTACCTATACCCACATCCCCTCTTGTTTGGACTTAGAAATTTTCAATTGAATACACGTTGACTTGCCTTGGTCTATAGGATTCTCATCTACCTATACCCACATCCCCTCTTGTTTGGACTTAGAAATTTTCAAGTGAATACACGTTGACTTGCCTTGGTCTATAGGATTCTCATCTACCTATACCCACATCCCCTCTTGTTTGGACTTAGAAATTTTCAATTGAATACACGTTGACTTGCCTTGGTCTATAGGATTCTCATCTACCTATACCCACATCCCCTCTTGTTTGGACTTAGAAATTTTCAAGTGAATACACGTTGACTTGCCTTGGTCTATAGGATTCTCATCTACCTATACCCACATCCCCTCTTGTTTGGACTTAGAAATTTTCAAGTGAATACACGTTGACTTGCCTTGGTCTATAGGATTCTCATCTACCTATACCCACATCCCCTCTTGTTTGGACTTAGAAATTTTCAATTGAATACACGTTGACTTGCCTTGGTCTATAGGATTCTCATCTACCTATACCCACATCCCCTCTTGTTTGGACTTAGAAATTTTCAAGTGAATACACGTTGACTTGCATTGGTCTATAGGATTCTCATCTACCTATACCCACATCCCCTCTTGTTTGGACTTAGAAATTTTCAAGTGAATACACGTTGACTTGCCTTGGTCTATAGGATTCTCATCTACCTATACCCACATCCCCTCTTGTTTGGACTTAGAAATTTTCAATTGAATACACGTTGACTTGCCTTGGTCTATAGGATTCTCATCTACCTATACCCACATCCCCTCTTGTTTGGACTTAGAAATTTTCAATTGAATACACGTTGACTTGCATTGGTCTATAGGATTCTCATCTACCTATACCCACATCCCCTCTTGTTTGGACTTAGAAATTTTCAATTGAATACACGTTGACTTGCCTTGGTCAATAGGATTCTCATCTACCTATACCAACATCCCCTCTTGTTTGGACTTAGAAATTTTCAATTGAATACACGTTGACTTGCCTTGGTCTATAGGATTCTCATCTACCTATACCCACATCCCCTCTTGTTTGGACTTAGAAATTTTCAATTGAATACACGTTGACTTGCATTGGTCTATAGGATTCTCATCTACCTATACCCACATCCCCTCTTGTTTGGACTTAGAAATTTTCAAGTGAATACACGTTGACTTGCCTTGGTCTATAGGATTCTCATCTACCTATACCCACATCCCCTCTTGTTTGGACTTAGAAATTTTCAATTGAATACACGTTGACTTGCATTGGTCTATAGGATTCTCATCTACCTATACCCACATCCCCTCTTGTTTGGACTTAGAAATTTTCAATTGAATACACGTTGACTTGCCTTGGTCTATAGGATTCTCATCTACCTATACCCACATCCCCTCTTGTTTGGACTTAGAAATTTTCAATTGAATACACGTTGACTTGCCTTGGTCTATAGGATTCTCATCTACCTATACCCACATCCCCTCTTGTTTGGACTTAGAAATTTTCAAGTGAATACACGTTGACTTGCCTTGGTCTATAGGATTCTCATCTACCTATACCCACATCCCCTCTTGTTTGGACTTAGAAATTTTCAATTGAATACACGTTGACTTGCATTGGTCTATAGGATTCTCATCTACCTATACCCACATCCCCTCTTGTTTGGACTTAGAAATTTTCAATTGAATACACGTTGACTTGCCTTGGTCTATAGGATTCTCATCTACCTATACCCACATCCCCTCTTGTTTGGACTTAGAAATTTTCAATTGAATACACGTTGACTTGCCTTGGTCTATAGGATTCTCATCTACCTATACCCACATCCCCTCTTGTTTGGACTTAGAAATTTTCAAGTGAATACACGTTGACTTGCCTTGGTCTATAGGATTCTCATCTACCTATACCCACATCCCCTCTTGTTTGGACTTAGAAATTTTCAATTGAATACACGTTGACTTGCATTGGTCTATAGGATTCTCATCTACCTATACCCACATCCCCTCTTGTTTGGACTTAGAAATTTTCAAGTGAATACACGTTGACTTGCCTTGGTCTATAGGATTCTCATCTACCTATACCCACATCCCCTCTTGTTTGGACTTAGAAATTTTCAATTGAATACACGTTGACTTGCCTTGGTCTATAGGATTCTCATCTACCTATACCCACATCCCCTCTTGTTTGGACTTAGAAATTTTCAATTGAATACACGTTGACTTGCCTTGGTCTATAGGATTCTCATCTACCTATACCCACATCCCCTCTTGTTTGGACTTAGAAATTTTCAATTGAATACACGTTGACTTGCATTGGTCTATAGGATTCTCATCTACCTATACCCACATCTCCTCTTGTTTGGACTGAGAAATTTTCAAGTGAATACACGTTGACTTGCCTTGGTCTATAGGATTCTCATCTACCTATACCCACATCCCCTCTTGTTTTGACTTAGAAATTTTCAAGTGAATACACGTTGACTTGCATTGGTCTATAGGATTCTCATCTACCTATACCCACATCCCCTCTTGTTTTGACTTAGAAATTTTCAATTGAATACACGTTGACTTGCCTTGGTCTATAGGATTCTCATCTACCTATACCCACATCCCCTCTTGTTTGGACTTAGAAATTTTCAATTGAATACACGTTGACTTGCCTTGGTCTATAGGATTCTCATCTACCTATACCCACATCCCCTCTTGTTTGGACTTAGAAATTTTCAATTGAATACACGTTGACTTGCATTGGTCTATAGGATTCTCATCTACCTATACCCACATCCCCTCTTGTTTGGACTTAGAAATTTTCAATTGAATACACGTTGACTTGCCTTGGTCTATAGGATTCTCATCTACCTATACCCACATCCCCTCTTGTTTGGACTTAGAAATTTTCAATTGAATACACGTTGACTTGCCTTGGTCTATAGGATTCTCATCTACCTATACCTACATCCCCTCTTGTTTGGACTTAGAAATTTTCAATTGAATACACGTTGACTTGTCTTGGTCTATAGGATTCTCATCTACCTATACCCACATCCCCTCTTGTTTGGACTTAGAAATTTTCAAGTGAATACACGTTGACTTGGCTTTGTCTATAGGATTCTCATCTACCTATACCCACATCCCCTCTTGTTTGGACTTAGAAATTTTCAAGTGAATACACGTTGACTTGCCTTGGTCTATAGGATTCTCATCTACCTATACCCACATCCCCTCTTGTTTGGACTTAGAAATTTTCAATTGAATACACGTTGACTTGCCTTGGTCTATAGGATTCTCATCTACCTATACCCACATCCCCTCTTGTTTGGACTTAGAAATTTTCAATTGAATACACGTTGACTTGCCTTGGTCTATAGGATTCTCATCTACCTATACCCACATCCCCTCTTGTTTGGACTTAGAAATTTTCAAGTGAATACACGTTGACTTGCCCTGGTCTATAGGATTCTCATCTACCTATACCCACATCCCCTCTTGTTTGGACTTAGAAATTTTCAAGTGAATACACGTTGACTTGCCTTGGTCTATAGGATTCTCATCTACCTATACCCACATCCCCTCTTGTTTGGACTTAGAAATTTTCAAGTGAATACACGTTGACTTGCCTTGGTCTATAGGATTCTCATCTACCTATACCTACATCCCCTCTTGTTTGGACTTAGAAATTTTCAATTGAATACACGTTGACTTGTCTTGGTCTATAGGATTCTCATCTACCTATACCCACATCCCCTCTTGTTTGGACTTAGAAATTTTCAAGTGAATACACGTTGACTTGCCTTGGTCTATAGGATTCTCATCTACCTATACCCACATCCCCTCTTGTTTGGACTTAGAAATTTTCAATTGAATACACGTTGACTTGCCTTGGTCTATAGGATTCTCATCTACCTATACCCACATCCCCTCTTGTTTGGACTTAGAAATTTTCAATTGAATACACGTTGACTTGCCTTGGTCTATAGGATTGTCATCAACCTATACCCACATCCTCTCTTGTTTAGACTTAGAAATTTTCAAGTGAATACACGTTGACTTGCCTTGGTCTATAGGATTCTCATCAACCTATATCTACATCCCCTCTTGTTTGGACTTAGAAATTTTCAAGTGAATACACGTTGACTTGCCTTGGTCTATAGGATTCTCATCTACCTATACCCACATCCCCTCTTGTTTGGACTTAGAAATTTTCAATTGAATACACGTTGACTTGCCTTGGTCTATAGGATTCTTATCTACCTATACCTTCATCCCCTCTTGTTTGGACTTAAAAATTTTCAATTGAATACACGTTGACTTGCCTTGGTCTATAGGATTCTCATCTACCTATACCTACATCCCCTCTTGTTTGGACTTAGAAATTTTCAATTGAATACACGTTGACTTGCCTTGGTCTATAGGATTCTTATCTACCTATACCTTCATCCCCTCTTGTTTGGACTTAGAAATTTTCAATTGAATACACGTTGACTTGGCTTTGTCTATAGGATTCTCATCTACCTATACCTACATCCCCTCTTGTTTGGACTTAGAAATTTTCAATTGAATACACGTTGACTTGCCTTGGTCTATAGGATTCTTATCTACCTATACCTTCATCCCCTCTTGTTTGGACTTAAAAATTTTCAATTGAATACACGTTGACTTGCCTTGGTCTATAGGATTCTCATCTACCTATACCTACATCCCCTCTTGTTTGGACTTAGAAATTTTCAATTGAATACACGTTGACTTGCCTTGGTCTATAGGATTCTTATCTACCTATACCTTCATCCCCTCTTGTTTGGACTTAGAAATTTTCAATTGAATACACGTTGACTTGGCTTTGTCTATAGGATTCTCATCTACCTATACCTACATCCCCTCTTGTTTGGACTTAGAAATTTTCAAGTGAATACACGTTGACTTGCCTTGGTTTATAGGATTCGCATCTACCTATACCTTCATCCCCTTTTGTTTGGACTTAGAAATTTTTTTTTTACTACACGCCCCCATGATCATTAAAGATCATTCACATCTCATAATCCGGTTTCCAGATCGGTGCATTGCGTTCTCTTTGCGGTCTCTGCATCGGCACCGGTTCATCTTCATCACTCACTGGCTCAGTACCACCATCCTCATCACCAAAATGGACCACACGCCTTAAATCTAAAACATGTCGTGGCATTCCATTGACACTTAAGTTGTTTGGGGATTGCACTCCTGTTGTCACTCCTCTCCCCCACTGCGTTGTGCATCGGGCATTAGGCGGTTTCACCCAAACTTCTCCTATTCTCATAATCTTCACAAATAATGCTATTTACATAAAACTTTCATACCTACTAACTCTAACCCTAACAAATAATACTGTTTACATAAAGCTTCCATACCTACTAAATCTAACACTAAAAATTATGCTGTTTACATAAAACTTCCATACCTACTAACTCTAACAAATAAAGATATTTATATAAAGCTTCCATACCTATTAACTCTAATCCTTTTCCTAACAGATAATGTTGTTTACATAAACTTCCATACCTACTAACTCTAACCCTAATCCTAACAAATAAAGATATTTACATAAAGCTTCCATACCTACTAATTCTAATCCTTATCCTAACAGATAATGTTGTTTACATAAAACTTCCACACCTACTAACTCTAAACCTAATCCTAACATAAATGCTGTTTACATAAAACTTCCATACCTACTAACTCTAACCCTAACAAATAATGCTATTTACATAAAACTTCCATACCTACTAACTCTAACCCTAAAAAAAATAATGCAATTTCCGTAAAACTTCCATACCTACTAATGCAAACCCTAATCCTAACCAATAATGCTATTAAAAAAAACTTCCATCCCTACTAACTCTAACCCTAACAAAAAAGCTCTTTACATAAATCTTCCATACCTACTAACTCTAACCCTAATCCTAACAAATAATGCTATTTACATAAACCTTCCATACCTACTAACTCTAACCCTTATCCTAACAAATAATGCTATTTACATAAATCTTCCATACCTACTAACTCTAACCCTTATCCTAACAAATAATGCTATTTACATAAATCTTCCATACCTACTAACTCTAACCCTAAAAAATAATGCTATTTACATAAAGCTTCCATACCTACTAACTCCAATCCTAACAAATAATGCTGTTTACATAAAACTTCCATACCTACTAACTCTAATCCTTACAAATAATGCTGTTTACATAAAACTCCCATACCTACGAACTCTAATCTTAACAAATAATGCTGTTTACATAAAACTTCCATACCTACTAACTCTAATCGTAACAAATAATGCTATTTACATAAAACTTCCATACCTACTAACTCTAATCCTTAGAAATAATTCTGTCTACATAAAGCTTCCATACCTACTAACTCCAATCCTTACAAATAATGCTGTTTACATAAAACTTCCATACCTACTAACTCTAATCCTTACAAATAATGCTGCTTACATAAAACTTTCATACCTACTAACTCTAATCGTAACAAATAATGCTATTTACATAAAACTTCCATACCTACTAACCCTAATCCTTACAAATAATGCTGCTTACATAAAACTTCCATACCTACTAACTCTAATCCAAAAAAATAATGCTGTTTACATAAAACTTCCATACCTACTAACTCTAATCCTAACAAATAATGCTTTTTACATAAAGCTTCCATACCTACTAACTCTAATCCTAACAAATAATGCTATTTACATAAAACTTCCATACCTACTAACTCTAATCCTAACAAATAATGCTATTTACATAAATCTTCCATACCTACTAACTCTAATCCTAACAAATAATGCTATTTACATAAAACTTCCATACCTACTAACTCTAACCCTAATCCTAACAAAAAATGCTATTTACATAAAACTTCCATTCCTACTAACTCTAACCCTAATTTTAACAAATAATGCTATTTACATAAAACTTCCATACCTACTAACTCTAACCCTAATCCTAACAAATAATGCTATTTACATAAATCTTCCATTCCTACTAACTCTAACCCTAATCCTAACAAATAATGCTATTTACATAAATCTTCCATACCTACTAACTCTAACTCTAATCCTAACAAATAATGCTGTTTACATAAAACTTCAATACCTACTAACTCTAATCCTAACAAATAATGCTGTTTACATAAAACTTCCATACCTACTAACTCTAATCCTTACAAATAATGCTATTTACATAAAACTTCCATACCTACTAACTCTAATCCTAACAAATAATGCTATTTACATAAAACTTCCATACCTACTAACTCTAATCCTAACAAATAATGCTATTTACATAAAACTTCCATACCTACTAACTCTAATCCTAACAAATAATGCTATTTACATAAAACTCCCATACCTACTAACTCTAATCCTTACAAATAATGCTATTTACATAAAACTTCCATACCTACTAACTCTAATCCTAACAAATAATGCTATTTACATAAAACTTCCATACCTACTAACTCTAATCCTAACAAATAATGCTATTTACATAAAACTCCCATACCTACTAACTCTAATCCTTACAAATAATGCTATTTACATAAAACTTCCATACCTACTAACTCTAATCCTAACAAATAATGCTATTTACATAAAACTTCCATACCTACTAACTCTAATCCTAACAAATAATGCTATTTACATAAAACTTCCATACCTACTAACTCTAATCCTACCAAATAATGCTATTTACATAAAACTTCCATACCTACTAACTCTAATCCTAACAAATAATGCTATTTACATAAAACTTCCATACCTACTAACTCTAATCCTAACAAATAATGCTATTTACATAAAACTCCCATACCTACTAACTCTAATCCTTACAAATAATGCTATTTACATAAAACTTCCATACCTACTAACTCTAATCCTAACAAATAATGCTATTTACATAAAACTTCCATACCTACTAACTCTAACCCTAACAAATAATGCTATTTACATAAAACTTCCATACCTACTAACTCTAATCCTAACAAATAATGCTATTTACATAAAACTCCCATACCTACTAACTCTAATCCTTACAAATAATGCTATTTACATAAAACTTCCATACCTACAAACTCTAATCCTAACAAATAATGCTATTTACATAAAATTTCCATACCTACTAACTCTAATCCTTACAAATAATGCTATTTACATAAAACTCCCATACCTACTAACTCTAATCCTTACAAATAATGCTATTTAAATTAAAACTTCCATACCTACTAACTCTAATCCTAACAAATAATGCTATTTACATAAAACTTCCATACCTACTAATTCGAACCCTAACAAATAATGCTCTTTATATAAAGCTTCCACATCTAACTCTAACCCTAATCCGAACAAATAATGCTATTTACATAAAGCTTCCATACCTACTAATTCGAACCCTAACAAATAATGCTCTTTATATAAAGCTTCCACATCTAACTCTAACCCTAATCCTAACAAATAATGCTATTTACATAAAACTTCCATACCTACTAATTCGAACCCTAACAAATAATGCTCTTTATATAAAGCTTCCACATCTAACTCTAACCCTAATCCTAACAAATAATGCTATTTACATAAAACTTCCATACCTACTAACTCTAACCCTAACAAATAATGCTATTTACATAAAACTTCCATACCTACTAACTCTAACCCTAATCCTAACAAATAATGCTATTTACATAAAACTTCCATACCTACTAATTCGAACCCTAACAAATAATGCTCTTTATATAAAGCTTCCACATCTAACTCTAACCCTAATCCTAACAAATAATGCTATTTACATAAAACTTTCATACCTACTAACTCTAACCCTAACAAATAATGCTGTTTACATAAAACTTCCATACCTACTAACTCTAACCCTAATCCTAACAAATAATGCTATTTACATAAAACTTCCATACCTACTAACTCTAACCCTAACAAATAATGCTATTTACATAAAACTTCCATACCTACTAATTCGAACCCTAACAAATAATGCTCTTTATATAAAGCTTCCACATCTAACTCTAACCCTAATCCTAACAAATAATACTATTTACATAAAGCTTCCATACCTACTAATTCGAACCCTAACAAATAATGCTCTTTATATAAAGCTTCCACATCTAACTCTAACCCTAATCCTAACAAATAATGCTATTTACATAAAACTTCCATACCTACTAATTCGAACCCTAACAAATAATGCTCTTTATATAAAGCTTCCACATCTAACTCTAACCCTAACAAATAATGCTATTTACATAAAACTTTCATACCTACTAACTCTAACCCTAACAAATAATGCTGTTTACATAAAACTTCCATACCTACTAACTCTAACCCTAATCCTAACAAATAATGCTATTTACATAAAACTTCCATACCTACTAACTCTAACCCTAACAAATAATGCTATTTACATAAAACTTCCATACCTACTAATTCGAACCCTAAAAAATAATGCTCTTTATATAAAGCTTCCACATCTAACTCTAACCCTAATCCTAACAAATAATGCTATTTACATAAAGCTTCCATACCTACTAATTCGAACCCTAACAAATAATGCTCTTTATATAAAGCTTCCACATCTAACTCTAACCCTAATCCTAACAAATAATGCTATTTACATAAAACTTTCATACCTACTAACTCTAACCCTAACAAATAATGCTGTTTACATAAAACTTCCATACCTACTAACTCTAACCCTAATCCTAACAAATATAGCTATTTACATAAAACTTCCATACCTACTAACTCTAACCCTAACAAATAATGCTATTTACATAAAACTTCCATACCTACTAATTCGAACCCTAACAAATAATGCTCTTTATATAAAGCTTCCACATCTAACTCTAACCCTAATCCTAACAAATAATGCTATTTACATAAAGCTTCCATACCTACTAATTCGAACCCTAACAAATAATGCTCTTTATATAAAGCTTCCACATCTTACTCTAACCCTAATCCTAACAAATAATGCTATTTACATAAAACTTCCATACCTACTAATTCGAACCCTAACAAATAATGCTCTTTATATAAAGCTTCCACATCTAACTCTAACCCTAATCCTAACAAATAATGCTATTTACATAAAGCTTCTATACCTACTAATTCGAACCCTAACAAATAATGCTCTTTATATAAAGCTTCCACATCTAACTCTAACCCTAATCCTAACAAATAATGCTATTTACATAAAGCTTCCATACCTACTAATTCGAACCCTAACAAATAATGCTCTTTATATAAAGCTTCCACATCTAACTCTAACCCTAATCCTAACAAATAATGCTATTTACATAAAACTTCCATACCTACTAATTCGAACCCTAACAAATAATGCTCTTTATATAAAGCTTCCACATCTAACTCTAACCCTAATCCTAACAAATAATGCTATTTACATAAAACTTTCATACCTACTAACTCTAACCCTAACAAATAATGCTGTTTACATAAAACTTCCATACCTACTAACTCTAACCCTAATCCTAACAAATAATGCTATTTACATAAAACTTCCATACCTACTAACTCTAACCCTAACAAATAATGCTATTTACATAAAACTTCCATACCTACTAATTCGAACCCTAACAAATAATGCTCTTTATATAAAGCTTCCACATCTAACTCTAACCCTAATCCTAACAAATAATGCTATTTACATAAAACTTCCATACCTACTAATTCGAACCCTAACAAATAATGCTCTTTATATAAAGCTTCCACATCTAACTCTAACCCTAATCCTAACAAATAATGCTATTTACATAAAACTTCCATACCTACTAATTCGAACCCTAACAAATAATGCTCTTTATATTTAAGCTTCCACATCTAACTCTAACCCTAATCCTAACAAATAATGCTATTTACATAAAACTTTCATACCTACTAACTCTAACCCTAACAAATAATGCTGTTTACATAAAACTTCCATACCTACTAACTCTAACCCTAATCCTAACAAATAATGCTATTTACATAAAACTTCCATACCTACTAACTCTAACCCTAACAAATAATGCTATTTACATAAAACTTCTATACCTACTAATTCGAACCCTAACAAATAATGCTCTTTATATAAAGCTTCCACATCTAACTCTAACCCTAATCCTAACAAATAATGCTATTTACATAAAACTTCCATACCTACTAATTCGAACCCTAACAAATAATGCTCTTTATATAAAGCTTCCACATCTAACTCTAACCCTAATCCTAACAAATAATGCTATTTACATAAAGCTTCTATACCTACTAATTCGAACCCTAACAAATAATGCTCTTTATATAAAGCTTCCACATCTAACTCTAACCCTAATCCTAACAAATAATGCTATTTACATAAAGCTTCCATACCTACTAATTCGAACCCTAACAAATAATGCTCTTTATATAAAGCTTCCACATCTAACTCTAACCCTAATCCTAACAAATAATGCTATTTACATAAAACTTCCATACCTACTAATTCGAACCCTAACAAATAATGCTCTTTATATAAAGCTTCCACATCTAACTCTAACCCTAACCCTAACAAATAATGCTATTTACATAAAACTTTCATACCTACTAACTCTAACCCTAACATATAATGCTGTTTACATAAAACTTCCATACCTACTAACTCTAACCCTAATCCTAACAAATAATGCTATTTACATAAAACTTCCATACCTACTAACTCTAACCCTAACAAATAATGCTATTTACATAAAACTTCCATACCTACTAATTCGAACCCTAACAAATAATGCTCTTTATATAAAGCTTCCACATCTAACTCTAACCCTAATCCTAACAAATAATGCTATTTACATAAAGCTTCCATACCTACTAATTCGAACCCTAACAAATAATGCTCTTTATATAAAGCTTCCACATCTAACTCTAACCCTAATCCTAACAAATAATGCTATTTACATAAAACTTCCATACCTACTAATTCGAACCCTAACAAATAATGCTCTTTATATAAAGCTTCCACATCTAACTCTAACCCTAATCCTAACAAATAATGCTATTTACATAAAACTTTCATACCTACTAACTCTAACCCTAACAAATAATGCTGTTTACATAAAACTTCCATACCTACTAACTCTAACCCTAATCCTAACAAATAATGCTATTTACATAAAACTTCCATACCTACTAACTCTAACCCTAACAAATAATGCTATTTACATAAAACTTCCATACCTACTAATTCGAACCCTAACAAATAATGCTCTTTATATAAAGCTTCCACATCTAACTCTAACCCTAATCCTAACAAATAATGCTATTTACATAAAACTTCCATACCTACTAATTCGAACCCTAACAAATAATGCTATTTACATAAAACTTCCATACCTACTAATTCGAACCCTAACAAATAATGCTCTTTATATAAAGCTTCCACATCTAACTCTAACCCTAATCCTAACAAATAATGCTATTTACATAAAACTTCCATACCTACTAATTCGAACCCTAACAAATAATGCTATTTACATAAAACTTCCATACCTACTAATTCGAACCCTAACAAATAATGCTCTTTATATAAAGCTTCCACATCTAACTCTAACCCTAATCCTAACAAATAATGCTATTTACATAAAACTTCCATACCTACTAATTCGAACCCTAACAAATAATTCTCTTTATATAAAGCTTCCACATCTAACTCTAACCCTAATCCTAACAAATAATGCTATTTACATAAAACTTCCATACCTACTAATTCGAACCCTAACAAATAATGCTCTTTATATAAAGCTTCCACATCTAACTCTAACCCTAATCCTAACAAATAATGCTATTTACATAAAACTTCCATACCTACTAATTCGAACCCTAACAAATAATGCTATTTACATAAAACTTCCATACCTACTAATTCGAACCCTAACAAATAATGCTCTTTATATAAAGCTTCCACATCTAACTCTAACCCTAATCCTAACAAATAATGCTATTTACATAAAACTTCCATACCTACTAATTCGAACCCTAACAAATAATGCTCTTTATATAAAGCTTCCACATCTAACTCTAACCCTAATCCTAACAAATAATGCTATTTACATAAAACTTCCATACCTACTAATTCGAACCCTAACAAATAATGCTCTTTATATAAAGCTTCCACATCTAACTCTAACCCTAATCCTAACAAATAATGCTATTTACATAAAACTTCCATACCTACTAATTCGAACCCTAACAAATAATGCTCTTTATATAAAGCTTCCACATCTAACTCTAACCCTAATCCTAACAAATAATGCTATTTACATAAAACTTTCATACCTACTAACTCTAACCCTAACAAATAATGCTGTTTACATAAAACTTCCATACCTACTAACTCTAACCCTAATCCTAACAAATAATGCTATTTACATAAAACTTCCATACCTACTAACTCTAACCCTAACAAATAATGCTATTTACATAAAACTTCCATACCTACTAATTCGAACCCTAACAAATAATGCTCTTTATATAAAGCTTCCACATCTAACTCTAACCCTAATCCTAACAAATAATGCTATTTACATAAAACTTTCATACCTACTAAATCTAACCCTAACAAATAATGCTATTTACATAAAACTTCCATACCTACTAACTCTAACCCTAACAAATAATTCTGTTTACATAAAACTTCCATACCTACTAACTCTAACCCTAACAAATAATGCTATTTACATAAAACTTCCATACCTACTAATTCGAACCCTAACAAATAATGCTCTTTATATAAAGCTTCCACATCTAACTCTAACCCTAATCCTAACAAATAATGCTATTTACATAAAACTTTCATACCTACTAAATCTAACCCTAACAAATAATGCTATTTACATAAAACTTCCATACCTACTAACTCTAACCCTAACAAATAATTCTGTTTACATAAAACTTCCATACCTACTAACTCTAACCCTAACAAATAATGCTATTTACATAAAACTTCCATACCTACTAATTCGAACCCTAACAAATAATGCTATTTACATAAAACTTCCATACCTACTAATTCGAACCCTAACAAATAATGCTATTTACATAAAACTTCCATACCTACTAACTCTAACCCTAACAAATAATGCTATTTACATAAAACTTCCATACCTACTAATTCGAACCCTAACAAATAATGCTATTTACATAAAACTTCCATACCTACTAATTCGAACCCTAACAAATAATGCTATTTACATAAAACTTCCATACCTACTAATTCGAACCCTAACAAATAATGCTATTTACATAAAACTTCCATACCTACTAACTCTAACCCTAACAAATAATGCTATTTACATAAAACTTCCATACCTACTAATTCGAACCCTAACAAATAATGCTATTTACATAAAACTTCCATACCTACTAATTCGAACCCTAACAAATAATGCTATTTACATAAAACTTCCATACCTACTAACTCTAACCCTAACAAATAATGCTATTTACATAAAACTTCCATACTTACTAATTCGAACCCTAACAAATAATGCTATTTACATAAAACTTCCATACCTACTAACTCTAACCCTAACAAATAATGCTATTTACATAAAACTTCCATACCTACTAATTCGAACCCTAACAAATAATGCTATTTACATAAAACTTCCATACCTACTAATTCGAACCCTAACAAATAATGCTATTTACATAAATCTTCCATACCTACTAACTCTAACCCTAACAAATAATGCTATTTACATAAAACTTCCATACCTACTAATTCGAACCCTAACAAATAATGCTATTTACATAAAACTTCCATACCTACTAACTCTAACCCTAACAAATAATGCTATTTACATAAAACTTCCATACCTACTAATTCGAACCCTAACAAATAATGCTATTTACATAAAACTTCCATACCTACTAACTCTAACCCTAACAAATAATGCTATTTACATAAAACTTCCATACCTACTAATTCGAACCCTAACAAATAATGCTATTTACATAAAACTTCCATACCTACTAATTCGAACCCTAACAAATAATGCTATTTACATAAAACTTCCATACCTACTAACCCTAATCCTAACAAATAATGCTATTTACATAAAACTTTCATACCTACTAACTCTAACCCTAACAAATAATGCTGTTTACATAAAACTTCCATACCTACTAACTCTAACCCTAATCCTAACAAATAATGCTATTTACATAAAACTTCCATACCTACTAATTCGAACCCTAACAAATAATGCTATTTACATAAAGCTTCCATACCTCTTAACCCTTACTCTAATCCTAACCTTCCCACACCCATATTTACCTGTTCATCTGTCAAGTTCTCAGGTAACTTTAAAGACTGGAGATTTCCGTTGCTCGCCGTATCAGTTTCTTCTGAAAAAAAGAGAGACTTTTTTTAAAACTTTTAATTGAATACAAACTTCTAACCGAAAAAATCTGCAATTTTTTAAAACTAAACACAAAAATTGAAATTTTAAAAAACTTTTGAATACAAAGCTGGAGACTATCTTAAATTTCCAACAGAAAAATTTTTTAGTTTCTTTTTAACTTCTAACTGAAAACAAAAAAGAGAGTGTATTCACACATAGGGCAAGCTTTTTAATCGGTTTTTGGCCGAAAATGTCGCTGCCCAGGGGTAAAAGTTTAAAAGATTTTACCTTCGCGGTCTCTGGCAAACTATTCACCCAATTTTATTCTAAACATTTGAAATTTTACATAAAGGGTATTCAGACATGCAGCAAGCTTTTTAATCAGTTTTTTCAGTGAAAATTTGACTGCCAAGAGGTCAAAGTTGAAAGAGTTGACCTTTGCAGACTCTGCCAAACTCCTCCGGCAATTTTCGGTCTAAACACTTGACAGTTTAGATGTAGGTTACTTCGAAATGACATGCTCTAAAAAGAGTTCTTCCATATTCCTTTTTCTGTAACTCTTATTGGCTAGATAATGTAATGAAGTTTCTATGTAACCTTACTCTTTATAACACACACACACACACACACACATATATATATATATATATATATATATATATATATATATATATATATATATTGAAGTTTTACATTTGGATTTTACCGTCACTGGATTTTTTATCTTCCACCAGACTATCCATTCATGTGTAATCACCTTTTTCTTCACCATATTCCCTCTGCTTAACTTTTTTTGTTTTCAAGTAAGATCTTTGACTTACTTGTTGTTTCATCAAATACTTCTGCATGCAAAATCCGATCCCGCATTTTGCTAATTCCTACCCTCTGATGAGAAGGAAAGTATTTCTTCGAAACTCTACGGATTAAGGACTATCCATTTATCTAGTGTTTCCTTTTCAGATTAAATGTTTTTAACTCATTTCAAAGTGTTTTTTTACATATTTTATTAACTGTTTGCTCATATATATATATATATATATATATATATATATATATATAGTAATTTATAAAAAGTTTTCTGTGGACGAGTTTTCCGTGGACGAGTTTTTTGTGGACGAGTTTTTTGTGGACGAGTTTTCCGCAGACGAGTTTTCCGTGGATGAGTTTTCTGGGCACTGCATAACTGCTACCCTCATTTTCTGTTCCTACTTGTGCATCATGCAGCAGTTGCTGGAATTTTTGTTAAATAGAGAAGTATTCAACCACCTAAGTAAAAAATAACCTCCTCAGTGACATGAAATATGGTTTCCATTCTACTAGATCTACAGCAGATGTGCTTACAGTTATATCTCATAGGATTAGCGATTATCTCGATGGAGGTTTCCTTTCTAGGGCAATTACTCTTGAAATATTAATTAATAGGGTATGGCATAAAGGCCTACTCCATAAGATCTCCAGCTACGGTATAGGTGGAAATGTCTTCTCAATTATTAAATCATTTTACTTTGATAGGTTCATAAGAGTAGTTGTTGATGGGCAGAAATCAGAAGCTCACAGTATTAATGCTGAAGTGCCTCAGGGGTTCATCCTGAGTCCAACTCTCTTCCTGATCTACATCAACAATCTCCCTAATCACATCCTAAGATCATTCGTAGACATTTATGCTGATGACACTATCATCTATGGCAACACTTCAAAGGCTGTAAATGACCATGTTCTCTCTGATTCTCTCTCGCCCCCCTTCTGCCATTGATGAGGCATCTATCCGTCAAGTTGAGGCTGCCATTTTGGAAGATCGGCGCATTACTATTCGCCAAATAGCCCAAGATGTCAAGATTAGTACAGAGTCTGTGGGAACTATCGTCC
The DNA here is from genome assembly GCF_053919585.1 of Euprymna scolopes. NCBI lineage: Eukaryota > Metazoa > Mollusca > Cephalopoda > Sepiida > Sepiolidae > Euprymna > Euprymna scolopes. Next base: position 1,506,375 of record NC_136527.1, read on the forward strand.
ATGACCATTTGCATATGCATAACATGTCTGCCAGATGGATTCCCAGGTTGCTCACACCATTCTAGAAGCAAGAACGCGTTGAGTGCTCGAGGATGAATTTGGAGATGTGGCAAGAAGATGAGTCAAAATTTTTTCAAATAAATGATTACACAGGATGAAACCTGGGTCCATCACTATGATCCAGAGACCAAAGCCCAGTCAATGCAGTGGAAACACTTGGACTCACCACCTCCAAAGAAGGCAAGGGTGCAGCCCTCCGCTGGTAAGGTCATGCTCACAGTCTTCTGGGACCAGAACAGAGTAGTGATGACAGATTTCCTGGCAAAGGGTACCACAATTACAGGAGCCTATTATGCTTCACTTTTGTGGAAATTAAGGGAGGCTATCAAAATCAAGAGGCGGGGCAAGATCAGCAAAGGTACCCTCCTCCTGAAGGACAATGCTCCGGTCCACAACTTGCATGTTGCCAGATCAGAAGCAAGGGCGAGTGGTTATGAAATCCTACCCCATCCTCCCTACTCTCCTGACCTTGCACCCTCTGACTTTCACCTCTTTCCAGCCATGAAGTTGTTTTTGAAAGGAAAGCGTTTCCCAGATGATGCAGCTTTGATTTCTGAAGTCACGTCGTGGTTGGAGGATCAACCTGGGGTGTTCTACAAAAACGGTCTCCAAAGCTACATCAAACGATGGGAGAAATGCATAACTCTGGGTGGTTCCTATGTAGAGAAAGACTAATAACTGTGCCAAGTGTCGTTGCTCTACTGCTATGGGAAGTGGGTCAGGGACATTACATATTGCACGTACATTCTGATAAATGATCAGCTTATAGACAACTTTATCAAGTTGAGTACGATCACAAAATCGTCAATCATCAAGAAGACTACGTAGATCCAAATACAGGTGCGCACACCCAATAAATTGAGAGGACAAAGGTAGCAAGTTTGAGATTTTTAAGAAAAAGCGAGGAATTCCACAGCATCTGCTCAAGTCACCCTTAGATGAAGTACAACCGTAGACGTCTTTTAGCTGGGGATGAAGTATCTACTCCAGTCTCACTTGGATGAACACTGCTGGTGTGTTTTAAAAGGAGATCAAAACCACTTTGTAGCAATCTTAAAGGACATTAAACAAGTTTTTGTTAATATTCTTTTTACTAAATTAATGATTCAATTTTACAATGAATAAATGGATAAGTTTTTGTTAATTAATTTTTTACTAAATTAATGATTCAATTTTACAATAAATAAATGGATAAATAATAAGTTCTTGTTAATCAATATTTTTTTTTTACTAAATTAGTGAAAATTAAATTTTGCAATATTGACGACCGAAGTTAATTCTGATTATTTAAAGTTTGTTTTATGGATTTTTCAACATGTTTTATGGAATAGAATAATGTCAAGAAGTTTTTTTTTGTCCTCCTTTGGTAAGAATGTTGCGGACCAGGATATAAATATCCTAACTCACTACAAAAGAAAATAATGTAATGAATGGAAAGAAGGAAACAAAACTCAATCGATGGATAAAATAAATATGTCGTTTATTTTCTGTTGAAAAATGAATGTTTTAGGTGTAACTCGTGTTCATGTCCGCGCGTGGAAAGAGGAGTGAGTAATGTAGTGGAACGAGAAATGACAGTCCAGCGTGTAGACAAAGAAAAAGATAGAGAGCTGATATCAGTAAAGCTGCACGCACATGTTGGTACTTGTCCACGTGGAAATGTCTTCAGGCCACTAGCTGTGAATGCGAACTTGTCTGGTTGATGGACCAAAGCAAAAGGGAAAGAAGAGTGAAAAAGTCAATCCAGTTCATGGAGAGAGAAAGCGTATAAAGTGTACGTACTGTCTGTTAGCTCTTGCCCCACATACAGTAGCAGGGGACGTGACCTGCACGCGTGCCCCGAAAGGGCACGCGGTTGGTCTGTCGAACGTTCAGGTTGGAAGCTGGTTCGAAAAAAGAAGGAAACAGCTCAGGTCTCTTGCTTTTATAGTTGTTTCCTGTGGTCTTTTGCGCATGTGTGGATTTCCTTTGAAAGGGGAAATGATGTTGTCCATGTGTGCGTACGTGTGCGCGTATGTGAGTACATTTGTGTATGTTAGCGTGTGTGTATATGCACGTGAATGTGAGTGTATGTACGTGTGTGTATGTGCGCACGTATGTTTGTGTGTGCGTATGTGTATGACAAGAAAAATGGCTTGAGATGTGAACGCATGTTTTTGTGCGAGACTAGAAAGGCTCGTACAAGAATCACCTTAAACCCGAAAAACAGGGCAGGAATCACACTCTAGTAGCGCCAAATTCTCTTAGACTCATTTTGAATTTGTTATACAACTCTATCTGAAAGGGGGGGACCATAGATTGGAGCTCATCTACATCAACCAATTTAAGTCTGCTTATTTTTGATTACCCCCCCTCCAAAGGGTCAATGACCTTTTGACCCCATTCCTTTATCACTAACAAACACATCCTGTCTTTGTTATTGTTGTGTCTTAATAAAGTATATGCATATATATATATATATGTCTATTTAGCAGTTTTGCATGGTGCTGAACTCAAATTTAAACATGTTAAGGCCTTGAGGACTTTTGGGGCTAAATGGGGAGAGGGGACAAATGATGGACTTAGTCATTTCTTTTTTTGCATGGTGCAAAACTCAAATTTAAATATGTTAAGACCTAAAACTGCACCATTTGTTCACTTTCACCAGGATTTGACGTCCCCTGGGGACTTTTGGGTGGGTGGACAAATGGTGAACGTAGACATTTTTTTTATGCCTCGTTCACTGTGGACCATGCATGCTTCGCTTTGTTTTTTTTTTTAAATAAACCTTATCCTAACCCTAACCTTCTTCATACATTCTAAAAAAAAAAAAAGAAAGAAAAACAACACTTATTTTTAATATGTTGTTTTTGCAAAAAAATAACAATACTTACTTAATTTTTAAAATTATATCCGGTTTGCAAAAAAAAAAAAAAAAAAGCAAAAATCCGTACTTAATTTTTAAAAATATGTTGTTTTTGCAAAAACAACAACAATACTTAATTGTCATGTCGAAAATAGTACTATATTAAAAAATTACGAAAATTCATCAAAATAAGATTATTTATAGTTAAAAGTAATTTCTACGGAAAAGTGGGGGGAAATTGCGTTTTCACTAGATACAAACACCTTGAAGATTGCGAAATTAGGGGGCATACTTATCCCCCCTTTTAGCACTTTAATAGCTGACGGGTCAATGATAGGCATATGTGATCTTTTGACCCCATTCCTTTATCGCTAACAAACACATTTTGTCTTTGTTATGGAAGGCATCGAATACACTCGTATTTTGAACGATGCCTTTTATCTCAACAACCAGAGTTGACCTCGTAACCCTCCCATCCTTATCAGTTCCACATATCTGAAAACCCATGGTTACACTTTTAAGGTGTCTACTTATGGCTTCAGAAATTGCATAATAATTCAATTTTTGGTTATTCTTTAACTAGCCTGGGTGCCCGGCATTGTCCGGGTGTTTAGAGATGTGTGTTGAGCAAAAAAAAAAACAAAAAAACAAGGTTGTAGTAGGCACTCTTGTATCCCTTCGACGAAAATACCCCCAACAAAACCGACAAGCAGCAAAGTCCCACCCCTTCACAGTTCAGATCCCTAGATGTAAGAAAGCCTTCTACTCTATTAGTTTCTTCCTCAGAACTGCTAAACTTTGGAATTCCCTTCCAGGTTCCTGCTTCCCCAACTGTACTGACATGCAGAAGTTCAAGTGTAATGTAAACAGACATCTTGCTGCTCAACTCCCTACATAGTACGCCTGCAACGTATGTCCCTGATAGTAGCCCCCTACATCAAAGTGGCACTGTTCCTTGTTTGGGGTGAAAGTGTAAAAATAAGAAGAAAAAAATACATATGTCTGCCTTTTTTTTTTGACACTCTGCACTAAAGATTCCCGAAAGGTTGAAACACTAGTGTCTGTAGGTATTTAATTATTATAGTAAATAATTATATATATATATATATATATATATATATATATATATATATATATATGTATATATATAACTACTTCATTTACTCACATAAAATTAATATACGAAAGTATAAATTTATGCGTAAACTTTAAGTATTTACTTCAACAGTGCTCGATACGTAGGTAGAGCTAGTTAGTAAGTTATAAAATAAAAAATGGCTTAATCGCCATATATATTTTATAACGTACTATATATATATATATATATATATATATATATATATATTTATTATTTTTTCATAAGTTTTTATTTCGGTTTCGATTCAAGTCATATGGATATATATTTTTTATTTTTGAAATCACAACTTTATAACATATAAAAATCGACAGAACATTAACTCTATAATAATATATACGAAATCTGCAAGAATTAAAATATCATATTTAAGCGTACTTTATGACCGGGCTACGCCGGACGTCTATACTAGCTTAGATAAATACTTTTGCAGTTTTAACAAAAGAGCTACAATAATATCAGAGCATCTCCATTTACAGTGAAGATCTACAGAATGCCAACATCAATATATTACATATGAATGAGTCCCCTGTGGAATTTCCACAGGTCCTGCTAGTCTATATTTCAATAGCATGGCGTGTGTGTTATTTATTTTGTGTCATGCTTACATCTTTTTTTCTTCCGAGTGACTGTCATTTAATTATGACCTTCCATTTTTTGTAAAAAATAATTTTACCAAGAATTCTTCGTAAGTTTCGGTTTCAGTTTTGATTATGGAAGGCATCGAATACACTTGTATTTTGAACGATGTCTTTTATCTTAACAACCGGAGTTGACCTCGTAACCCCTCCCACCCTTATTCGTTTCACATATCAGAAAACCCATGGTTACACTTTTAAATGTGTCTACTTACGTCTTTGGACATGGCGTAATAATTCAAGTCTATTTGGTCACCCCCCCCCCCCGACAAAAGGAGAGTGGACCTGTAAATTCACCCTTGTCCGTTCGTCTGTCCACACTTTTCTCAATAACTACTGCTTGGAATATTTTGAAATTTTGCACAAACATTAAACATGATATGAGTAAAAAAAGTAACAGAATGGATTTTCCGGGAAAACTCCGGTTGCGCCCCCTAAGGGTGCCTTTCGGGTTAAAATGGCTAAAATTGACACTTCTATGCATATTAAAAGAAAAAAATTGATGCCTTGGATTTTTATAAAACTTTCTGAAAAGTTGTAACTAACTGATTTCTATATAATTTTGTTTGTCTATACTTCGCGATAACTCTTGGGTGTGACCCAGGGGTTCTTTTAGGATTAATAAAAACACTCCATTTTTGGGACTATTTTACCATATTTGTCCATAATTTTCTGTGTATGTCTATTTAGCAGTTTTGCATGGTGCTGAACTCAAATTTAAACGTGTTAAGGCCTTGAGGACTTTTGGGGCTAAATGGGGAAAGGGGGACAAATAATGGACTTAGTCATTTCTTTTTTTTGCATGGTGCAGAACTCAAATTTACATATGTTAAGGCCTAAAACTGCACCGTTTGTTCATTTTCACCAGGATTTGACGTCCCCTGGGGACTTTTTGGGTGGGTGGACAAATGGTGAACGTAGACATTTTTTTTATGCCTCGTTCACTGTGGACCATGCATGCGTCACTTTGTTTTATTTTTTAAAATTAACCTTATCCTAACCCTAACCTTCTTCATACATTCTAAAAAAAAAAAAAGAAAGAAAAACAACACTTATTTTTAATATGTTGTTTTTGCAAAAAAATAACAATACTTACTTAATTTTTAAAATTATATCCGGTTTGCAAAAAAAAAAAAAAAAAAAAAAGCAAAAATCCGTACTTAATTTTTAAAAATATGTTGTTTTTGCAAAAACAACAACAATACTTAATTGTCATGTCGAAAATAGTACTATATTAAAGAATTACGAAAATTCATCAAAATAAGATTATTTATAGTTAAAAGTAATTTCTACGGAAAAGTGGGGGGAAATTGCGTTTTCACTAGATACAAACACCTTGAAGATTGCGAAATTAGGGGACATACTTATCTCCCCTTTTACCACTTTAATAGCTGACGGGTCAATGATAGGCATATGTGACCTTTTGACCCCATTCCTTTATCGCTAACAAACACATTTTGTCTTTGTTATGGAAGGCATCGAATACACTCGTATTTTGAACGATGCCTTTTATCTCAACAACCGGAGTTGACCTCGTAACCCTCCCATCCTTATCAGTTCCACATATCTGAAAACCCATGGTTACACTTTTAAGGTGTCTACTTATGGCTTCAGAAATTGCATAATAATTCAATTTTTGGTTATTTTTTAACCAGCCTGGGTGCCCGGCATTGTCCGGGTGTTTAGAGATGTGTGTTGAGCAAAAAAAACAAAAAAACAAGGTTGTAGTAGGCACTCTTGTATCCCTTCGACGAAAATACCCCCAACAAAACCGACAAGCAGCAAAGTCCCACCCCTTCACAGTTGAGATCCCTAGATGTAAGAAAGCCTTCTACTCTAATAGTTTCTTCCTCAGAACTGCTAAACTTTGGAATTCCCTTCCAGGTTCCTGCTTCCCCAACTGTACTGACATGCAGAAGTTCAAGTGTAATGTAAACAGACATCTTGCTGCTCAACTCCCTACATAGTACGCCTGCAACGTATGTCCCTTATAGTAGCCCCCTACATCAAAGTGGCAACGTGCCTTGTTTGGGGTGAAAGTGTAATAATAATAAGAAAAAAATACATATATGTCTGCCTTTTTTTTTTGACACTCTGCACTGAAGATTCCCGAAAGGTTGAAACACTAGTGTCTGTAGGTATTTAATTATTATAGTAAATAATTATATATATATATATATATATATATATATATATATATATATATATATATATATATAACTACTTCATTTACTCACATAAAATTAATATACGAAAGTATAAATTTATGCGTAAACTTTAAGTATTTACTTCAACAGTGCTCAATACGTAGGTAGAGCTAGTTAGTAAGTTATAAAATAAAAAATGGCTTAATCGCCATATATATTTTATAACTTACTATATATATATATATATATATATATATATATATATTTATCATTTTTTCATAAGTTTTTATTTCGGTTTTGATTCAAGTCATATGGATATATATTTTTTATTTTTGAAATCACAACTTTATAACATATAAAAATCGACAGAACATTAACTCTATAATAATATATACGAAATCTGCAAGAATTAAAATATCATATTTAAGCGTACTTTATGACCGGGCTACGCCGGACGTCTATACTAGCTTAGATAAATACTTTTGCAGTTTTAACAAAAGAGCTACAATAATATCATTTACAGTGAAGATCTACAGAGTGCCAACATCAATATATTACATATGAATGAGTCCCCTGTGGAATTTCCACAGGTCCTGCTAGTCTATATTTCAATAGCATGGCGTGTGTGTTATTTATTTTGTGTCATGCTTACATCTTTTTTTCTTCCGAGTGACTGTCATTTAATTATGACCTTCCATTTTTTGTAAAAAATAATTTTACCAAGAATTCTTCGTAAGTTTCGGTTTCAGTTTTGATTATGGAAGGCATCGAACACACTTGTATTTTGAACGATGTCTTTTATCTTAACAACCGGAGTTGACCTCGTAACCCCTCCCACCCTTATTCGTTTCACATATCAGAAAACCCATGGTTACACTTTTAAATGTGTCTACTTACGTCTTTGGACATGGCGTAATAATTCAAGTCTATTTGGTCACCCCCCCCCCCGACAAAAGGAGAGTTGACCTGTAAATTCACCCTTGTCCGTTCGTCTGTCCACACTTTTCTCAATAACTACTGCTTGGAATATTTTGAAATTTTGCACAAACATTAAACATGATATGAGTAAAAAAAGTAACAGAATGGATTTTCCGGGAAAACTCCGGTTGCGCCCCTAAGGGTGCCTTTCGGGTTAAAATGGCTAAAATTGACACTTCTATGCATATTAAAAGAAAAAAATTGATGCCTTGGATTTTTATAAAACTTTCTGAAAAGTTGTAACTAACTGATTTCTATATAATTTTGTTTGTCTATACTTCGCGATAACTCTTGGGTGTGACCCAGGGGTTCTTTTAGGATTAATAAAAACACTCCATTTTTGGGACTATTTTACCATATTTGTCCATAATTTTCTGTGTATGTCTATTTAGCAGTTTTGCATGGTGCTGAACTCAAATTTAAACGTGTTAAGGCCTTGAGGACTTTTGGGGCTAAATGGGGAAAGGGGGACAAATAATGGACTTAGTCATTTCTTTTTTTTCATGGTGCAGAACTCAAATTTACATATGTTAAGGCCTAAAACTGCACCGTTTGTTCATTTTCACCAGGATTTGACGTCCCCTGGGGACTTTTTGGGTGGGTGGACAAATGGTGAACGTAGACATTTTTTTTATGCCTCGTTCACTGTGGACCATGCATGCGTCACTTTGTTTTTTTTTTTTTAAATTAACCTTATCCTAACCCTAACCTTCTTCATACATTCTAAAAAAAAAAAAAAGAAAGAAAAACAACACTTATTTTTAATATGTTGTTTTTGCAAAAAAATAACAATACTTACTTAATTTTTAAAATTATATCCGGTTTGCAAAAAAAAAAAAAAAAAAAAAAAAAGCAAAAATCCGTACTTAATTTTTAAAAATATGTTGTTTTTGCAAAAACAACAACAATACTTAATTGTCATGTCGAAAATAGTACTATATTAAAGAATTACGAAAATTCATCAAAATAAGATTATTTATAGTTAAAAGTAATTTCTACGGAAAAGTGGGGGGAAATTGCGTTTTCACTAGATACAAACACCTTGAAGATTGCGAAATTAGGGGACATACTTATCTCCCCTTTTACCACTTTAATAGCTGACGGGTCAATGATAGGCATATGTGACCTTTTGACCCCATTCCTTTATCGCTAACAAACACATTTTGTCTTTGTTATGGAAGGCATCGAATACACTCGTATTTTGAACGATGCCTTTTATCTCAACAACCGGAGTTGACCTCGTAACCCTCCCATCCTTATCAGTTCCACATATCTGAAAACCCATGGTTACACTTTTAAGGTGTCTACTCATGGCTTCAGAAATTGCATAATAATTCAATTTTTGGTTATTTTTTAACTAGCCTGGGTGCCCGGCATTGTCCGGGTGTTTAGAGATGTGTGTTGAGCAAAAAAAACAAAAAAACAAGGTTGTAGTAGGCACTCTTGTATCCCTTCGACGAAAATACCCCCAACAAAACCGACAAGCAGCAAAGTCCCACCCCTTCACAGTTGAGACCCCTAGATGTAAGAAAGCCTTCTACTCTAATAGTTTCTTCCTCAGAACTGCTAAACTTTGGAATTCCCTTCCAGGTTCCTGCTTCCCCAACTGTACTGACATGCAGAAGTTCAAGTGTAATGTAAACAGACATCTTGCTGCTCAACTCCCTACATAGTACGCCTGCAACGTATGTCCCTTATAGTAGCCCCCTACATCAAAGTGGCAACGTGCCTTGTTTGGGGTGAAAGTGTAATAATAATAAGAAAAAAATACATATATGTCTGCCTTTTTTTTTTGACACTCTGCACTGAAGATTCTCGAAAGGTTGAAACACTAGTGTCTGTAGGTATTTAATTATTATAGTAAATAATTATATATATATATATATATATACAACTACTTCATTTACTCACATAAAATTAATATACGAAAGTATAAATTTATGCGTAAACTTTAAGTATTTACTTCAACAGTGCTCAATACGTAGGTAGAGCTAGTTAGTAAGTTATAAAATAAAAAATGGCTTAATCGCCATATATATTTTATAACTTACTATATATATATTTATATATATATATATATATATATATATATATTTATCATTTTTTCATAAGTTTTTATTTCGGTTTCGATTCAAGTCATATGGATATATATTTTTTATTTTTGAAATCACAACTTTATAACATATAAAAATCGACAGAACATTAACTCTATAATAATATATACGAAATCTGCAAGAATTAAAATATCATATTTAAGCGTACTTTATGACCGGGCTACGCCGGACGTCTATACTAGCTTAGATAAATACTTTTGCAGTTTTAACAAAAGAGCTACAATAATACCATTTACAGTGAAGATCTACAGAATGCCAACATCAATATATTACATATGAATGAGTCCCCTGTGGAATTTCCACAGGTCCTGCTAGTCTATATTTCAATAGCATGGCGTGTGTATTATTTATTTTGTGTCATGCTTACATCTTTTTTTTGTTCCGAGTGACTGTCATTTAATTATGACCTTCCATTTTTTGTAAAAAATAATTTTACCAAGAATTCTTCATAAGTTTCGGTTTCAGTTTTGATTATACTGTAGGAACTCAAATTATATATATATATATGTGTGTGTGTGTGTGTGTGTGTGCGTGTGTGTAAGAGCAAATCAATAAATATAAAAGCGAAAATGTATGTATGTGTGTTCCTTTTTCTGTATGTGTACAAAAGGCTTTTTTCAAAGAAGCGGTCGCTCGCTTCACAACTTTTTAAAAAACTTTTTATAGCACATATAAATCGTAATATCTCACAGTTAACAACGAAGCTCGCCTGTCTACTTAATTTGCTCGATTTCGGCAAGATAAATATTCAACATTTGTCGCTCGCCACATGTGGGTTAGGGTTATAACATCTTGGGAAGCGTTCCCGCCCCGCAGTCAAACTTGACCTCATTAACTCATTAAAACGGGCACCTGCCATTTTTCCAGCAGCCTTGGCAACAGATTGTAAAAATCGACGTAAATAAATCTAGCCGCTACATGCGTTCTCAAATCCTACATATTATTATTTACGGCCTATATAAACAGTTCTAAGTAATCGTAACCCCCCCCCCCGGGTGCGTGTGCGAGAAAAACCTTTGCCAGACATACACGAAATGGTCACACACATTTTGCCTTTTATATATATAGACTTTTAGATCAAATAAATTAGTTAAAAAAATAATTACATGTAATATTTATTTCTTGTGACTTTTTTTTTTTTTTTTTTACAGAAAAGTATCATATGTCAAACTTCGGTAATGGTGTGTAAAACGAGACCCTAAGTTTCAAAGATGACGACAGGTCTGTCAATTGAGGTATGGAAGCACATCTTTCAAAATTAAAAAATAAGTATTTGTCATCAGCTAGAATCGAAACTGAAACCGAAACTGTAGCATTCAAAGCTGGTGACGTTACCACTGTACCAACGTGAAACGCATATGAACCGATTAAAAATAAAAAATAAACTAAGATAATGTACAATTTTTACCCATTTTTGACCCCTTAAAAACTATTTTAACCAGCTAAAGACCCATAAAATTCCAATCATTTGGGGCCTCTAGCGCTGCTCTGCAAATTTTAGGTTCGGAGGAGATAGAGTTTGAAAATATGGAGACAGACAGGCAGACAGACAGACATATAGGTTTTTATATATTAGATTTTATAAAACATTGTTAGATCAAATAAATTAGTTAAAAAAATCATTACATGTAATATTTATTTCTTGTGACTTTCTTTTTTATGTGAAATATTAAAAGTTTTTTTTTTTTTTTTACAGAAAAGTATCATATGTCAAACTTCGGTAATGGTGTGTAAAACGAGACCCTAAGTTTCAAAGATGGCGGCAGGTCTGTCAATTGAGGTATGGAAGCACATCTGAAAGGACATCTTTCAAGCTCCTTGGCCTGACGTTCACGGGAAACATGAGCTGGAGCAATTACATTGAAAGCACTGCCAGGACTGCTGCAAAGAAGTTAGGCTCTCTCTACCATGCTAGAAAACTACTAACACCCGAAAGTATCCTGTACCTCTATAAGGCCACCATTCGCCCATGTATGGAGTATTGTTGTCATATTTGGGCTGGTCATCTGCTACTAGTCTCTCGCTCCTTGACAAGGTTCAAAAGAGAGTCGCCAATCTGATAGGTCCTGAACTGTGATCCAAGCTTCAGCCTCTGTCCCATCGATGAAATGTAGCATCTCTGCCTTTTCTACAAGTATTTTAACGGTGAATGACGAACTGCAAGCACTTGTGCCCCCAAAACGTAAACACCCTCGACAGGCAGGTAAATCCCACCCCCACACAGTAGAGATCCCTAGATGCAAAAGATCTTTCTATTCCAGTAGTTTCTTCCCCAGAACCGCTAGACTTTGGAAATCCATTCCAGGTACCTGCTACCCCAATTGTACTGACATGCAGAAGTTCAAGTGTAACGTGAATCGACATCTTCCTGCCCAAATCCCTACATTTTTTTTTTACATAGGCATAACCACATCAAGACCAGAGACCACTCGAGGATAAGATCTAAGAGTGTACAGTAGTCAATTGAATAATATAGTAATTGTTAGTAATAGAAATAAGGTAAATTTGTTAACTTAAGTGGAATGGCTCATCAAGAACTTGTTTACATTGGACTTGAAGGCAATCAGATTGTAGTCAGCTGGAAAGCAGGAGAACGGAAGACAGTTCCACAGGCGTGCAGTTCTAAGAAAGAATCTTTGTTAAGTGCATCTACATTTAGGTTTAGGCACAGAGTGGCGGGATTATTGATAGTGTTTTCAGCTAGACAAGGGTTTTACATGAAAGTTTGGCAAGAGGAGGCCATAGACTGAAGCTCAGTCGAGCATTTGCCAGAGGCTACAAAGTCTATTTTAAACTCTATCAAGGCAGGATAAGTCCTTTCTAGCAGCTCCTGCCCAAATGTGTCAACAGTACTTCATCCTTGGACATACCTGGCTCTTATATAGATAGAGAATTGTATCAGCAGTGAGATATCTACTGGATCAATAGAAGGATCCCACCATTTTTCCAGCGGCCTTGGCAACAGATTTAATGTACATGTTCCATTTCAGATCAGGAGTAAAGGTCAAGCCCAGAAGCTTGTCAAAACTCCGTAAGACGAGAGCCATTCATTTCAATTGATGCCAGATGGGGATCAGAACTAGGTGTGTCAGAAACTTTGTGAAAAATATTGAATAATTCGACCCCATGTCTTTCCAAGCTTATAACTACTCGAAAAATGTAATTTAAACCCTCATTTTTTTCAATTAAAGGAGCAAGGACCAAGGTTTCATTTAAAAAAAAAACCCCAAAAAACAAAAAAAACAACAACGTGATTATTAAAAAAAAAAAGGTTTTAAACTTCTGACTTTACAGGTAAATTTATAAAAAACACTTTTTTGTTTTAAATTTGAATATATTATTTATTGATTTTTTATCTTCAATTTGTTATATATAAAACTTTGGTGAGTAAATTAATTATTTACTTTTTAATAGACATTTCAAAATGGGGGGGGGCGTGAATTAAAAAAAAAACGTTTGTCTAAAATATTATATTCGTAAAAAGAGAATCAATAGAAAAATTTTGATAGATTTTTTAAGTTTAAAAATTGAAAAATACTGAACTCGTAACATTCAATTAATTTCATTACTGTTTTTTAAAAAATAAAAAAAATATATTTCTATTACTTTTTATACAACTTTAATAGTTTATTTTGGAAGTATAATCCATAAATAAAATAAACAACCCACTTTTAAAAGAGAAATTACGAGTTTTTTTTATATTTTATTCGCAGTTTCGTGTTAGGGGTGTCAAAAATTCCTACAAAAATTCTGATACACCTAGTCTATCATTACAGACAAAAAATATTGCAGCCATTACATGACATAAGTAATCGAAAATATTTTTTTCGGAGTTATGTCCCCTGCGTGTAGACTCCTACTGCCTACTTTACAACGTCTAAGAAAAGGCAATTTTACCCAAGTTTCCACAAAAATTACTTTTAACTATAAATAACTTTCTACTCGATAATTTTCGTAATTTATGGATATATTACTATTTTTGGCATGACAAGTAAGTACGTAATATGATTTTTGCTTAACAAACACCCATTTCTATATCAATGCAAAGTTTTTATCTGACACCATCTCCGGCGGATTTCAAGTCGCCTATTATTCTGGATCGCCAAAACCCAAAGGGTCAGCATGAATAAGATCTATATTGTCCCCTGCGTGTAGATCAGAACGTGTTAGGGGTGTCAAAAATTCCTACAAAAATTCTGATACACCTAGTCTATCATTACAGACAAAAAATATTGCAGCCATTACATGACATAAGTAATCGAAAAATTTTTTTTTCGGAGTTATGCCCCCTGCGTGTAGATCAGAACGTCAAACTTCGGTAATGGTACATAAAACGAGACCCTAAGTTTCAAAGATGGCGGCAGGTCTGTCAATCGAGGTATGGAAGCACATAATTGATACAATATTTCCGCTATTCTTCAAAACTGCTTACTTATATGTTTGGACAAAATATTAAGATTTTTGGTATTAGAAGAAATACAAGAACGCAATATCTCGAGAAATATGCCGGAATGCCGAAATAATATGCAACGGAAATGGTTGTCACTTACCGAACGTCGTTTCTTCGGGATTTGCAATGAATTGCTGGACCACTGATTCGACTCTGTCGAGAGACTTCGACACCACATTCGGTGACGTATCTTTGACTTTGTTGTAAACGTCTTGAACGCGATTTAGCGTCCAAGAACCCATCGGAACATAATTAATGCTGTTATTGATGACGGACAAACTTCCACGGACCAAACTAAAACAGGAAAAGAAAATTAAATTAAATTCAATTTCGGAATAAATTCGATAATTGTGGCCTGATAAACCAACCCAAAACCTACCTTACAAAAGAATTGACAAAAATCAGTAGAAACCAGTGTTTTTTGTTGTTTTTTTTTTAATCTGAAAACTCCATTTATCGACTACAAAATTTCGTCCCAATAGTGTAGAAGCGCCAAACTTGTTTTAATAAAATGATATTTTCTTACGCAGACTTTTCAATAAATGTTTTTACAATTCATATATTTATACATTTTTATGCAATAATTAAATAAATTGGTTTTCAAATATTTTTGTGTTCGGAAAAGAAAAATCTTCTTTGCTATTTGCTTGCAGTGATTTTTGACAAAACGAAATTGGAGTTATCGCCCCTCCCTAACAATGGCGCCATTCGGGTAATGCAGAAGTGTCATTGAACACGTTTACCTTTAAAGTCTATGCTAATTGTTGCCTGATAGACCAACACAAAACCTACCTTAAAAAACTTGTTTTCAATGGGTTTCAGGTATGCTGAAAACAAATATCACATTTAAAATCGGCGCCAGCAACTAGTTTTCGTGATATTGAAAAGATACTTTTCTGCATGTTTTGTATAGTAATGTAACGCGGCGGCCATATTTGTCCATATTTATAAAAAAATTATTTGATTTCCAGCTGAACATTTTCCTTTTAAAATAACGATTTTTATAAGTTTTCCAGTATGCTGAAAAAAAAAATATTTCATTTAAATTTCCGCAAATAAGTAGCTTTCTGGATATTGAGCAATGTAATTCTTTACGTTATGAGTTGTGACCATTGTTGTAGACGCAAGCACAGCATATTTTTGCCGTACATGTGGTAAAGATAAATAACGCGGCGACATTTACCGAGTAGAATACGGTTGAACATTTCACAGAAATTCTGTGTTTACATTTGGGGGGGGGGGGGTTGTGGTGGACGCAGCTCCCAAATGTAAACACAGAATTTCTGTGAAATGTTAAACGGTTATTCTACTCGGAAAATGTCGGCGCGTTACTTACGGAAAAACGGTTAATTAAACTGCAGAAGGACCCGTTAAACTACACAACTTTCACCTAACAATTTAATTGGTACTCATGCAGAATACTGACTATGCTGAAATAATAACGTTATTAAGAAAACCATTCTTAACATAGGGAGCGGAGGTTGTTTTGTAACTATTCTGTACTCTCACCTAACAATTTAATTAATTGATACTCATGCAAAATACGGACCGTGCTGAAATAACGTTATTATTTAGAAAACCATTCTTAACACAGGGAGGTGAAGTTGTTTTGTAACTATTCTGTACTTTCACCTAACAATTTAATAAACTGATACTCATGCAAGTCGGGTAGCCTCCATGAGTCCTCTGTTGATTCAGTCCAATGGTGGACAAATGGCAGGTCAAACAGCAGACCTTAATTTCTTCTTTGACAGATATTAATAGTAATGACGAAAGTCAGTAGATTGACAGAGCACAACAACATTCAAAATATAATAATTCACCCAACATAAAGGGTTTAGGAAAGCTAATTGTTTTATTTTCTTAATAAAATATGTTTAAAGAACAGGGCAGGCACAAAAGGGGTTTGTATTACTGTACACAGATTCGGAAAAGTTGTCAAAAAACAAACATAACAAATAAATGTTACCGAAGGAAAGATAAGTTACTTTTCTACCTAACTGCATAAGTTTCTAATGTTTTTATTTAATGTAACATGTTTATTCAGCTCGAAAAAACATAGTGTTTACCGATGTGTTGGAAAATTTAAAATGGCATCCAACTCTCTCTTAGACACGGTAAGGTTTGGAAAAAGAGTTATAAATAAAAAAACTAGACAAACTACTGTTAGAAACTCCCTCGATATATGTTACCGTAACATAGGCTGACATATATTCGGTGGGTTTTAAACAGTATTTTGCATATTTTTTTTTTATTTTTAAATCCTTTTCCCAAACTTATCATCTCAAAGAGAGAGAGAGTTGAGCGCCATTTTGAATTTTCCGATACATCGGTAAACACTGTATGTTTTTCGAGCTGAATAAAAATGTTACATTAAATAAAAACACTAGAAAATTATCCAGTTAGGTAGAAAAGTAACTTACCTTGCCTTTGATAACATTTATTTGTTATATATTTGTTTTTTGACAACTTTTTCGAATCTATGTGTACAGTAATACAAACCCAAGAAAGTGAAAGAAAACCTCAGGGAGCAGTCATTAAATTGAAACTCGTTTACGCAGGGTCCACGCTTCTCCTGAAGCGCCAAAAGTAATTCTTACGGAAAATTGGGTAAGGCAGTAGGAGGCTAAAGGCAGGGCGACATAACTCTGAAAAGAATACTTTCTGCAATATTTGTTTTTTTATAGTGATAGTTTTTTTTTTTTTTTTTTTTTTTTTTTTTTTTTTACTAAAAATACAATAGCAGGTGTTCTACTCCATGATTTTTCGTAATTTTTGGATATATTACTATTTCTGACATGACAAATAAATACGTAATATTGTTTTTGCTTTAAATGATATATTAAACAACAACAAAAAAAAAATCGATTTGTCGACTATATCTTAACAAGTACCCAAATTTCTGTATTTGTTTTCGTAATATTTTACGACGTGCCCCAACGTATTATAAACACCTCCTTATGTTAAGAACGGCTTTCGGAATACCCCCCCCACAGCCTTGAAAGCCGTTTTTAACATGAGAAGGTTGGGGTGGTTATTCCGAAAGCGGTTCTTAACATGGGTGGTTAGGGGTGTTTACTACGCTGGGGCAGGTCGTAAAAAATACCGTTTTTTTAATTCTTAGGTTGAATTCTGGATAAAAACCAAAAAGCCATAGGGATACAAACGTTGCTTAACTCGGTTTCCGTTAAAAAAAAAAAAAAAAAAAAAAAAAGGTATTTTTTTTTAGATTAGGTCCACCGCCATAATTTTCTTTTCAATGACACCTTTTATAAATTTTCGACTATGCTGAATACGAAAACCGCATTTAAATTTTGCAGAAATAAGTAGTTATCGAGATATAAAAAGTTGTATTATGCATTGTATTCTTTGGTGGCCATCTTTTTTTACGCGCGTGCAGTGTCAGTCATAGATGAGTAGAGTTGTTTATGGCGCTCGCGCGTAAAAAGATGGCCGCTAAAGAATACAATGCGTAATACAACTTTTTATATCTCGATAACTAATTATTTCTGCAAAATTTCAATGCGATTTTCGTATTCAGCATAGTCCAAAACCTACAGAAGTCGTCATTTAAAAGAAAATTATGGAGGTGGACCTAATCTGAAAATTTACCAAAAAAGAAAATGAAAACAAAAGGGGGGGGGTTAAATAAATGAACACTTACTTTGTCGCCATAATTTTTAATCAGTATTGCAATCTGAACGGACGTTTGACTGTTTTTAGTCTTAAGTTTTGACGTAAGTCTTCGTAAAAACAAATAAATAAATAAATAAATAAAATAAATAAATAAACAGTCAAAAGGCACTGGAATGTGATCAGGATTTTTTGTTTGTTTGTTTTCGTTGTTTTCAATTTTCACAAATAAATATCCAAATCTTAATGGATGACCTTTTGATCGTAATTTAATTGTCTTGACACTATTTTTCTTTTTTTTTTTTTTGTACTTCGATTTAGAGAGAGAGAGAGAGAGAGAGAGAGAGAGAGAGAGAGAGAGAGAGAGAGAGAGAGAGAGAGAGACTACCGAAAGCAAATAGGACTACCGCAAAGAAAATGACTGTCACGTGCAGAGCAAGATAAGAGGACCAAATCCACAAATGAAGGCCAAGAATTCTTTCTTTCTTTTTTCCGTCTTCCTTTCTTTCTTTTTTCCTTCCTCTACTTCTTTCATTTTCTTTAAGTACCTCCAACGCACAAAACAGATTTACCCCCCCCTATATAACCCGATGTACCTATTTACTATGCCTCCCCACGGGACAGAGTTAGACACCAGGGTCGTTTTTTAACGTGGAGAAAAGGTACAAAAATAAAAATTGTCTCAGTCGTGAAGGATTTCTCCTCCACTGAAAGAGAACAAGAAATAGAAGTGCAGCATCTGAAGAACAGATGGTATTTATTTGCTCCCCCACCGAGCAAATTAGGCACAAGGCCAATTATTAATGTGAGGAGTGAAGGGAGGGGGAAGGGAAAAAGGGGACCAGCTCCCGAGAGGTGGGAAATGGGAGCTGGTTAAAGGTCAGGCATACGGGGTTGCCCCCACATCTGGTCTTTGCTAGTCATAGCTAGTCATAGCTTGCAGTATCTGCCGGAACAGATACTACACTTTCATCCCGGCCCGAAGGCCAAGTAATTGTTGTAATCTAATTTAATATTATCATCATAACTTTTGTACCATTTAAAAGAAGCTTTAAATAAATGTTTATTGTGGCCAAGCGGTTTTCAGGTATGCTGAAAACGAATATCGCATTTAGAATTGGAGCCGGCAACTAGTTTTCACGATACTGAAAATGTACTTTTCAGCACGTTTCATATAGTAATGTAACGCGGCGGCCATATTTGTTCATAATTTTGCCGCATATTTTTGCGATCAGATGTTTGCGGCACGCGCACGCAAACGTATGCGCGCTTGCGCGTACAACAATAGCCACCACTTATAACATAAAGTATTACATTGCTCAGTATCTGGAAAGCTACTTATTTACGAAAAATTTAAATACGATATTTTATGTTATAAGTGGTGGCCATTGCTGTACGCACAAGTAGGTTTTGTGTTGGTCTACCAGGCCACAATTACTAAATAAACTACTGTAGCGACTCGCCACAGATATTTAAAGTGGCTGTACAAGGAACGTTTCGATTGTGCGTACATCTGTTGTCCACACCGACGCAATTTCCGTACACAAAATTAAAAACTTGTCTTTGAAGAAATCATTTCAAAATTTAGTAATAACATTATTAGAACTTCATGTGCGGTTTGACAAACGGACTTATCTTCAATGGCGCCCCCCGCCTCGTTGATGTCACTAAAATTTGTTTTTCCTTTGTAAAACAACAAACAAAAAAAAAACAAGCAACCCCCCTCAACAGCTTTTAACAGAAGAAATTCATCACATTCTTAAACGAATTATTATTATTATTGGCTCACAAGGAGCTTTCACGCAGGTCCTAAAGGATCTCTCCTTTAAAATAGCCTACGGTGTTCTCTGGAAGCTAAGTGACGAGTTCCTCCAGTTTTCCAGTGCTCTTAACCTCTTTTGATAACATTTGCAAGTGAATTTGCATTATCGCAACAGCCGCCCACCATCGATTTCCACTGGAATTTGAGTGTCAATAAACCGCCCCAAGGTCCCAGTTCTCTTCGCACTTATCCAGCGGAGGTCTGGTCAGTGCTCTCTCCTCGGTCTTTTCATCATCCTTGGCCCTTCTTGGCTATTTGGCATCATTCTTTTGTGTGTGTGTGTGTGTGTGGGGGGTGATTGGATAATGGGAGGGATGGGGAAGGGTATAGGAGAAATATAGAGGACTTATAAATATTATTATTATTATTATTATTATTATTATTTTATTTTTTTATTTTATTTTTTTTACACAGTGGTCACAACTTATCAAGGCCCGGAAGCCACTCAGGGATAAGGGTTATTGCAAGTACATTACGTTAGTGTGGAGATTTGATGAAGTGTTTACTTAAGGGGGCGGTTCATTAGGAATTTGTTAATGTTGGACTTGAACACATCCAAGTTGTAGTCAGGTGGGAAGCAGGCAGACGGAACAAAGTTCCACAGGCGTGCAGTTCTACGAAAGAAGCTTTGTTCATGGAATCCACGTTTTGATTTAGGCACAGATAAAGAGTGGGGGAAATTTTTCACAGTGGATTCAGTTAGACGGGTGTTTTTTGTGAAAGATTGGCGAGGGGGTACCAGAGATTGGAGTTCAGACGAGCACCTGCCATGGAAATAACGATAAAACAAGGATAGGCTCGCAACGTCTCTTCTGTGGGAGAGATGTTGAAGGGTAGAGAAAAGGGCATCCCCCACTAAGCCACAAAGTCTATTTTGTACTCTGTCAAGGCAGGATAGGCTGTTTTTAGCAGCTCCTGCCCAGATATGGCAGTAGTATTCCATCCTTGGACGTACTTGGCTTTTATATAGATAGAGAATTGCATCAGTAGTGAGATATCTTCTGGAGTGGTAGAAGGATCCCACCATCTTTCCAGCGGCCTTGGCAACAGACTTGATGTACGTGTTCCATTTCAGATCAGGAGTAAAGGTCAAACCCAGAAGCTTGTCAAAACACGGGGCCTCTCCCAGACGAGAGCCACCCATCCCAATTGATGCCAGATGGGGATCAGAGCAATGATGCAAGGACAGCAGTTTGGTTTTAGATGCATTAAAGGTAACCAGCCACGTCTTCCCTCATTATTATTATTATTATTATTATTATTATTAGTAGTAGTAGTAGTATTTGTATTGTCATAAGTAGTTTAGTGTAAGAATTATATTTTTTGTAAAAAAATATTTATTTACTTTAAATAATGTTTCAATATTTAATATTAAATAATGTTTCAATATTTATTTACTTTAAATAATGTTAAAATAGAAAGTTAACTTAACAAGGAATGAAATTACGCATTTTTTAAAAATAAACATAAGAATTGTTCATATTGTTCATAGTGTTCCAGTGTTCCATTCCACTGTTCCACTTATTTTCATATAAGATGTTAATAAATAATTAAAAATGATACTATGATATTACGTATCATATATTACATAATATCTGTTGGAATATGTTTCGTCAGGGGACGCCGAATCGTCTATCACCGTCTAGAAAACAGGGGAGGTTATGCTTCAATCTATGGTCCCCCCTCGCCAAACTTTCACAAGAAACACTCGTCTAGCTGTAAACACTATCAATAATTTTCCCCACTCTTTATCTGTGCCTAAACCTAAACGTAGATTCCATGAACAAAGCTTCTTTCTTAGAACTGCACACCTGTGGAATTGTCTTCCGTTTCCCTGCTTTCCGGCTGACTACAATATGGTTGTGTTCAAGTCTAAAGTAAATAAGTTCTTGATGAGCCGTTCCAATTTACCAAATTTTCATTACTAATGATTACTATATTGTCCAATTGCTACTGTACACTCTTTAACCCTTATCCTTGAGTGGCCTCTGAGCCTTGATAATGTGGTGATGCCTATGTAAAAAAAAAAAACAAAAAAAAAAAAACAATGAAATGTCTCGAGGGATATGCCGGAATGCCCGGAATTTTAAAATGATAACTTCATTCCATAACTGGCACGTACATCATAAATATTTTTCTTTATCTTCGTATTTTGATGCGTTTGCTAAACTGCACAAGCACCTTTATTCCTTTATTATATACTTAACTGATTAATCATAAAATTAAGGTTTCGTTTTTACTTTGATTATAAGTTTAAAAATTGTTATACAATTGGTTTTAGAGTTACCTCCCTTAGATGACGTGCACAATCCGTTGCTAGTTACTTCCCCTTTATTGTTCAATAAAAAGATTTCGTTTCGCCAATGTTACTTTTGGTCAAGATCAAAGTGTAGCTCTTGTCGAACTCTTGTCCTCGCTCCTTTGGGACAGAGGAAGACACTGGGTGAGCAGACAGGTCTGTATTCAACGTCCGTGTGAGGGAGGCTTGGGAATGCCGGACTTGAAGTGTCATCGAGATGCTGAGAGGCTGGCCTTCCTGAGCCACTATATGCAGGAAGACCAACCGTGGCACTCCGTGGTTACTGCCGCCTTCCCCGACCTCGTTCTCGACCCTTCTATCGAGAGCCGTCGCAGGCCGCGGGGAGAATCTGCCTACATGAAAGAGTGCCGAGCCGCGCTAAAACGACTACCAAGGTCCAGTGACCTTGTGACTGCTACCCGTAGGGAACTCCACAGGGATCTAGTGAAGGGGGCCGCTGACGACCCGCTATGCGCGCGTTTGGGCTGGCAGCAGAGTGAGATCCGCTCCGTGTGGAGCTGGGCGCCAGGTTCGAGTCATCTGAACAATTCAGAGTTCTCTCTGACCTGGCGATTGGCCCGAAATGCACTTCCACTCAACAACATACAATGCAGTTCCGGGTTTTTGGAGTCGCCTGATTGTCCCCGTTGTGGGACAACGGCCGTAGAAACTACAGATCACTCTTTCTTCGATTGCCGCGAACTCCGCCAGTACTGGTCGTATGTCAGCGGAGTGACGGCTCGCATCGATCCTGAGCATTCTCGCCCAATTACTGTATCCAATGTGGTGGACAACGTGAGGCCGCCGTGGGACCGGGAAAGACAAATGGTCTACGTTACGATCCTGGCCGTGGCGAGAATGGTGATTTGGACGTCGCGTCTGCAAGGTTGCCGGGGGGTGTTGTCTTTTTCTGATCAAGATCTGATCGCGTTCTTTAAACACCAACTACGGGTGAACAGAGAGAAATATTTTTGCAGCTAGTTTTATTAATGCGTGTATTTTGAAATGTAAATCACTGGCGACCATGTTGAGCGGGCGGCATATGAAAGGGGCCAACCCTCAGTTTGTTCAGGTATGCTGAAAACGAATATCGCAAGGAAAATTAGCAGAGACAAATTGTTTCGGAGCTAGTTTTATTAATGCGTGTATTTTGAACTGTAAATCACTGGCGACCATGTTGAATGGGTGGCATATGAAAGGGGCCAACCCTCAGTTTGTTCAGGTATGCTGAAAACGAATATCGCAAGGAAAATTAGCAGAGAGAGTTTTCAAGACAGTTTTATTAATGCGTGTATTTTGAAATGAAAAGTAAAACTAGCACAGACTGACTATAGATTCACCATCAAAGTATTGAAATATTTTTTGTTTTACAAAGGAATCACTACTTATCAATGCCCAGAGCCCACTCGAGGGTTTAAAGAGTGTACAGTAGTCAATGGGACAATATCATTGTAATCGTTAGAAGTATAAATTTTGTAAATGGAATTACTTAAGAGGAACGGCTTATCAAGAACTTGTTTACATTGGACTTGAAGAGGACGAAAAAAAGTATAAAGTTTAAAGAACTCGCTAAAAATATTTTAACGATGCCTTTCAACTCGTAAACTGCTTGTTTACATTTGTGTACATTTTTCGAAGATAATAAAAAGTGTAAAAAAAGTAAACCTTTAGAATCCTAAAAAGATCTCCCGGAAGCATTTTTGCAACATGAACAATATACAAACCAAAATAAAGAGAGGAGGCACCCTAATCCAAAATATGGTTTATTACATCGCTTAAAAAAAAAGAATCTTAATTTAGACGCGGGAGCTCCAATAATACGATAATTTGGTGGGGAAGCAAATTGTGTTCTTTTTTCTAACTTGGTTTTAAAAAGTTTTTATTGCTAACATTTATTTTCATGAACTCTAACCACACCTCACAACCCTAATCCGGCCGGTCGGGAAAAAAGTTTTTATTTTTTTAATTTTTGTTGATAACACACATACGCACGCACGCACGCACGCACACATACACACGCACACTCACGCACACATAAGCATCGCCTTGTCACCAAGCTAAAGAAGAGTGAAAGTGGGGGAAGGAGAGAAAGGATCGTGTTCTCTGCACTGCACGTGCCGGGGTCAAACGAAAGTTAAATGAAATCGATTAAAAATGGCTCCACAAAGTTATGTCTGAACTTTTTATTCTATGAAACTTAAGATTAATAAAACGAAATAATCGTGACCCGTGGAAATTCCACGGCGAATATTTCGCATTCAATAAGAACAAAACGAAAAAGTAGTGAACAAATAAATATATAAGAAAATTAATGTTACCAAAGGCAAGATAAGTTACCCTTCTACCTACCTAGATCACATTTTTGTTGTTTTAACTTATTTTAAAACGTTTATTTAACACAAACAAAAGTAGCGCACAGTTTTAAGTAAGAACAATAAAGAAGTGTCTGACATGTTATAGACATCTTGTGAGACTCGATAATCGCTCCAAACTCGAAAATTAAGCAAAATACTGGTAGCAACACATCCAATAAATGTCAGCAAACGTTCGAACATGTTTTCTTTTTCACATTAGCGAAACTCTTATCAGAGCAAAAGCGAAAATGAGAAGCAAACACAAATGAAGAAGTCGGTTTTTATCGTTGAGCACAAAAACAAAAACAAAAACAAAAAGAGTATCTAATCTAATAGGCCCCGTGCTATAGGTCAATCTCCAAAGTCTGTCCCATCGCCTCGGTGTTGCATCCTTGTTTACAAGTACTTTAATGGGATGTGCTCTGATGAACCCATAGCACTTATACCACCTCGACGTACAATGGCAAAATCACAGCGGTTTCACTGCTGGGGGGTCCCTAAAGGTCGGAAATCCTTCTACTCTAATAGTGTTTACTTTACGCAGACTTGCTATCGTATAGAAAAGTCGGTACTTAGTTGGATACGGGGTAATATTTAAAGATAGCGACCAAAGAAAAAAAATAGTCAAAAGGTCGCAACCAGGTGAAAAAATAGTAAAATAGTTTTATTTTGCTTTTATTAATTATTAATAAACGAATGAATCATTTCTATTTAAAATCCATTAAGTATTATGCATGCAAAACTTAAAAAACAAAACATGTTTCTAATGCATCAACATTATGTGAACAAGCTAAATCAAAACTAAATAAATTTGACCTGATGTCGAGTTTATCTAAACGCGATACTCGATTTTTCACTCGGAATTATTCCTCGTTCAATTCAAGTTTCACGACATATTGATTACATTGTTAGATGACAGTACAAAGAATAGATTTCTAAATAATAATGTTTTTATTTCGGCACGGTAGCACAACTGCATAGGATGCATATATTTTTTTCAAGGAGAGGTTGGGGTGTTTATACTACGCTGGGGTAGGTCGTAAAAATAACCGTTTTTTTTCCTACATTCTGACCAAAGACCATTTGCTGCTAACCTCTCTCTCTCTCTCTCTTTCTCTCTCTCTCTCTCTCTCTGGCTTCTCCGTGCTCCTGCTACGAAGTTTATATATATATATATATATATATATATATATATATTTATATATATATATATTTATATATATATATATATATATATATATATATATATATGAGAGAGAGAGAGAGAGAGAGAGAGATGGAGACAGAAAGAGAAAGGGGGAGAAGGGAGAGAGAGAGAGAGGGAGGGAGACAGAAAGAGAAAGAGGGGCAAAGAGGGAAGAAGAGAGAGAGAGAGAGAGAGAGAGAGAGAGAGAGAGAGAGAGAGAGAGAGAGAGAGAGAGAGAGACAAATATGTGTGTCTACGCTCTCCGCCATCACGTCAACGAGGAAGGGAGAAGAAACGGAGACAGCTGAGAGGCACACACTCTATATAAACGCACACATACACACATACTTGCATAAACACACATACACGCACTCGCATAAACACACACACAAATACTTAAACACACCAACTGACCAACACACAAAAACACAAATCATTACTCTCTGTGTGTGTGTGTGTGTGTGTTTCGCTCCCCAGCTTTTTATATCATCTCCGTTTGACAAAGTTTTAATATTCAATACATTAAATCAACAGCTATAATTTATATGAATCGTCCTTGTATTTAGTTTGACTTTCTCAATTCAAATTGAGATTCGCCATTTTGATCCCAGGCAAAGAACAATTTTATTAGCGTGATGGTGCGAAGATCGGGGTGGCGACAATAAGTCGAGTGTCGGCAGTCTTGTCCCTTTGAAGACGAACTAAGTTTTGGAAAAAGTTCAGTCTGAAATGGATTTCTGTTTACAACGCACGGCCCAGGTTGGCCGATAAGTCTTCAAGTCTCTTCTTAAAGGGGCTTCTCCTTTAAGAATTTACAACTAGTTAATCTACTGAGTTATGCCAAACAGACGGACTGTTCCGCTGTATCACAGTGTGGCTAGACTAAAACTCATCAGAGAGTAATCTAATTTACAACTAGCTTATCGACAGTAGACACTTTCACTGGGTTTACGTGTGTGTGTGTGAGTGTGTGTGTGTGTGTGTCTCTGTGTGTGTGTATTTCGTTAACATTCGAAATGTTGATTTTAAAACCGTTCAGGTATGCTGAAAACGAATATCGCAAGGAAAATTAGCAGAGACAAACAGTTTTGGAGCTAGTTTTATTAATGCGTGTATTTTGAAATGTAAATCACCGGCGACCATGTTTGAACAGGCGGCATATGAAAGGGGCCAACCCTCAGTTTGTTCAGGTATGCTGAAAACGAATATCGTAGGAAAATTAGCAGAGACAAATAGTTTTGGAGCTAGTTATATTAATGCGACTATTTTGAAATGTAAATGCATAAACACACGCATACACACACTTTCATAAACACACACACTCGCATAAACACACACGTATACACAAACACACACGTAGACACAAATACACACCAACACAAATCAACTTTCCGTTAGAAGCTGTCATGGGATGGGGACGGGTGGGTGTCATAAGTGTCAAGCGAATTTGAAAGTTTGTTAACGAAATATATTAATATATATATATATATAAAATATATATATATATATATATAAAATATATATATATATATATAAAATATATATATATATATATATATATATATATATATATATATATATATTATAATTATTTTTTAATTTTTTATAACTTTTCAAAGTTTCGGCTGCTAACCTCTCTCTCTCTCTCTTTGTCTCTCTGTCTCTGTCTGTCTGTCTGTCTGTCTCTCTCTCTTTCTCTCTCTCTGGCTTCTCCGTGCCACTGCCACTAAGTTATATATATATATATATATATATATATATCTTAGAGAGAGAGAGAGAGAGAGAGAGAGAGAGAGAGAGAGAGAGAGAGAGAGAGAGCGAGAAAGAGAGAGAGAGAATATGTGCTTCCACATCAAAGAGGGGCAGGAGCATAAACAGAGACAGAAGCACACACTCTAACACACTCGCATAAACACACACACATACAGAAAACACACACATACATACGCACTTTCATAAACACACACACACACACTCGCATAAACACACACATACACGAACATACACGTACACACAAATACTCAAACACAAATCAACTTTCCGTTAAAAGCTGTCATGAGGTGGCAGGGGTGGGTGTCATAAGTGTCAATCGAATTTGAAAGTTTGTTAACGAAATGGATTTATTTCAACTTCGTTTGACACGTCCCAATTCTCCGGCCCTTCACCCCCCTCCCTCTACCTGCCTCTCTCTTTACTAAGACTTTTCGGGTTGGGGTGTTTATGCTACGCTGGGTTAGGTCGTAAAAATAACCGGTTTTTTTTTCGTTATTAAATTGTAATTTTTTAAGAAATCATTACCTTAAAAGTTAAGAAAGCCATTCTTAATGTAAAGAGGGTCATGTTAACTATTCTGTACTTTCATCCTATAATTTAATAAGCAAAAAATAGGATAAAATTGAATTTAACTTGAAAATTGTACCCAAAAATGTCGCAGAAGTTTTCTTTGATATTTCTTATTTTACAAGCTGCCCCAGCGTAGCATTAACACCTCCAATCCCTCCATGATAAGAACGGCTTTCTGAAAAAAAAAAACACCCCCAAGAAAGCCGTTCTTAACATGGAGAGATTGGAGGGGGTATTCCGGAAGTCGTTTTTAAAATCGGGAGAGGAGGGCGTTTTGTAACATCAAATGTTAAATAAAAATAAATAAAAATAAGATAAATAAAAAATAAATAAAAATAAAAAACATCAAATCAAATAAAAAAAAACGATCAATGTATAGTATCTGTTAACGAAAATATTTTTTTTTTAATTATTAGCAAATAATTCAAAGAATAGATTTCTAAATAATACCGTTTTTATTTCGGCACGGTAGCATAACTGCATAAGATGCATATACTTTTTAACGTTTTCGTTTTTTTCCTATTATAACTATACGCATATTTTCTTGTGTCTATGACGTAACTGTTCCTTACTTTGTCTGTATCAATGTTACAGCATATTCCAAATATCACATCAATCTATAGAGTGGTTTAGTTAAGTGATATTTTAAGTTTTAATTGAAGAAAAAAAACAGATAAAGTTTGATTTTGTCCAAAATGTATGGATAGAAATATTTCTTTCCACGTGGCTATAGATTTCCGCTAAATTTCGTCCTATGATATATATATATATATATATATATATATATATATATATATATATATATATATATATATATATATATATATATATGTATGTATATATATATATATCTATATATGTATGTATATATATATATATCTATATATATATATATATATATATCATAGGACGAAATTTAGCGGAAATATATATATATATATATATATATATATATATATATATATATATATATATATTATAATTATGTTTTAATTTTTTATAACTTTTAAAAGTTTCAGCTGCTAACCTCTCTCTCTCTCTCTCTCTCTCTCTCTCTCTCTCTCTCTCTCTCACTCGCTCTCGCGCACGCGCGCTTCTCCGTGTCCTTATATATAGACAGACAGAGAGGGAAAAGGAGGGAGAGACCGAAAGAGACAGAGAATGTGTCTACTCTCTCCTCCACATGCTGCAACGCCAACGACGCACACACCCACATACACACACACTTGCATTAACACACACATACACAGACGCACACACGTCTACATTCACTCTTCCAACTAAACAAGTTTAAATCAACCAATGAAAAACAGCTACGTAACACAAACTCCATAAAAGGTAAAAAGTTTGTAACGTCGACTGGGAAATGTCTGATTTTTCCCGGAAAAAGTTAACGGTTTTCACGCCGATGGTGAAATATAAAAGAGCCCCAAAACGGGCTGCAAATTCAGTTTGACCGTGGCAGCGAGAGATGTTCCAGAAGAATAGATGACCAGCCAAAAGACCCAGCTAAGCCGCTGCCCTGCCGCTGTTTTATTTTTGCCTATTTCTCTGATGCCAAACAAATTTAAAGGTATTTATATTTTATTATACTAAATACTGTTAGAAACCTAGCAAGCGATATTACCGTGATAATTGTGCAGTTTATAAACCGTGCTGTTCTTGGATAAAATATTTTTAATTTAAATCTAAATTAACGTCTTTTAATTTAATTTGTTAGATGAACGTATATATATAATATTATTTAAGGGCGGTCGATAAACTGTAGAATTTCACGTGACAATTGTGCAGTTTATAAACCGTGCTGTTGTTGGATAAAATATTTTTAATTTAAATCTAAATTAACGTCTTTTAATTTAATTTGTTAGGTGAAAGTATACATATAATATTATTTAAGGGCGGTCGATAAACTGTAGAATTTCACGTGACAATTGTGCAGTTTATAAACCGTGCTGTTGTTGGATAAAATATTTTTAATTTAAATCTAAATTAACGTCTTTTAATTTAATTTGTTAGATGAAAGTATACATATAATATAATTTAAGGGCGGTCGATAAACTGTAGAATTTCACGTGACAATTGTGCAGTTTATAAACCGTGCTGTTGTTGGATAAAATATTTTTAATTTAAATCTAAATTAACGTCTTTTAATTTAATTTGTTAGATGAAAGTATATATATAATATTATTTAAGGGCGGTCGATAAACTGTATAATTACCATGACAATTGTGCAGTTTATAAACCGTGCTGTTGTTGGATAAAATATTTTTAATTTAAATCTAAATTAACGTCTTTTAATTTAATTTGTTAGATGAAAGTATGTATATATAATATTATTTAAGGGCGGTCAATAAACTGTATAATTACCGTGACAATTGTGCAGTTTATAAACCGTGCTGTTGTTGGATAAAATATTTTTAATTTAAATCTAAATTAACGTCTTTTAATTTAATTTGTTAGATGAAAGTATATATATAATATTATTTAAGGGCGGTCGATAAACTGTATAATTACCGTGACAATTGTGCAGTTTATAAACCGTGCTGTTGTTGGATAAAATATTTTTAATTTAAATCTAAATTAACGTCTTTTAATTTAATTTGTTAGGTGAAAGTATATATATAATATAATTTAAGGCCGGTCGATAAACTGTAGAATTTCACGTGACAATTGTGCAGTTTATAAACCGTGCTGTTCTTGGATAAAATATTTTTAATTTAAATCTAAATTAACCTCTTTTAATTTAATTTGTTAGGTGAAAGTATACATATAATATTATGTAAGGGCGGTCGATAAACTGTAGAATTTCACGTGACAATTGTGCAGTTTATAAACCGTGGTGTTCTTGGATAAAATATTTTTTAATTTAAATCTAAATTGACGTCTTTTAATTTAATTTGTTAGGTGAAAGTATATATATAATATTATGTAAGGCCGGTCGATAAACTGTAGAATTTCACGTGACAATTGTGCAGTTTATAAACCGTGGTGTCGTTGGATAAAATATTTTTTAATTTAAATCTAAATTGACGTCTTTTAATTTAATTTGTTAGATGAAAGTATATATATAATATTATTTAAGGGCGGTCGATAAACTGTAGAATTTCTTGGATAAAATTCTGGATGTGTATTTTCCCCCCTAAAGTCCAACCCTATCCTCACCGTGGTAGGGGGGTGTAACGTTGTAGTTTAACAGCTACACGGCTAAATGGGCTCTGGCAAAAAAAAAATAAAATCCAGAAAATGTCGGCATTAGTTTGTTGCGTCCGTCATCTGGTCGTCTTTTTATACGCTTGCATGTGGCGAGCAAAAAGGCGTGATGGGGGCAGGCTGAAAGGAGAACAATACCCGAAAGATGTAAACCGAACGAAAGAGAAAAATGGGCCTCCCTGCAAGGCCCTGTGTTCTCCCCAGCCTGCTCCCAGTTTCCCCGACTTTGCATGCAACTGGTTTTGAGCTTTTGGAAAGCTCTTTTCTCAGTGTCGGGGTGTTGACTCCACTTCCAAGTTAACAAATAGCTGCAAGTCTGGGTACGGTCCGATTGGTTCCGAAGCTCTTCCGCTGTGAGGTGCGCTTTCGAATCTGCCGAAGGGGGCTACCCTCTAAGCAGGCGACACGTGCTCGTGTTACTATGTAATGCATGCTTGCCTCGACTCGACTAAGGACGACTAGAGTTCGACTAGATTGTGTGCTCACAAGCCGCTTTAAGGCCGCTTTTATTATTCCTACTGTCTACGAACTCCGAAACGGTATGGTAGTGCAATTATATATGACCGTCCTCCGATACGAAATGGTAGTGCAATTATATATGACGGTCCTCCGATATGATAGTAGGAATGCCAGTTTTGTGAGTGATCATCGCCGTCTTATGAACACAAACTAGTGGTATCTTTACGAATCCTGTTGGGTAGAGAGAACACCTCTGTTTTCTGCTCTGCCTGTTATTCTGAGTAGAAACCGCTTTTTAGGAGATGTTCGCAGCAAAGCTTGTTTTTATATAGTGCCCCTCCTTTCGGGAGTTCATCACCTCGCTGCCCAGACAAGAGCTTTCCCCAGCGGAACCTGTTTTCTTTCTTTTTCTTTTGTTTTACTTTCCAGTTTAATGGCGAACGAACAGTCACCAGCAAGTGGTCTGCACCGACAGGAAGATGAGTATAGTATCACCCTTTCTTCTTTCTATTTCGACTTCAGTCTTTGTGATTTGAAAATTTAATTTAACTGTTTCCATTGTTCCAGCTTTCACACAGCAGTAGATTATCAACACTATAAATATCACCTCTTTTTTATAGATTGGAACAAGCAACGAAACCTAGCAGCATCACCGTTCCTGTCTGCAACATGTCTTGTGCAGTTTGAATCAAGTATTTCTTTCTTTGCATTCAAGCACATCTGGGTACAATCAAACTGCGTATGATGTATGTCTATCTGTTTCTTCCAACATTAGCATCTCGAAGTGTTGGCAGCAATCATTGTCATAGAAATAGAGTAAGTATTCTTTTTCTTTCCTTCTGTGTGTATATCTTTGTAATTTCAGGTACTCCTCTTGATCATGATGGAATTCTACTATCAGCTATTGTGAGAATTATGTGGATTGGAAAAAACAACTGAATCCAGCAGCATCAGCTATCCTAGCTGCCACATGTTTCCTGTAGTTACAGAAGTCCTCAAGTAAGTGTTTCTTTCTTTGTGTACATGCACATCTGGGTACAATCAAATTCTAAACTATTAGCTTCATTTAAATGAATGCAGTTCTGCTTGTATTTCTTCTCATCAGCTAACTTATGCAACTACAAAAAAATAAAGAAGTAGTACATGGGTGTTTGATCATAGCCAGAAAGTTAAATATATCATTTTAAAAAAAATCCATTAGTTATGTTGTCTCTCTTTATTATATAAATCAAAAACAAAGTTTTTAAATAATTAAAAGAAAAAAAATCATCACAGTAAAAATTATATATATGTAACAAAGAACACAAACAAACATAAAATTGCCATTAGTTTCAGTAAGAAGCAGAAAAGAGAAAAAGTGGAGATAACACCTGGAAAGTAACAGGTAAGAATTTTCTGTATATTTTTATTTCTTGTCTCGAATAGCACATAGATTTTTTTCATGTATCAATTAAAAAAAATAACCCAAGTCAAACAATTGATGGAAAAACTAAGCATTAAAGTTCAATTAAGCATTAAAAACATAACTTCTAATAATTATGTGATCTTTATACAAATTGTCTCCCTTGAATATATATATATATACATATATATATATATATATATATATTCAAGGGCGAAAATTTGTATATAGATCACATAATTATTAGAAGAGATCACATAATTATTAGAAGTTATTTTTTTAATTGAAATATATATATATATATTTCAATTAAACAAAATAACTTCTAATAATTATCTGATCTATATACAAATTGTCTCCCTTGAATATATATATAAATATATACATATATATATATGTATATATATCTATCTCATTTAAAAAAATAACTTCTAATAATTATGTAATCTATATACAAATTGTCTCACTTGAACATATATATAAATATATATATATATATATATATATATTTATATATATATATTTATTTCATTTAAAAAGATAACTTCTAATAATTATGTGATCTATATACAAATTGTCTCCCTTGAATATATATACATACATATATATATATATATATATATATATATATATATATTATATATATATTTATTTCAATTGAAAAAATAACTTCTGATAATTATATGATCTATATACAAATTGTCTCGCTTGAATATATATATATATATATATATATATATTATATATATTTATTTCAATTAAAAAATAACTTCTAATAATTATGTGATCTATATACAAATTGTGTCCCTTGAATATATATATAAATATATATATATATATATATTTATTTCAATTAAAAAATAACTTCTAATAATTATGTGATCTATATACAAATTGTGTCCCTTGAATATATATATAAATATATATATATATATATATATATATATATATTTATTTCATTAAAAAAATAACTTCTAATAATTTTGTGATCTATATACAAATTGTCTCCCTTGAATATATAAATATATATATATATATATATATATGTATATATATATATATATATATATATTAAAAAAAATAACTTCTAATAATTATGTGATCTATATACAAATTGTGTCCCTTGAATATATAAATATATATATATATATATATATATATATATATATATATATACATATATATATATTTATTTCAATTAAAAAATAACTTCTAATAATTATGTGATCTATATACAAATTGTCCCCTTGAATATATATATATATATATATATATATATATATATATATATACATATATATATATATATATTCAAGGGAGACAATTTGTATAAATATGTGATCTATATATAAATTGTCTCCCTTGAATATATATATATATATATAAATAATTATATATATATATAATTATACTAGCATATGTTCCTGGCGTAGCCCCGGTGTTTGGCGGTGTATGCTGCCCCACTCCCCCACTAAAAAAAAAGCAAAAAAACGGTTAATTTTTAAAAATTTGACCCCTATTATGACCCTTAAAATTTATTGTTTTGGGCTCAAATCAAGATATTAATTTAGATCCATGTCCAAGGAAACTATATCTAAAATTTCAAGTGTTTAGACCCATAATTGTCAGAGGAGATTTGTAGAGTTCTCAAAGGACAGATCATTGAACTTTTACCTCTTAATCGCCAAATTTCTGTCCAAATACCAATTGCATAGATTTTCCAAAATCTCAGTACCCTCTACATCAAAATTTTGAATTTGTAGACTAAAATTGACAGAGTTATTGCTAAGAGAAATGTACACACAGACAGACATTTTCACTTCTATAGATAGATAGATAGATAGATAGATAGATAATGAGAGACAGAAAGATAAATATATACAATGATTAATGAATTAGTAGAAATAGTTGTTAAATTTTTGGAAATATATATGGCAATTTGATGGTAAGACTTTGAGCTAACTGTTAGGATTTAAAATATATACATAGAAATTCAAATGACAGGACTTATATGTAGAGTGCTCAATACATCAGTAGAGCAAGGTAATAAGTTAAAAAAAATGCATACGTCAATTTAGATAACCATACTGTTTTTGGTATTCTTGTGTGAATATGACATAATGTAATATAAATTTTAATAATTTTATTCTAAATGTTATGATTCTCAATGAAAAATCTAAAATGTCAATATTGCTCTATGTATGATAAAGCATTGGCATATAATTTTCTTTCAATAATATAAACGTTTGATAATATCAGCTCTTTCTAGTGATGAGCACTTATTTAAAGTGTAATTATTAAGTAAAAATCTGAATAAAATATGTTTATTGCTCTGTCTTATTGAGCACACTCATATAACTCTAGTTAAATCTTAATATTTATATCTCTTGTAATAAAATAAACGTTTTATAATATCAGCTCTGTCACGTGTTGAGCACTTATTTAAAGTGTAATTATTAAGTAAAAATCTACATAAAATGTCTTTATTGCTCTATGTCTTATTGAGCACTCTTATATAACTCTGGTTAAATCTTAATGTTTATTTAGCCTGTAATAAAATAAACGTTTTATAATATCAGCTCTGTCTTGAGCACTATTTAAAGTATAATTATTAAGTAAAAATCTTAATAAATGTCTTTAGTGCTCTATGTCTCATTGAGCACTCTTAATTAACTCTGATAAATCTTAATATTTATATCTCTTGTAATAAAATAAACGTTTTATAATATCAGCTCTGTCTAGTGTTGAGCACTTGTTTAGAGTATAATTATTAACTAAAAATCTAAATAAAATGTCTTTATTGCTCTGTGTCTCATTGAGCACTCTTCTATAACTCTGGGTAAAGCTCTTTCGTACGTTTAAACAATATATATATTTATATATATATATATATATATATATATATATATATATATATATATATATATATATGCCAATGATGCTTGCATGTGCTCCATGGTTTAATATAGCTGTGTAGTAAATTTAACAATTGTGTTGTTTAATTATGCAAGACGATTTTACTTTAAGAGTGCTCAATGCATTTATAGAGCTTTGTAGTAAGATTTGGAAACATTTTGGCAATTATTTTAGACAAATCTACTTCCAGAGTGCTCAATATATTAGTAGAGCTAAATAAAACATTTGAGAAACATATATGGCATTTCAACTGCATAAATTTATTTTGACAGAGTTCAATACATTAGTAGAGCTAAATATAGACGTTCAAAAACATGTATGGCAATTCAGCTACACAATTCAGAATACTTTGAGAGTGCTCAATACATTAGTAGACGAAAGCATAAAATTCAGGAAACATGAAGAGCTCTGCAGTATGTTTTGAAAACCTAAATGTCAATACGTAAGTATAGATATACTGTAAGTTTTTAATATATATATATATATATATATATATATATATATATATGTATATATATATAACACAAGTATTTGAAACAAGTTTCCTATTTGAGTGCCTAATATATTTGAGAGCTCTATGGTAACTTTAAAGAACATATTTCAAAATTAGGTTAGACAAATTTTCTTTGAGAGTGCTCGTTTCTAAGTAGAGCTCTGTAGAAAATTTTTGAGACATGTTCAGCAATTTAAGTTCATATCAGTTAATAAATAGAGCTATATAGTGACTTCTGCAAATTTATATGGCACTTATCCTAGACAAGTTAACTCTTGTAGCTGTGCAATAACATAAGAGTTCTGCATTAGTTTTGGGGTATGGTTCTCACTTTATTAGGGCAATAACTTGGACATATTATACTCTGGACAAATCCATTGAGGACAACCAAAATTAACCTGTTTTTTTTCCACTCTGCTGAATAAGACTCATCTGTCTTGGTTCACTCTTGGGACATTAAAACAAAAAAGGTGAAGAATTAAAAAAGAATGCAAAAATGTAAATGTCTTTGCAAGTCATTCATTTTTACTTTCATAACACAAAAACATCTGTAAGAACTTGATAAAAGAATGCACAAACAATAAAATACAACTTTGCTGTCTTGGAATCTGAAATCAGTAGAAACTTCCCCTACTGAAATTCCCGCACACCTCAAAAAAAAAAAAAAAAGAATCCTTCCTAATGCAATACTTTTCAAGCAATTACAGTGTCAG
The DNA here is from genome assembly GCF_053919585.1 of Euprymna scolopes. Taxonomy (NCBI): domain Eukaryota; kingdom Metazoa; phylum Mollusca; class Cephalopoda; order Sepiida; family Sepiolidae; genus Euprymna; species Euprymna scolopes. The sequence goes on from NC_136527.1 coordinate 1,543,572, forward strand.
ACTTGGTACTGCAATAACTCTGTAAACTGAAAAAAAAATATATAAAAAAATGTTAAGCAAAATTGATTCTCCCAACACCACAGATTAACTACAAAAATACTTGATAAAGCAAGACACAATTACAAATGTGTATGAAAAAAATAAAAATAAAAAAAATTAAAAAAATCAACCAAGCAATGGATCATGATTTTCTGGTGTTTGATGGAATGTAAGTAGGCATACAGCCTGGATAATTTTCCAAGGTAAGTGATGATATTCATCATTATTGTGTTTTTGGATTAGTTCAGATATATCTCATAACTATAATTGTTTTATGTATATATTTATATGTCTAGATGTTATGTGTTCTATTTGCATGTTTCCTATAGAAAACAATTTACATAAAATCTAAAAGTGAAATTTATCTCCCTTGCCTGTCTCTCTTTATACCTCTGTATTTATCTAGATCTGTCTATCTCTCTTTTTTATTCTTTATCCCTATTCCCCGTCTTGCCATCCCCTATGTCCGAACTTATAAATTTCAACATGTCTAGCTTAATAAGCTTCTCATTTACCGGTACCAAACTCCCGTTTTAAAGTTAAAAGTTTTAACTTGAATACACGTTGATATGTCAAGGTAACAGTAGCCCTCAACGAGGCACTTCCAGACGCCAACCTACACGGTGCGGAGAAAAAACAGAAAAAAACTAAGTCCCGATGTGCCTAGCAGATTAGAAGGCATTTTGCTACGCCTACATGCACCCAACATGGCAGTAGGCGTCGATCGGGCACTTCCAGACACTTACTTACACTGTTCTGAACTTAGAAATTTTCATTTGAATACAAGCTGACATGTGTTAGTCTATAGGATTCTCACCTACCTATACCTACGTCCCCTCTTGTTTAGACTTAGAATTTTTCAATTGAATACACGTTGACTTGACTTGGTCTATAGGATGCTCATCAACCTATACCTACATCCCCTCTTGTTTGGACTTAGAAATTTTCAATTGAATACACGTTGACTTGCATTGGTCTATAGGATTCTCATCTACCTATACCTACATCCCCTCTTGTTTGGACTTAGAAATTTTCAATTGAATACACGTTGACTTGACTTGGTCTATAGGATTGTCATCTCCCTATACCTACATCCCCTCTTGTTTGGACTTAGAAATTTTCAATTGAATACACGTTTACTTTCCTTGGTCTATAGGATTCTCATCTACCTATACCCACATCCCCTCTTGTTTGGACTTAGAAATTTTCAAGTGAATACACGTTGACTTGCCTTGGTCTATAGGATTCTCATCTACCTATACCCACATCCCCTCTTGTTTGGACTTAGAAATTTTCAAGTGAATACACGTTGACTTGCCTTGGTCTATAGGATTCTCATCTACCTATACCCACATCCCCTCTTGTTTGGACTTAGAAATTTTCAAGTGAATACACGTTGACTTGCCTTGGTCTATAGGATTCTCATCTACCTATACCCACATCCCCTCTTGTTTGGACTTAGAAATTTTCAATTGAATACACGTTGACTTGCCTTGGTCTATAGGATTCTCATCTACCTATACCCACATCCCCTCTTGTTTGGACTTAGAAATTTTCAAGTGAATACACGTTGACTTGCCTTGGTCTATAGGATTCTCATCTACCTATACCCACATCCCCTCTTGTTTGGACTTAGAAATTTTCAAGTGAATACACGTTGACTTGCCTTGGTCTATAGGATTCTCAGCTACCTATACCCACATCCCCTCTTGTTTGGACTTAGAAATTTTCAAGTGAATACACGTTGACTTGCCTTGGTCTATAGGATTCTCATCTACCTATACCCACATCCCCTCTTGTTTGGACTTAGAAATTTTCAAGTGAATACACGTTGACTTGCCTTGGTCTATAGGATTCTCATCTACCTATACCCACATCCCCTCTTGTTTGGACTTAGAAATTTTCAAGTGAATACACGTTGACTTGCCTTGGTCTATAGGATTCTCATCTACCTATACCCACATCCCCTCTTGTTTGGACTTAGAAATTTTCAAGTGAATACACGTTGACTTGCCTTGGTCTATAGGATTCTCATCTACCTATACCCACATCCCCTCTTGTTTGGACTTAGAAATTTTCAAGTGAATACACGTTGACTTGCCTTGGTCTATAGGATTCTCATCTACCTATACCCACATCCCCTCTTGTTTGGACTTAGAAATTTTCAAGTGAATACACGTTGACTTGCCTTGGTCTATAGGATTCTCATCTACCTATACCCACATCCCCTCTTGTTTGGACTTAGAAATTTTCAAGTGAATACACGTTGACTTGACTTGGTCTATAGGATTCTCATCTACCTATACCCACATCCCCTCTTGTTTGGACTTAGAAATTTTCAATTGAATACACGTTGACTTGACTTGGTCTATAGGATTGTCATCTACCTATACCTACATCCCCTCTTGTTTGGACTTAGAAATTTTCAATTGAATACACGTTGACTTGACTTGGTCTATAGGATTCTCATCTACCTATACCCACATCCCCTCTTGTTTGGACTTTGAATTTTTCAATTGAATACACGTTGACTTGCCTTGGTCTATAGGATTCTCATCAACCTATACCTACATCCCCTCTTGTTTTGACTTAGAAATTTTCAATTGAATACACGTTGACTTGACTTGGTCTATAGGATTCTCATCTACCTATACCTACATCCCCTCTTGTTTTGACTTGGAAATTTTCAATTGAATAAACTCTGAGATGCCTTTGTCTATAGGATTCTCATCTACCTATACCCACATCCCCTCTTGTTTGGACTTTGAATTTTTCAATTGAATACACGTTGACTTGCCTTGGTCTATAGGATTCTCATCAACCTATACCTTCATCCCCTCTTGTTTGGACTTAGAAATTTTCAAGTGAATACACGTTGACTTGCCTTGGTCTATAGGATTCTCATCTACCTATACCCACATCCCCTCTTGTTTGGACTTAGAAATTTTCAAGTGAATACACGTTGACTTGCCTTGGTCTATAGGATTCTCATCTACCTATACCCACATCCCCTCTTGTTTGGACTTAGAAATTTTCAAGTGAATACACGTTGACTTGCCTTGGTCTATAGGATTCTCATCTACCTATACCCACATCCCCTCTTGTTTGGACTTAGAAATTTTCAATTGAATACACGTTGACTTGCCTTGGTCTATAGGATTCTCATCAACCTATACCCACATCCCCTCTTGTTTGGACTTAGAAATTTTCAAGTGAATACACGTTGACTTGCCTTGGTCTATAGGATTCTCATCTACCTATACCCACATCCCCTCTTGTTTGGACTTAGAAATTTTCAAGTGAATACACGTTGACTTGCCTTGGTCTATAGGATTCTCATCTACCTATACCCACATCCCCTCTTGTTTGGACTTAGAAATTTTCAATTGAATACACGTTGACTTGCCTTGGTCTATAGGATTCTCATCAACCTATACCCACATCCCCTCTTGTTTGGACTTAGAAATTTTCAAGTGAATACACGTTGACTTGCCTTGGTCTATAGGATTCTCATCTACCTATACCCACATCCCCTCTTGTTTGGACTTAGAAATTTTCAAGTGAATACACGTTGACTTGCCTTGGTCTATAGGATTCTCATCTACCTATACCCACATCCCCTCTTGTTTGGACTTAGAAATTTTCAAGTGAATACACGTTGACTTGCCTTGGTCTATAGGATTCTCATCTACCTATACCCATATCCCCTCTTGTTTGGACTTAGAAATTTTCAATTGAATACACGTTGACTTGCCTTGGTCTATAGGATTCTCATCAACCTATACCCACATCCCCTCTTGTTTGGACTTAGAAATTTTCAAGTGAATACACGTTGACTTGCCTTGGTCTATAGGATTCTCATCTACCTATACCCACATCCCCTCTTGTTTGGACTTAGAAATTTTCAAGTGAATACACGTTGACTTGCCTTGGTCTATAGGATTCTCATCTACCTATACCCACATCCCCTCTTGTTTGGACTTAGAAATTTTCAATTGAATACAGTCTGATATGACTTGTTCTATAGGATGATCAGCTACCTATACCTACATCCCCTCTTGTTTGGACTTAGAAATTTTTAATTGAATACACGTTGACTTTCTTTGGTCTATAGGATTCACATCTCCCTATACCTACATCCCCTCTTGTTTGTACTTAGAAATTTTCAATTGAATACACGCTGAGATGACTTGGTCTATAGGATTCTCATCTACCTATACCCACATCCCCTCTTGTTTGGACTTAGAAATTTTCAAGTGAATACACGTTGACTTGGCTTTGTCTATAGGATTCTCACCTACCTATACCTTCATCCCCTCTTGTTTGGACTTAGAAATTTTCAATTGAATACACGTTGACTTGCCTTGGTCTATAGGATTCTCATCTACCTATACATACATCCCCTCTTGTTTGGACTTAGAAATTTTCAATTGAATACACGTTGACTTGCCTTGGTCTATAGGATTCTCATCAACCTATACCCACATCCCCTCTTGTTTGGACTTAGAAATTTTCAAGTGAATACACGTTGACTTGCCTTGGTCTATAGGATTCTCATCTACCTATACCCACATCCCCTCTTGTTTGGACTTAGAAATTTTCAAGTGAATACACGTTGACTTGCCTTGGTCTATAGGATTCTCATCTACCTATACCCACATCCCCTCTTGTTTGGACTTAGAAATTTTCAATTGAATACACGTTGACTTGCCTTGGTCTATAGGATTCTCATCAACCTATACCCACATCCCCTCTTGTTTGGACTTAGAAATTTTCAAGTGAATACACGTTGACTTGCCTTGGTCTATAGGATTCTCATCTACCTATACCCACATCCCCTCTTGTTTGGACTTAGAAATTTTCAAGTGAATACACGTTGACTTGCCTTGGTCTATAGGATTCTCATCTACCTATACCCACATCCCCTCTTGTTTGGACTTAGAAATTTTCAATTGAATACACGTTGACTTGCCTTGGTCTATAGGATTCTCATCAACCTATACCCACATCCCCTCTTGTTTGGACTTAGAAATTTTCAAGTGAATACACGTTGACTTGCCTTGGTCTATAGGATTCTCATCTACCTATACCCACATCCCCTCTTGTTTGGACTTAGAAATTTTCAAGTGAATACACGTTGACTTGCCTTGGTCTATAGGATTCTCATCTACCTATACCCACATCCCCTCTTGTTTGGACTTAGAAATTTTCAATTGAATACAGTCTGATATGACTTGTTCTATAGGATGATCAGCTACCTATACCTACATCCCCTCTTGTTTGGACTTAGAAATTTTTAATTGAATACACGTTGACTTTCTTTGGTCTATAGGATTCACATCTCCCTATACCTACATCCCCTCTTGTTTGTACTTAGAAATTTTCAATTGAATACACGCTGAGATGACTTGGTCTATAGGATTCTCATCTACCTATACCCACATCCCCTCTTGTTTGGACTTAGAAATTTTCAAGTGAATACACGTTGACTTGGCTTTGTCTATAGGATTCTCACCTACCTATACCTTCATCCCCTCTTGTTTGGACTTAGAAATTTTCAATTGAATACACGTTGACTTGCCTTGGTCTATAGGATTCTCATCTACCTATACATACATCCCCTCTTGTTTGGACTTAGAAATTTTCAATTGAATACACGTTGACTTGCCTTGGTCTATAGGATTCTCATCAACCTATACCCACATCCCCTCTTGTTTGGACTTAGAAATTTTCAAGTGAATACACGTTGACTTGCCTTGGTCTATAGGATTCTCATCTACCTATACCCACATCCCCTCTTGTTTGGACTTAGAAATTTTCAAGTGAATACACGTTGACTTGCCTTGGTCTATAGGATTCTCATCTACCTATACCCACATCCCCTCTTGTTTGGACTTAGAAATTTTCAATTGAATACACGTTGACTTGCCTTGGTCTATAGGATTCTCATCAACCTATACCCACATCCCCTCTTGTTTGGACTTAGAAATTTTCAAGTGAATACACGTTGACTTGCCTTGGTCTATAGGATTCTCATCTACCTATACCCACATCCCCTCTTGTTTGGACTTAGAAATTTTCAAGTGAATACACGTTGACTTGCCTTGGTCTATAGGATTCTCATCTACCTATACCCACATCCCCTCTTGTTTGGACTTAGAAATTTTCAATTGAATACACGTTGACTTGCCTTGGTCTATAGGATTCTCATCAACCTATACCCACATCCCCTCTTGTTTGGACTTAGAAATTTTCAAGTGAATACACGTTGACTTGCCTTGGTCTATAGGATTCTCATCTACCTATACCCACATCCCCTCTTGTTTGGACTTAGAAATTTTCAAGTGAATACACGTTGACTTGCCTTGGTCTATAGGATTCTCATCTACCTATACCCACATCCCCTCTTGTTTGGACTTAGAAATTTTCAATTGAATACAGTCTGATATGACTTGTTCTATAGGATGATCAGCTACCTATACCTACATCCCCTCTTGTTTGGACTTAGAAATTTTTAATTGAATACACGTTGACTTTCTTTGGTCTATAGGATTCACATCTCCCTATACCTACATCCCCTCTTGTTTGTACTTAGAAATTTTCAATTGAATACACGCTGAGATGACTTGGTCTATAGGATTCTCATCTACCTATACCCACATCCCCTCTTGTTTGGACTTAGAAATTTTCAAGTGAATACACGTTGACTTGGCTTTGTCTATAGGATTCTCACCTACCTATACCTTCATCCCCTCTTGTTTGGACTTAGAAATTTTCAATTGAATACACGTTGACTTGCCTTGGTCTATAGGATTCTCATCTACCTATACATACATCCCCTCTTGTTTGGACTTAGAAATTTTCAATTGAATACACGTTGACTTGCCTTGGCCTATAGGATTCTCATCTACCTATACCCACATCCCCTCTTGTTTGGACTTAGAAATTTTCAAGTGAATACACGTTGACTTGCCTTGGTCTATAGGATTCTCATCTACCTATACCCACATCCCCTCTTGTTTGGACTTAGAAATGTTCAAGTTTTCTGTGGACGAGTTTTCCGTGGACGAGTTTTTTTGGACGAGGTTTCCGCAGACGAGTTTTCCGTGGATGAGTTTTCTGGGCACTGCATAACTGCTACCCTCATTTTCTGTTCCTACTTGTGCATCATGCAGCAGTTGCTGGAATTTTTGTTAAATAGAGAAGTATTCAACCACCTAAGTAAAAAATAACCTCCTCAGTGACATGAAATATGGTTTCCATTCTACTAGATCTACAGCAGATGTGCTTACAGTTATATCTCATAGGATTAGCGATTATCTGGATGGAGGTTTCCTTTCTAGGGCAATTACTCTTGAAATATTAATTAATAGGGTATGGCATAAAGGCCTACTCCATAAGATCTCCAGCTACGGTATAGGTGGAAATGTCTTCTCAATTATTAAATCATTTTACTTTGATAGGTTCATAAGAGTAGTTGTTGATGGGCAGAAATCAGAAGCTCACAGTATTAATGCTGAAGTGCCTCAGGGGTTCATCCTGAGTCCAACTCTCTTCCTGATCTACATCAACAATCTCCCTAATCACATCCTAAGATCATTCGTAGACATTTATGCTGATGACACTATCATCTATGGCAACACTTCAAAGGCTGTAAATGACCATGTTCTCTCTGATTCTCTCTCGCCCCCCTTCTGCCATTGATGAGGCATCTATCCGTCAAGTTGAGGCTGCCATTTTGGAAGATCGGCGCATTACTATTCGCCAAATAGCCCAAGATGTCAAGATTAGTACAGAGTCTGTGGGAACTATCGTCCATGACCATTTGCATATACATAACATGTCTGCCAGATGGATTCCCAGGTTGCTCACACCATTCTAGAAGCAAGAACGCGTTGAGTGCTCGAGGATGAATTTGGAGATGTGGCAAGAAGATGAGTCAAAATTTTTTCAAATAAATGATTACACAGGATGAAACCTGGGTCCATCACTATGATCCAGAGACCAAAGCCCAGTCAATGCAGTGGAAACACTTGGACTCACCACCTCCAAAGAAGGCAAGGGTGCAGCCCTCCGCTGGTAAGGTCATGCTCACAGTCTTCTGGGACCAGGACAGAGTAGTGATGACAGATTTCCTGGCAAAGGGTACCACAATTACAGGAGCCTATTATGCTTCACTTTTGAGGAAATTAAGGGAGGCTATCAAAATCAAGAGGCGGGGCAAGATCAGCAAAGGTACCCTCCTCCTGAAGGACAATGCTCCGGTCCACAACTCGCATGTTGCCAGATCAGAAGCACGGGCGAGTGGTTATGAAATCCTACCCCATCCTCCCTACTCTCCTGACCTTGCACCCTCTGACTTTCACCTCTTTCCAGCCATGAAGTTGTTTTTGAAAGGAAAGCGTTTCCCAGATGATGCAGCTTTGATTTCTGAAGTCACGTCGTGGTTGGAGGATCAACCTGGGGTGTTCTACAAAAACGGTCTCCAAAGCTACATCAAACGATGGGAGAAATGCATAACTCTGGGTGGTTCCTATGTAGAGAAAGACTAATAACTGTGCCAAGTGTCGTTGCTCTACTGCTATGGGAAGTGGGTCAGGGACATTACATATTGCACGTACATTCTGATAAATGATCAGCTTATAGACAACTTTATCAAGTTGAGTACGATCACAAAATCGTCAATCATCAAGAAGACTACGTAGATCCAAATACAGGTGCGCACACCCAATAAATTGAGAGGACAAAGGTAGCAAGTTTGAGATTTTTAAGAAAAAGCGAGGAATTCCACAGCATCTGCTCAAGTCACCCTTAGATGAAGTACAACCGTAGACGTCTTTTAGCTGGGGATGAAGTATCTACTCCAGTCTCACTTGGATGAACACTGCTGGTGTGTTTTAAAAGGAGATCAAAACCACTTTGTAGCAATCTTAAAGGACATTAAACAAGTTTTTGTTAATATTCTTTTTACTAAATTAATGATTCAATTTTACAATGAATAAATGGATGTTTTTGTTAATTAATTTTTTACTAAATTAATGATTCAATTTTACAATAAATAAATGGATAAATAATAAGTTCTTGTTAATCAATATTTTTTTTTTACTAAATTAGTGAAAATTAAATTTTGCAATATTGACGACCGAAGTTAATTCTGATTATTTAAAGTTTGTTTTATGGATTTTTCAACATGTTTTATGGAATAGAATAATGTCAAGAAGTTTTTTTTTGTCCTCCTTTGGTAAGAATGTTCCGGACCAGGATATAAATATCCTAACTCACTACAAAAGAAAATAATGTAATGAATGGAAAGAAGGAAACAAAACTCAATCGATGGATAAAATAAATATGTCGTTTATTTTCTGTTGAAAAATGAATGTTTTAGGTGTAACTCGTGTTCATGTCTGCGCGTGGAAAAAGGAGTGAGTAATGTAGTGGAACGAGAAATGACAGTCCAGCGTGTAGACAAAGAAAAAGATAGAGGGTTGACATCAGTAAAGCTGTGCGCACATGTTGGTACTTGTCCACGTGGAAATGTCTTCAGGCCACTAGCTGTGGACGCGAACTTGTCTGGTTGATGGACCAAAGCAAAAGGGAAAGAAGAGTGAAAAAGTCAATCCAGTTCAGGTTGGAAGCTGTCGACCGTTCAGGTTGGAAGCTGGTTCAAAAAAAGAAGGAAACAGCTCAGGTCTCTTGCTTTTATAGTTGTTTCCTGTGGTCTTTTGCGCATGTGTGGATTTCCTTTGAAAGGAGAAGTGATGTTGTCCATGTATGTGAGTACATGTGTGTACGTATGTGAGTACATTTGTGTACGTTAGCGTGTGTGTATATGCACGTGAATGTGAGTGTATGTATGTGTGTGTATGTGTGCACATATGTTTGTGTGTGCGTATGTGTATGACAAGAAAAAGGCTTGAGATGTGAACGCATGTTTTTGTGCGAGACTAGAAAGGCTCGTACAAGAATCACCTTAAACCCGAAAAATAGGGCAGGAATCATACTCTAGTAGCGCCAAATTCTCTTAGACTCATTTTGAATTTGTTATACAACTATCTGAAAGGGGGGGACCATAGATTGGAGCTCATCTACATCAACCAATTTAAGTCTGCTTATTTTTGATTACCCCCCCCCGCCAAAGGGTCAATGACCTTTTGACCCCATTCCTTTATCACTAACAAACACATCCTGTCTTTGTTATTGTTGTGTCATATATATATATATATATATATATATATATATATATATATATAGAGAGAGAGAGAGAGAGAGAGAGTTCTATATTTTATAGAGGGAATATAATAAGCTGAATAGGTATATGTATTTTAGAGCTATATTAATATTGTGTAAAAAGATTAATAATTGTAAATTATAAATCAGTTTCAAAGGAAAAATAAACCAAATCAACTATATATATATATATATATATATATATATATATGAACAAATGATTAATAAAACATGTTAAAAGACATCTTGAAAAAGAGTTAAAAACATATTTAATTTTAAAAAAGGAAGCACAAGATAAGTGGATAGTCCTTAATCCGCGGAGTTTCGAAGAAATACTCTCCTTCTCATCAGAGGGCAGGAATTAGCAAAATGCAGGATCGGATTTTGCATATAAAAGTATTTAATGAAACTACAAGTCAAAGATCTTACTTGGTTAAAAATGGGTGAGGTAAGGGGAACAGGAGGCAAAAGAAAAATAATAAAAAGATTTCACATGAATGGATAGTCCGGTGAAGGGTAAAAATCCAAAAATGGTAAAATATATATATATATATGTTGTGTCTGTATCAATAACAACACGAACGCAGAAAGTAAAGGTAAAACAAATATATTAAGACGAAAAGATAATACATATTTACAAAGGTGCAGTTGTACTGCAGTTGGAAGATTGTCCAGCAGAGGGCGTGTTACAGTCTTTCCCGGAGCAACCGGCACATGCGTCTTGCCTATCCGGCGTTCGAACACAGCTTCCCGGTCTTGCTGACTTGATACCTTTATCTATATCTTGTTCACCCACGTATGCTAATTAGTGGGCGTCTCCACAACAGTTATGGAAGTCATCGAACACACTTGTATTTTGAACGCTGTCTTTTATCTCAACAACCGGAGTTGACCTCGTAACCCCTCCCAACCTTATTCGTTCCACATATCAGAAAACCCATGGTTACACTTTTAAATGTGTCTACTTACGTCTTTGGACATGGCGTAATAATTCAAGTCTATTTGGTCCCCCCCCCCAGACAAAAGGAGAGTGGACCTGTAAATTCACCCTTGTCCGTTCGTCTGTCCACACTTTTCTCAATAACTACTGCTTGGAATATTTTGAAATTTTGCACAAACATTAAACATGATATGAGTAAAAAAAGTAACAGAATGGATTTTCCGGGAAAACTCCGGTTGCGCCCCCTAAGGGTGCCTTTCGGGTTAAAATGGCTAAAATTGACACTTCTATGCATATTAAAAGAAAAAAATTGATGCCTTGGATTTTTATAAAACTTTCTGAAAAGTTGTAACTAACTGATTCCTATATAATTTTGTTTGTCTATACTTTGCGATAACTCTTGGGTGTGCCCCAGGGGCTCTTTTAGGGTTAATAAAAACACTCCATTTTTGGGACTATTTTACCATATTTGTCCAAAATTTTCTATGTATGTCTATTTAGCAGTTTTGCATGGTGCTGAACTCAAATTTAAACATGTTAAGGCCTTGAGGACTTTTGGGGCTAAATGGGGAGAGGGGACAAATGATGGACTTAGTCATTTCTTTTTGTGCATGGTGCAGAACTCAAATTTAAATATGTTAAGACCTAAAACTGCACCATTTGTTCACTTTCACCAGGATTTGACGTCCCCTGGGGACTTTTGGGTGGGTGGACAAATGGTGAACGTAGACATTTTTTTTATGCCTCGTTCACTGTGGACCATGCATGCTTCGCTTTGTTTTTTGTTTTTTTTAAATTAACCTTATCCTAACCCTAACCTTCTTCATACATTCTAAAAAAAAAAGAAAGAAAGAAAAACAACACTTATTTTTAATATGTTGTTTTTGCAAAAAAATAACAATACTTACTTAATTTTTAAAATTATATCCGGTTTGCAAAAAAAAAAAAAGCAAAAATCCGTACTTAATTTTTAAAAATATGTTGTTTTTGCAAAAACAACAACAATACTTAATTGTCATGTCGAAAATAGTACTATATTAAAAAATTACGAAAATTCATCAAAATAAGATTATTTATAGTTAAAAGTAATTTCTACGGAAAAGTGGGGGGAAATTGCGTTTTCACTAGATACAAACACCTTGAAGATTGCGAAATTAAGGGGCATACTTATCCCCCCTTTTACCACTTTAATAGCTGACGGGTCAATGATAGGCATATGTGATCTTTTGACCCCATTCCTTTATCGCTAACAAACACATTTTGTCTTTGTTATGGAAGGCATCGAATACACTCGTATTTTGAACGATGTCTTTTATCTCAACAACCGGAGTTGACCTCGTAACCCTCCCATCCTTATCAGTTCCACATATCTGAAAACCCATGGTTACACTTTTAAGGTGTCTACTCATGGCTTCAGAAATTGCATAATAATTCAATTTTTGGTTATTTTTTAACTAGCCTGGGTGCCCGGCATTGTCCGGGTGTTTAGAGATGTGTGTTGAGCAAAAAAAACAAAAAAACAAGGTTGTAGTAGGCACTCTTGTATCCCTTCGACGAAAATACCCCCAACAAAACCGACAAGCAGCAAAGTCCCACCCCTTCACAGTTGAGACCCCTAGATGTAAGAAAGCCTTCTACTCTAATAGTTTCTTCCTCAGAACTGCTAAACTTTGGAATTCCCTTCCAGGTTCCTGCTTCCCCAACTGTACTGACATGCAGAAGTTCAAGTGTAATGTAAACAGACATCTTGCTGCTCAACTCCCTACATAGTACGCCTGCAACGTATGTCCCTTATAGTAGCCCCCTACATCAAAGTGGCAACGTGCCTTGTTTGGGGTGAAAGTGTAATAATAATAAGAAAAAAATACATATATGTCTGCCTTTTTTTTTTGACACTCTGCACTGAAGATTCTCGAAAGGTTGAAACACTAGTGTCTGTAGGTATTTAATTATTATAGTAAATAATTATATATATATATATATATATATATATATATATATATATATATATATATACAACTACTTCATTTACTCACATAAAATTAATATACGAAAGTATAAATTTATGCGTAAACTTTAAGTATTTACTTCAACAGTGCTCAATACGTAGGTAGAGCTAGTTAGTAAGTTATAAAATAAAAAATGGCTTAATCGCCATATATATTTTATAACTTACTATATATATATTTATATATATATATATATATATATTTTTATCATTTTTTCATAAGTTTTTATTTCGGTTTCGATTCAAGTCATATGGATATATATTTTTTATTTTTGAAATCACAACTTTATAACATATAAAAATCGACAGAACATTAACTCTATAATAATATATACGAAATCTGCAAGAATTAAAATATCATATTTAAGCGTACTTTATGACCGGGCTACGCCGGACGTCTATACTAGCTTAGATAAATACTTTTGCAGTTTTAACAAAAGAGCTACAATAATATCATTTACAGTGAAGATCTACAGAGTGCCAACATCAATATATTACATATGAATGAGTCCCCTGTGGAATTTCCACAGGTCCTGCTAGTCTATATTTCAATAGCATGGCGTGTGTGTTATTTATTTTGTGTCATGCTTACATCTTTTTTTCTTCCGAGTGACTGTCATTTAATTATGACCTTCCAATTTTTGTAAAAAATAATTTTACCAAGAATTCTTCATAAGTTTCGGTTTCAGTTTTGATTATACTGTAGGAACTCAAATTATATATATATATATGTGTGTGTGTGTGTGTGTGCGTGTGTGTGTGTGTAAGAGCAAATCAATAAATATAAAAGCGAAAATGTATGTATGTGTGTTCCTTTTTCTGTATGTGTACAAAAGGCTTTTTTCAAAGAAGCGGTCGCTCGCTTCACAACTTTTTAAAAAACTTTTTATAGCACATATAAATCGTAATATCTCACAGTTAACAACGAAGCTCGCCTGTCTACTTAATTTGCTCGATTTCGGCAAGATAAATATTCAACATTTGTCGCTCGCCACATGTGGGTTAGGGTTATAACATCTTGGGAAGCGTTCCCGCCCCGCAGTCAAACTTGACCTCATTAACTCATTAAAACGGGCACCTGCCAAATCCAAGTAATTAAATAAATTCAAACGTGTTTCCGTTAGCATCTCGTGGTGGAGCAATGGTTAACGTCGCACGTTTTTTTTTTCACACTTTAATTTGCAACTTTGCCTCAAGGGTTCGGGTTCGATCCTCATACTTACGGTTTTTTTTTACCCCCCCCCTCCGGAGTTTCCACACACACCTACAAACACCCGGGCAACGCCGGGTACCCCTCGCTAGTAGTTAATAAAACATGTTAAAAACACTTTGAAATGAGTTAAAACATATTTAATCTGAAAAGGAGACACTTAATAAGTGGACAGTCCTTAATCCGCGGAGTTTCAAAGAAATACTTTCCTTCTCATCAGAAGGTAGAAATTAGTAAAATGCGGGATCGGATTTTGCATACAAAAGTATTTGATTAAACTGCAAGTAAGTCAAAGATTTTACTTGAAAACAAAAAGTGAAGCAGAAGGAATATGGTGAAAAAAAAGGTGATTTCACGTGAATGGATAGTCTGGTGAAAGGTAAATAATCCAATGACGGTAAAATCCAAAAAATGTAAATTAATTGTAATTTTATATATATATATATATATATTCATAAGTTTTGGTTTCGGTTTGTTGGAAAGCAGGAAACGGAAAAAAGTTCCACAGGCATGCAGTTCTATGAAAAAAGGGTTGTTCATGGAATCTACATTTAGGTTTAGGTACAAATAAAGAGTGGGGGAAATTATTGATAGTGGTTTAAGTTGGACGAGTGTTTTACACGAAAGTTTGGCGAGGGAGGACCATAGATTGGAGCTCAGACGAGCACTTGCCATGAAAATAATGATATAGAAGAGACAGGCTTGCGACGTCTCTTCTGTGAGATAGAGGTTGTAGGGAAGAGAAAAAGAACATCCCTTACGAGGCTACGAAGTCTATTTTGAACTCTGTCGAGGCAGGATAAGATCTTTCCAGCAGCTCCTGCCCAAATGTGGCAAGAGTACTTCATCCTTGGATCTACTTGGCTCTTATACAGATAGAGAATTGCATCAGCAGTGAGATATCTACTGGAGTGATAGAAGGATCCCATCATTTTTCCAGCAGCCTTGGCAACAGATTGTAAAGATCGACGTAAATAAATCTAGCCGCTACATGCGTTCTCAAATCCTACATATTATTATCTACGGCCTATATAAACAGTTCTAAGTAATCGTAACCCCCCCCGGGTGCGTGTGCGAGAAAAACCTTTGCCAGACATACACGAAATTTGCCTTTCATATATATAGATTTTTGACCCCTTAAAAACTATTTTAACCAGCTAAAGACCCATAAAATTCCAATCATTTTGGGGCCTCTAGCGCTGCTCTGCAAATTTTAGGTTCGGAGGAGATAGAGTTTGAAAATATGGAGACAGACAGGCAGACAGACAGACATATAGGTTTTTATATATTAGATTTTATAAAACATTGTTAGATCAAATAAATTAGTTAAAAAAATCATTACATGTAATATTTATTTCTTGTGACTTTCTTTTTTATGTGAAATATTAAAAGTTTTTTTTTTTTTTTACAGAAAAGTATCATATGTCAAACTTCGGTAATGGTGTGTAAAACGAGACCCTAAGTTTCAAAGATGGCGACAGGTCTGTCAATTGAGGTATGGAAGCACATCTGAAAGGACATCTTTCAAGCTCCTTGGCCTGACGTTCACGGGAAACATGAGCTGGAGCAATTACATTGAAAGCACTGCCAGGACTGCTGCAAAGAAGTTAGGCTCTCTCTACCATGCTAGAAAACTACTAACACCCGAAAGTATCCTGTACCTCTATAAGGCCACCATTCGCCCATGTATGGAGTATTGTTGTCATATTTGGGCTGGTCATCTGCTACTAGTCTCTCGCTCCTTGACAAGGTTCAAAAGAGAGTCGCCAATCTGATAGGTCCTGAACTGTGATCCAAGCTTCAGCCTCTGTCCCATCGATGAAATGTAGCATCTCTGCCTTTTCTACAAGTATTTTAACGGTGAATGATGAACTGCAAGCACTTGTGCCCCCACAACGTAAACACCCTCGACAGGCAGCTAAATCCCACCCCCACACAGTAGAGATCCCTAGATGCAAAAGATCTTTCTACTCCAGTAGTTTCTTCCCCAGAACCGCTAGACTTTGGAAATCCATTCCAGGTACCTGCTACCCCAATTGTACTGACATGCAGAAGTTCAAGTGTAACGTGAATCGACATCTTCCTGCCCAAATCCCTACATTTTTTTTTACATAGGCATAACCACATCAAGACCAGAGACCACTCGAGGATAAGATCTAAGAGTGTACAGTAGTCAATTGAATAATATAGTAATTGTTAGTAATAGAAATAAGGTAAATTTGTTAACTTAAGTGGAATGGCTCATCAAGAACTTGTTTACATTGGACTTGAAGGCAATCAGATTGTAGTCAGCTGGAAAGCAGGAGAACGGAAGACAGTTCCACAGGCGTGCAGTTCTAAGAAAGAATCTTTGTTCAGTGCATCTACATTTAGGTTTAGGCACAGAGTGGCGGGATTATGGATAGTGTTTTCAGCTAGACAAGGGTTTTACATGAAAGTTTGGCAAGAG
Source organism: Euprymna scolopes (assembly GCF_053919585.1). NCBI lineage: Eukaryota > Metazoa > Mollusca > Cephalopoda > Sepiida > Sepiolidae > Euprymna > Euprymna scolopes. The sequence goes on from NC_136527.1 coordinate 1,560,445, forward strand.
AAAGCCATAGACTGAAGCTCAGTCGAGCATTTGCCAGAGGCTACAAAGTCTATTTTAAACTCTATCAAGGCAGGATAAGTCCTTTCTAGCAGCTCCTGCCCAAATGTGTCAACAGTACTCCATCCTTGGACATACCTGGCTCTTATATAGATAGAGAATTGTATCAGCAGTGAGATATCTACTGGATCAATAGAAGGATCCCACCATTTTTCCAGCGGCCTTGGCAACAGATTTAATGTACATGTTCCATTTCAGATCAGGAGTAAAGGTCAAGCCCAGAAGCTTGTCAAAACTCCCTAAGACGAGAGCCATTCATTTCAATTGATGCCAGATGGGGATCAGAACTAGGTGTGTCAGAAACTTTGTGAAAAATATTGAATAATTCGACCCCCTGTCTTTCCAAGCTTATAACTACTCGAAAAATGTAATTTAAACCCTCATTTTTTTCAATTAAAGAAGCAAGGACCAAGGTTTCATTTAAAAAAAAAAACCCAAAAAACAAAAAAAAACAACAACGTGATTATTAAAAAAAAAGAAGGTTTTAAACTTCTGACTTTACAGGTAAATTTATAAAAAACACTTTTTTGTTTTAAATTTGAATATATTATTTATTGATTTTTTATCTTCAATTTGTTAGATATAAAACTTTGGTGAGTAAATTAATTATTTACTTTTTAATAGACATTTCAAAATGGGGGGGGGGCGTGAATTAAAAAAAAAAATGTTTGTCTAAAATATTATATTCGGTTTATTGGAAAGAACATAAAATTTCACATTGACCCTGAAAATATCGTGAAAATAGAATCAATAAAAAAATATTGATAGATTTTTAAAGTTTAAAAATTGAAAAATACTGAACTCGTAACATTCAATTAATTTCATTAGTTTAAAAAAAAAAAATATTTCTATTACTTTTTATACAACTTTAATAGTTTATTTTGGAAGTATAATCCATAAAGAAAATAAACAACCCACTTTTAAAAGAGAAATTACGAGTTTTTTTTATATTTTATTCGCAGTTTCGTGTTAGGGGTGTCAAAAATTCCTACAAAAATTCTGATACACCTAGTCTATCATTACAGACAAAAAATATTGCAGCCATTACATGACATAAGTAATCGAAAATATTTTTTTCGGAGTTATGTCCCCTGCGTGTAGACTCCTACTGCCTACTTTACAACGTCTAAGAAAAGGCAATTTTACCCAAGTTTCCACAAAAATTACTTTTAACTATAAATAACTTTCTACTCGATAATTTTCGTAATTTATGGATATATTACTATTTTTGGCATGACAAGTAAGTACGTAATATGATTTTTGCTTAACAAACACCCATTTCTATATCAATGCAAAGTTTTTATCTGACACCATCTCCGGCGGATTTCAAGTCGCCTATTATTCTGGATCGCCAAAACCCAAAGGGTCAGCATGAATAAGATCTATATTGTCCCCTGCGTGTAGATCAGAACGTGTTAGGGGTGTCAAAAATTCCTACAAAAATTCTGATACACCTAGTCTATCATTACAGACAAAAAATATTGCAGCCATTACATGACATAAGTAATCGAAAAATTTTTTTTTCGGAGTTATGCCCCCTGCGTGTAGATCAGAACGTCAAACTTCGGTAATGGTACATAAAACGAGACCCTAAGTTTCAAAGATGGCGGCAGGTCTGTCAATCGAGGTATGGAAGCACATAATTGATACAATATTTCCGCTATTCTTCAAAACTGCTTACTTATATGTTTGGACAAAATATTAAGATTTTTGGTATTAGAAGAAATACAAGAACGCAATATCTCGAGAAATATGCCGGAATGCCGAAATAATATGCAACGGAAATGGTTGTCACTTACCGAACGTCGTTTCTTCGGGATTTGCAATGAATTGCTGGACCACTGATTCGACTCTGTCGAGAGACTTTGACACCACATTCGGTGACGTATCTTTGACTTTGTTGTAAATGTCCTGAACGCGATTTAGCGTCCAAGAACCCATCGGAACATAATTAATGCTGTTATTGATGACGGACAAACCTCCACGGACCAAACTAAAACAGGAAAAGAAAATTAAATTAAATTCAATTTCGGAATAAATTCGATAATTGTGGCCTGATAAACCAACCCAAAACCTACCTTACAAAAGAATTGACAAAAATCAGTAGAAACCAGTGTTTTTTGTTGTTTTTTTTTAATCTGAAAACTCCATTTATCGACTACAAAATTTCGTCCCAATAGTGTAGAAGCGCCAAACTTGTTTTAATAAAATGATATTTTCTTACGCAGACTTTTCAATAAATGTTTTTACAATTCATATATTTATACATTTTTATGCAATAATTAAATAAATTGGTTTTCAAATATTTTTGTGTTCGGAAAAGAAAAATCTTCTTTGCTATTTGCTTGCAGTGATTTTTGACAAAACGAAATTGGAGTTATCGCCCCTCCCTAACAATGGCGCCATTCGGGTAATGCAGAAGTGTCATTGAACACGTTTACCTTTAAAGTTTATGCTAATTGTTGCCTGATAGACCAACACAAAACCTACCTTAAAAAACTTGTTTTCAATGGGTTTCAGGTATGCTGAAAACAAATATCACATTTAAAATCGGCGCCAGCAACTAGTTTTCGTGATATTGAAAAGATACTTTTCTGCATGTTTTGTATAGTAATGTAACGCGGCGGCCATATTTGTCCATATTTATAAAAAAATTATTTGATTTCCAGCTGAACATTTTCCTTTTAAAATAACGATTTTTATAAGTTTTCCGGTATGCTGAAAAAAAAAATATTTCATTTAAATTTCCGCAAATAAGTAGCTTTCTGGATATTGAGCAATGTAATTCTTTACGTTATGAGTTGTGACCATTGTTGTAGACGCAAGCACAGCATATTTTTGCCGTACATGTGGTAAAGATAAATAACGCGGCGACATTTACCGAGTAGAATACGGTTGAACATTTCACAGAAATTCTGTGTTTACATTTGGGGGGGGGTGTTGTGGTGGACGCAGCTCCCAAATGTAAACACAGAATTTCTGTGAAATGTTAAACGGTTATTCTACTCGGAAAATGTCGGCGCGTTACTTACGGAAAAACGGTTAATTAAACTGCAGAAGGACCCGTTAAACTACACAACTTTCACCTAACAATTTAATTGGTACTCATGCAGAATACTGACTATGCTGAAATAATAACGTTATTAAGAAAACCATTCTTAACATAGGGAGCGGAGGTTGTTTTGTAACTATTCTGTACTCTCACCTAACAATTTAATAAATTGATACTCATGCAAAATACGGACCGTGCTGAAATAACGTTATTATTTAGAAAACCATTCTTAACACAGGGAGGTGAAGTTGTTTTGTAACTATTCTGTACTTTCACCTAACAATTTAATAAACTGATACTCATGCAAGTCGGGTAGCCTCCATGAGTCCTCTGTTGATTCAGTCCAATGGTGGACAAATGGCAGGTCAAACAGCAGACCTTAATTTCTTCTTTGACAGATATCAATAGTAATGACGAAAGTCAGTAGATTGACAGAGCACAACAACATTCAAAATATAATAATTCACCCAACATAAAGGGTTTAGGAAAGCTAATTGTTTTACCTTCTTAATAAAATATGTTTAAAGAACAGGGCAGGCACAAAAGGGGTTTGTATTACTGTACACAGATTCGGAAAAGTTGTCAAAAAACAAACATAACAAATAAATGTTACCGAAGGAAAGATAAGTTACTTTTCTACCTAACTGCATAAGTTTCTAATGTTTTTATTTAATGTAACATGTTTATTCAGCTCGAAAAAACATAGTGTTTACCGATGTGTTGGAAAATTTAAAATGGCATCCAACTCTCTCTTAGACACGGTAAGGTTTGGAAAAAGAGTTATAAATAAAAAAACTAGACAAACTACTGTTAGAAACTCCCTCGATATATGTTACCGTAACATAGGCTGACATATATTCGGTGGGTTTTAAACAGTATTTTGCATATTTTTTTTTTATTTTTAAATCCTTTTCCCAAACTTATCATCTCAAAGAGAGAGAGAGTTGAGCGCCATTTTGAATTTTCCGATACATCGGTAAACACTGTATGTTTTTCGAGCTGAATAAAAATGTTACATTAAATAAAAACACTAGAAAATTATCCAGTTAGGTAGAAAAGTAACTTACCTTGCCTTTGATAACATTTATTTGTTATATATTTGTTTTTTGACAACTTTTTCGAATCTATGTGTACAGTAATACAAACCCAAGAAAGTGAAAGAAAACCTCAGGGAGCAGTCATTAAATTGAAACTCGTTTACGCAGGGTCCACGCTTCTCCTGAAGCGCCAAAAGTAATTCTTACGGAAAATTGGGTAAGGCAGTAGGAGGCTAAAGGCAGGGCGACATAACTCTGAAAAGAATACTTTCTGCAATATTTGTTTTTTTATAGTGATAGTTTTTTTTTTTTTTTTTTTTTTTTTTTACTAAAAATACAATAGCAGGTGTTCTACTCCATGATTTTTCGTAATTTTTGGATATATTACTATTTCTGACATGACAAATAAATACGTAATATTGTTTTTGCTTTAAATGATATATTAAACAACAACAAAAAAAAAATCGATTTGTCGACTATATCTTAACAAGTACCCAAATTTCTGTATTTGTTTTCGTAATATTTTACGACGTGCCCCAACGTATTATAAACACCTCCTTATGTTAAGAACGGCTTTCGGAATACCCCCCCCACAGCCTTGAAAGCCGTTTTTAACATGAGAAGGTTGGGGTGGTTATTCCGAAAGCGGTTCTTAACATGGGTGGTTAGGGGTGTTTACTACGCTGGGGCAGGTCGTAAAAAATACCGTTTTTTTAATTCTTAGGTTGAATTCTGGATAAAAACCAAAAAGCCATAGGGATACAAACGTTGCTTAACTCGGTTTCCGTTAAAAAAAAAAAAAAAAAAAAAGGTATTTTTTTTTAGATTAGGTCCACCGCCATAATTTTCTTTTCAATGACACCTTTTATAAATTTTCGACTATGCTGAATACGAAAACCGCATTTAAATTTTGCAGAAATAAGTAGTTATCGAGATATAAAAAGTTGTATTATGCATTGTATTCTTTGGTGGCCATCTTTTTTTACGCGCGTGCAGTGTCAGTCATAGATGAGTAGAGTTGTTTATGGCGCTCGCGCGTAAAAAGATGGCCGCTAATAAATACAATGCGTAATACAACTTTTTATATCTCGATAACTAATTATTTCTGCAAAATTTCAATGCGATTTTCGTATTCAGCATAGTCCAAAACCTACAGAAGTCGTCATTTAAAAGAAAATTATGGAGGTGGACCTAATCTGAAAATTTACCAAAAAAGAAAATGAAAACAAAAGGGAGGGGGGGGGTTTAAATAAATGAACACTTACTTTGTCGCCATAATTTTTAATCAGTATTGCAATCTGAACGGACGTTTGCCTGTTTTTAGTCTTAAGTTTTGACGTAAGTCTTCGTAAAAACAAATAAATAAATAAATAAATAAAATAAATAAATAAACAGTCAAAAGGCACTGGAATGTGATCAGGATTTTTTGTTTGTTTGTTTTCGTTGTTTTCAATTTTCACAAATAAATATCCAAATCTTAATGGATGACCTTTTGATCGTAATTTAATTGTCTTGACACTATTTTTCTTTTTTTTTTTTTTGTACTTCGATTTAGAGAGAGAGAGAGAGAGAGAGAGAGAGAGAGAGAGAGAGAGAGAGAGAGAGAGAGAGAGAGAGAGAGAGAGACTACCGAAAGCAAATAGGACTACCGCAAAGAAAATGACTGTCACGTGCAGAGCAAGATAAGAGGACCAAATCCACAAATGAAGGCCAAGAATTCTTTCTTTCTTTTTTCCGTCTTCCTTTCTTTCTTTTTTCCTTCCTCTACTTCTTTCATTTTCTTTAAGTACCTCCAACGCACAAAACAGATTTACCCCCCCCTATATAACCCGATGTACCTATTTACTATGCCTCCCCACGGGACAGAGTTAGACACCAGGGTCGTTTTTTAACGTGGAGAAAAGGTACAAAAATAAAAATTGTCTCAGTCGTGAAGGATTTCTCCTCCACTGAAAGAGAACAAGAAATAGAAGTGCAGCATCTGAAGAACAGATGGTATTTATTTGCTCCCCCACCGAGCAAATTAGGCACAAGGCCAATTATTAATGTGAGGAGTGAAGGGAGGGGGAAGGGAAAAAGGGGACCAGCTCCCGAGAGGTGGGAAATGGGAGCTGGTTAAAGGTCAGGCATACGGGGTTGCCCCCACATCTGGTCTTTGCTAGTCATAGCTAGTCATAGCTTGCAGTATCTGCCGGAACAGATACTACACTTTCATCCCGGCCCGAAGGCCAAGTAATTGTTGTAATCTAATTTAATATTATCATCATAACTTTTGTACCATTTAAAAGAAGCTTTAAATAAATGTTTATTGTGGCCAAGCGGTTTTCAGGTATGCTGAAAACGAATATCGCATTTAGAATTGGAGCCGGCAACTAGTTTTCACGATACTGAAAATGTACTTTTCAGCACGTTTCATATAGTAATGTAACGCGGCGGCCATATTTGTTCATAATTTTGCCGCATATTTTTGCGATCAGATGTTTGCGGCACGCGCACGCAAACGTATGCGCGCTTGCGCGTACAACAATAGCCACCACTTATAACATAAAGTATTACATTGCTCAGTATCTGGAAAGCTACTTATTTACGAAAAATTTAAATACGATATTTTATGTTATAAGTGGTGGCCATTGCTGTACGCACAAGTAGGTTTTGTGTTGGTCTACCAGGCCACAATTACTAAATAAACTACTGTAGCGACTCGCCACAGATATTTAAAGTGGCTGTACAAGGAACGTTTCGATTGTGCGTACATCTGTTGTCCACACCGACGCAATTTCCGTACACAAAATTAAAAACTTGTCTTTGAAGAAATCATTTCAAAATTTAGTAATAACATTATTAGAACTTCATGTGCGGTTTGACAAACGGACTTATCTTCAATGGCGCCCCCCGCCTCGTTGATGTCACTAAAATTTGTTTTTCCTTTGTAAAACAACAAACAAAAAAAAAACAAGCAACCCCCCTCAACAGCTTTTAACAGAAGAAATTCATCACATTCTTAAACGAATTATTATTATTATTGGCTCACAAGGAGCTTTCACGCAGGTCCTAAAGGATCTCTCCTTTAAAATAGCCTACGGTGTTCTCTGGAAGCTAAGTGACGAGTTCCTCCAGTTTTCCAGTGCTCTTAACCTCTTTTGATAACATTTGCAAGTGAATTTGCATTATCGCAACAGCCGCCCACCATCGATTTCCACTGGAATTTGAGTGTCAATAAACCGCCCCAAGGTCCCAGTTCTCTTCGCACTTATCCAGCGGAGGTCTGGTCAGTGCTCTCTCCTCGGTCTTTTCATCATCCTTGGCCCTTCTTGGCTATTTGGCATCATTCTTTTGTGTGTGTGTGTGTGTGTGGGGGGTGATTGGATAATGGGAGGGATGGGGAAGGGTATAGGAGAAATATAGAGGACTTATAAATATTATTATTATTATTATTATTATTATTATTTTATTTTTTTATTTTATTTTTTTTACACAGTGGTCACAACTTATCAAGGCCCGGAAGCCACTCAGGGATAAGGGTTATTGCAAGTACATTACGTTAGTGTGGAGATTTGATGAAGTGTTTACTTAAGGGGGCGGTTCATTAGGAATTTGTTAATGTTGGACTTGAACACATCCAAGTTGTAGTCAGGTGGGAAGCAGGCAGACGGAACAAAGTTCCACAGGCGTGCAGTTCTACGAAAGAAGCTTTGTTCATGGAATCCACGTTTTGATTTAGGCACAGATAAAGAGTGGGGGAAATTTTTCACAGTGGATTCAGTTAGACGGGTGTTTTTTGTGAAAGATTGGCGAGGGGGTACCAGAGATTGGAGTTCAGACGAGCACCTGCCATGGAAATAACGATAAAACAAGGATAGGCTCGCAACGTCTCTTCTGTGGGAGAGATGTTGAAGGGTAGAGAAAAGGGCATCCCCCACTAAGCCACAAAGTCTATTTTGTACTCTGTCAAGGCAGGATAGGCTGTTTTTAGCAGCTCCTGCCCAGATATGGCAGTAGTATTCCATCCTTGGACGTACTTGGCTTTTATATAGATAGAGAATTGCATCAGTAGTGAGATATCTTCTGGAGTGGTAGAAGGATCCCACCATCTTTCCAGCGGCCTTGGCAACAGACTTGATGTACGTGTTCCATTTCAGATCAGGAGTAAAGGTCAAACCCAGAAGCTTGTCAAAACACGGGGCCTCTCCCAGACGAGAGCCACCCATCCCAATTGATGCCAGATGGGGATCAGAGCAATGATGCAAGGACAGCAGTTTGGTTTTAGATGCATTAAAGGTAACCAGCCACGTCTTCCCTCATTATTATTATTATTATTATTATTATTATTATTAGTAGTAGTAGTAGTATTTGTATTGTCATAAGTAGTTTAGTGTAAGAATTATATTTTTTGTAAAAAAATATTTATTTACTTTAAATAATGTTTCAATATTTAATATTAAATAATGTTTCAATATTTATTTACTTTAAATAATGTTAAAATAGAAAGTTAACTTAACAAGGAATGAAATTACGCATTTTTTAAAAATAAACATAAGAATTGTTCATATTGTTCATAGTGTTCCAGTGTTCCATTCCACTGTTCCACTTATTTTCATATAAGATGTTAATAAATAATTAAAAATGATACTATGATATTACGTATCATATATTACATAATATCTGTTGGAATATGTTTCGTCAGGGGACGCCGAATCGTCTATCACCGTCTAGAAAACAGGGGAGGTTATGCTTCAATCTATGGTCCCCCCTCGCCAAACTTTCACAAGAAACACTCGTCTAGCTGTAAACACTATCAATAATTTTCCCCACTCTTTATCTGTGCCTAAACCTAAACGTAGATTCCATGAACAAAGCTTCTTTCTTAGAACTGCACACCTGTGGAATTGTCTTCCGTTTCCCTGCTTTCCGGCTGACTACAATATGGTTGTGTTCAAGTCTAAAGTAAATAAGTTCTTGATGAGCCGTTCCAATTTACCAAATTTTCATTACTAATGATTACTATATTGTCCAATTGCTACTGTACACTCTTTAACCCTTATCCTTGAGTGGCCTCTGAGCCTTGATAATGTGGTGATGCCTATGTAAAAAAAAAAAACAAAAAAAAAAAAACAATGAAATGTCTCGAGGGATATGCCGGAATGCCCGGAATTTTAAAATGATAACTTCATTCCATAACTGGCACGTACATCATAAATATTTTTCTTTATCTTCGTATTTTGATGCGTTTGCTAAACTGCACAAGCACCTTTATTCCTTTATTATATACTTAACTGATTAATCATAAAATTAAGGTTTCGTTTTTACTTTGATTATAAGTTTAAAAATTGTTATACAATTGGTTTTAGAGTTACCTCCCTTAGATGACGTGCACAATCCGTTGCTAGTTACTTCCCCTTTATTGTTCAATAAAAAGATTTCGTTTCGCCAATGTTACTTTTGGTCAAGATCAAAGTGTAGCTCTTGTCGAACTCTTGTCCTCGCTCCTTTGGGACAGAGGAAGACACTGGGTGAGCAGACAGGTCTGTATTCAACGTCCGTGTGAGGGAGGCTTGGGAATGCCGGACTTGAAGTGTCATCGAGATGCTGAGAGGCTGGCCTTCCTGAGCCACTATATGCAGGAAGACCAACCGTGGCACTCCGTGGTTACTGCCGCCTTCCCCGACCTCGTTCTCGACCCTTCTATCGAGAGCCGTCGCAGGCCGCGGGGAGAATCTGCCTACATGAAAGAGTGCCGAGCCGCGCTAAAACGACTACCAAGGTCCAGTGACCTTGTGACTGCTACCCGTAGGGAACTCCACAGGGATCTAGTGAAGGGGGCCGCTGACGACCCGCTATGCGCGCGTTTGGGCTGGCAGCAGAGTGAGATCCGCTCCGTGTGGAGCTGGGCGCCAGGTTCGAGTCATCTGAACAATTCAGAGTTCTCTCTGACCTGGCGATTGGCCCGAAATGCACTTCCACTCAACAACATACAATGCAGTTCCGGGTTTTTGGAGTCGCCTGATTGTCCCCGTTGTGGGACAACGGCCGTAGAAACTACAGATCACTCTTTCTTCGATTGCCGCGAACTCCGCCAGTACTGGTCGTATGTCAGCGGAGTGACGGCTCGCATCGATCCTGAGCATTCTCGCCCAATTACTGTATCCAATGTGGTGGACAACGTGAGGCCGCCGTGGGACCGGGAAAGACAAATGGTCTACGTTACGATCCTGGCCGTGGCGAGAATGGTGATTTGGACGTCGCGTCTGCAAGGTTGCCGGGGGGTGTTGTCTTTTTCTGATCAAGATCTGATCGCGTTCTTTAAACACCAACTACGGGTGAACAGAGAGAAATATTTTTGCAGCTAGTTTTATTAATGCGTGTATTTTGAAATGTAAATCACTGGCGACCATGTTGAGCGGGCGGCATATGAAAGGGGCCAACCCTCAGTTTGTTCAGGTATGCTGAAAACGAATATCGCAAGGAAAATTAGCAGAGACAAATTGTTTCGGAGCTAGTTTTATTAATGCGTGTATTTTGAACTGTAAATCACTGGCGACCATGTTGAATGGGTGGCATATGAAAGGGGCCAACCCTCAGTTTGTTCAGGTATGCTGAAAACGAATATCGCAAGGAAAATTAGCAGAGAGAGTTTTCAAGACAGTTTTATTAATGCGTGTATTTTGAAATGAAAAGTAAAACTAGCACAGACTGACTATAGATTCACCATCAAAGTATTGAAATATTTTTTGTTTTACAAAGGAATCACTACTTATCAATGCCCAGAGCCCACTCGAGGGTTTAAAGAGTGTACAGTAGTCAATGGGACAATATCATTGTAATCGTTAGAAGTATAAATTTTGTAAATGGAATTACTTAAGAGGAACGGCTTATCAAGAACTTGTTTACATTGGACTTGAAGAGGACGAAAAAAAGTATAAAGTTTAAAGAACTCGCTAAAAATATTTTAA